>NW_018128063.1:469234-472042 GCF_001952655.1 Monopterus albus | reverse complement strand
CTGACAGGTGAAAATTTTACCAATGGCTGGTCTATTGGACAGAATTGAGGCACTGATCATAGCAACACAAGAACAGGCATAACGTACCAGATCAACAGAAGCAGGGGTATACCACACCAGACAGGACCCAGGTTCAGAATGTGCAAAGAGGCCACAGAATCAGTCCAACACACAGTGGCAGGATGCAAAATGCAGACAGGAACAGCATACACCGAATGCCATTGCGTACAGAAATACACAATAAATCATGAGTATGAGCTAAACTCTCACAAGTCCAGAAGGGAGTCTCCTCATAAGGTTGTGGAGAATAACAGGGCTAAGGTGCTATAGGACTTCTAGATCCAGACCAATAGGAAAGTACTGGCCAACCAACCAGACATTTTGGTAGTAGACAAGGAATAGAAGAAAGGAGGAGTGATAGACATAGCAGCTCTAAATGACAGCAGTATCAAGAAGCTGGAGAAGTACCAAGGCCTAAAAGAGGAACTGAAGAGGATGTGGAAGGCCAAAGTGATCCCAGTGGTGATAAGAGCACTTGGAGCTGTGACTCCTAAACTGGAAGAGTGGCTCCAACAGATCCCAGGAAAAACATCAGAGTTCTCTGTCCAGAAGTGCAATGCTAAGTACAGCTAACCCTCAAACTCCCAGGCCTTTGGTAAAGAAGTCAAGGTTGAGGAGGACAGACACACCACCCCATAGGGGTGAGAAGGGATATACTGTGTATACTACACACTCACACAAACCAACACAAAGTGCCCCCGTAGCTTCAGTAGTACTTGGCAAATAACACTGAACTCTACTGGAGCATTCTTCCAAAAGATATTCACTCATTACCTCCACCAAAGAGGTAAGAGGGTTTTTACTGGTGTTTGTTAGTTTGTTCACAGGATAACTTAAAGAATAATTAATGTACTTGAATGAAATTTTTGGAGAGGTAAGGGTATGGCCCACGGAACAGTCATTTAGATTTTGGTGCTGATCCGGATCATCATCTAGATCCAGGAATTTTTTTATGATTCTTCACCATTGTGAGATAATGCCAATTTTCAAAATGCTTCCACCATGTCTGTGCAAATTCTCAGTTGTCCAAATCATAGTAAGCTGCAGCAACAGATGTGACTCAAGTATTGGTGTACCATCCATAAAGTTCTCATCTGTTCTGGCGACAACATGCAGGAGCAAGGAATAAAAAAAAAAAAAAAAAAAAAAACCCATAAAAGTCAGCAATAAATAATAAAAAAACAACCACCACCACCAATAAACAACTACCTTTTTGAAAGGCAGGTATACCAGTGTTTCCAAAGTACTGATGTATATCGCATATCACTATATGCAATATTAGTCAGCAATAAAACTGTGTTGTTTCCAGAACTATTCAAGCGACGAATAAATCTGTACCTCAAATTTCTTAAAACAGCAGATAATGTACTGATCCAAGATGCCACAAACAATTCACTGGCACTCATCCATCTAGGCCATTTCAATAATAACCTCAAGGCGTCATTATAGACCAAGATCAGACTGCCTTTTTTGTAATTAGACCCTAGATGTGCATTGTACATGGAGGTACAATACGCTTTAAACAGAGTCAATTTTACTCCTTCCGAACACGAGCCAAATTTCCGAACAAACACATTTGCTTGTGCATACAACATACGGCACTGCTGATACATATCCCCATCATCAGACAAGTAATCATTTATAACATGACCCAAGTACTTAACTTCATTACACACAGTTAAAATGTTACCAGATAACTTAAAAAAAGGGAATACAAGTGACTTGTCCTCTTCTGTGCGGCATATCATAATAACACTTTTATCAGAATTGTACTTAACATCGTGAAGCTCCCCAAACGAAGAACACACATTCAAGAGCTGCTGGAGACCTGCCGAGCTGGGACTAAAGATCACCAGATCATCTGCACACATTAAGTGATTCACTACTGTACCACCAACCATACATCCCGTTCTACACATATTTAGCTACTCAGAGACCATTCATATAAAAATTAAACAAAATCGGGGACAACAGACTACCGTGTCTTACCCCATTACAGGTCTGAAAGGGTGCAGGTATACAGTTACCCCATCTGACACACATAGTCTGGTGGGCATACCAATATGACAAGCATCTTACAATATATTTAGGCACTCGAGCGTCACACAAATTCTGGAATAGCTTCCTATGATTCACACAATCAAAAGCTTTAGAAGCATTTAAAAACACATAAATACGGTCGGATTTTTACTTTTATATTTACTGACTAGTTCTTTTAAAGCAAAAATACACATATCAGTGCCATGACTGGCTTTCAACCCAAATTGATTATCAGTAGAGCCAATTCATATTATTCTTTAGGAGTTTTTCAGCCATAGAATCAGACCTCAGCTTTTGTTCATTTTTCATAATAAATCTTATAGCATACTTATATTCTGCACTTGTACGCTTTTTAAGTTCAAATATAGGCCCATATCTGGGTTTACCAGCCAGGGCCCAGGAAGTTGTTGCATCACGGGCTCTAGCCTTATATTCAGCCACATAAGTGCTCCACCCAGGTTTAATTTTATGTGCCTCTTTTCTTTCATAATAAGGCAAACTAGCCTCTATCTGCACCCGAATAATATTAGAATACATGCAAAAAATATCAGCCTTGTAGCTAACAGCAGTACAGTTAAAGTCCGTACATATCACAGCCTCTCTAGGTAGAGTAATATCACGTAACAGTTTATCAGTGTCAGAACAGTAACAAGCAAGATCCTCTGCAGAAAGAGTAGACCAATCCAACCTTTCATGCTTTTGGTTAGT
>NW_018128063.1:464777-469018 GCF_001952655.1 Monopterus albus | reverse complement strand
CATTCATACGGGGCACAAACGTTTAAAATCACCAGTTCCTTATTGTCCTGAATCAGGCGTATTGCAATGCACCAGTCCACATCAAGCCTGACCACATTAATCATTGAATCCAACCTCTTAGACCACAGAATATCCATACCTCCAGGAATTCTTCCTCGCTTGATACCGAGCCCAAGATCTGTAGTTGATTCCCCAACACCGAGGAAGCCATTATCAATAGAGACGAGACCACTTACTGCTTAGCAAGGAATGTCTCTTGTACACAACAAAATGTCACATTGTTCCAACAGCTCATCGACAACAATGCAGCGAGCTTTATTCTCCACGCTCTGACCTAAGTGCAGGCCACGACAGTTGTATGATATTGCATTAAGTACCATATTATTTATTGGCTTGAGCTTGCACCGGCACCGAGAGAAATCCCGGCTCCAGTAGAAAGAGCAGCGTTAGCCTTACCCGGAGTTTTGCGCGGCTCTTAATAACGCCTCACAAAGGTACCCTCCGGCCATAGTTCCGGATGATACATGTCATCTACTTCGTTACATTCAGCAGAAACTTTAAAAGAGGCATACCTGGTGTTACCTGTAACAATTTTGAGACATGCAACATCATGCCCAAGTTTATCTCTTTAAGTAAGCACGTAACGCTTCAGCTTCCAAATCAGGTGAAAATTTAGATGCAAAAATACTAACCATCTTAGTTTTAATCATCTTAATGTTTCCAGCTGATCCTGTGCCCACAACAGATTTGCCAGCTTTTCTCCGACCGGCCATGGTTGTACCTACATGAGACGCAGGCTTGGCAACAGCCTGCTTCCTTAACTGACGTTCACCCTGTTTCACAACCAAACTCCACATTGGTGACTTGGGCAATGATGTTGCTCCACCGGAGCCTTCCACCAGGGCAGCCCCATCCACATCAGGAAGCACCTGACCCTCAGTCCCTTTGAGGCCACTCACAACGTCCCTCCTCTCACCTGCCACTGAATCAGTGCTGTCAGCCTCTGCCGAGTCCAACTGCCTGCGCACAGTTCCAGTGCACACACCCGCTTGTTTTCATATCTGCTGCAACGGCCCGCAGACCCTCGCTAGCTTCGGCTTGCAGGTGAGTAGCTTGCTTCATAGCAATAATTTCAGCATGAATATGCTCCATTTTGCGAAGCAGACCACATATGTCCATGCTGGTAAAAGTCACTGGTGGCAGCTCATCTAAGTAATGAGACACAAATCTGGGGATATCCTCCCCACATTCATTCAATACCTTGAGGCATGCCTTAACGTTGTTAGCATCTTTATTCACTCCTTTATAAGAAATATTATGCTGGGTAGTGATGCAGACTTCGAAGAGCGTTTTCTTGGAGGCCTCGATCCACTCTGTATTGATGGTGTTGGCTGCCAACAAAACTATCTTATCCTGATTTAAAGTTTTTATTTTTACAGATGTTAGGTAATTTCTTAGTTAGATAGATATTGATTAGAGATTTGTTGTATTAGAAAATGTTAGTGTAGCCAGGATGTCTTGCTCAGGCTGTTAAATGCTCAGTTCATTATCATGAGTTCTGCAGGCTGCATCTAGGGCAAGGTCAGCTACAGTGCCTTGCGAAAGTATTCGGCCCCCTTGAACTCTGCGACCTTTTGCCACATTTCAGGCTTCAAACATAAAGATATAAAACTGTAATTTTTTGTGAAGAATCAACAACAAGTGGGACACAATCATGAAGTGGAACGAAATTTATTGGATATTTCAAACTTTTTTAACAAATAAAAAACTGAAAAATTGGGCATGCAAAATTATTCAGCCCCCTTAAGTTAATATGTTAATTCTTGCCTGTGACCCTTTGAATAAACCAGCACGGTTATATTTTTTAATATACTCAAGTGGTCCGCCTCGTCTCTCCGAGTTCCTGGTTGAAAGAACCGGACGTGGCTTTATAATAGAATAAAGCCTTTACAGAGAAGAAGTGTAGAAACTCATCCTCAACTGTAACTTTGCCATCTATTGTTGTATAGACCTCCGGTTTAAGATGACCTTTAGCAAACACGGGAGCTCCAGGTGCATGCGCTGGTGTTGCATCCACCATGTGTTAGACTAGACTTGGTTTTAGATCAAACACGTTTCACCTCTCATCCATGGGGCTTCATCAGTTCTGTCTGACTGGTGTTGAGCAGGAGGTATTTATCCCCCTGGGTGGTGTTTCAGTCCTTTGACGGCCAACAATGTCCCCTAACGACTGAGTCGTTATAGTTCGGTATTGGTGAACGTCGTTACCTGTCTTTGAACCCTTACATGTGGACCGACGCCTATTGTCCTGGTGTGAATTAGGGTGGGAATGTTTGGACAGAGATTTCAAAACAAAGCTGTAGATGAATGACAAGTTGTGTCTTAGTCCACCACCCCTATGTCGAGAGGGGTGTTCAATTTGGACAAAAATAGCTTCCTTGACTCCTCTCTGAAACCAGCGATGATCTCTGGAGAGGATCTGGACTTCACTGTCCTTGAAAGAATGCCCTTTGTCCTTCAGGTGGAGGTGGACTGCTGACTCTGGTCCACTGGGGTTGGACCTCCTGTGTTGGGCCATGCGTTTGTGCAGCAGCTGCTTGGTTTCTCCAATGTACAAGTCATTACACTCCTGACTACACTTAATTGCATACACCACATCACTCTGTTTATGTCTGGGTGTTTTGTCTTTTGGGTGGACTAGTCTTTGCCACAGGGTGTTCTCTGGCTTAAAGTTGACTGGGATATTGTGGTTGCAAAAGATCCTTTTTAGCTTCTCTGATAAGCCAGCCACATAAGGGATGACAGTGTTATCCCCTCTGTTTCTCTCTGTTGGTGTTGGGCCTGTTCCAACACCTCCTGGATGAAAGGTGAAATGTCTTGTACCTAAAACCAAATCCAGTTGATTTTTTTTCTCTGTTTTTTCAGCTTTTGCTTTCAGCTCCATATGTATTGCCTATAAATGCTTGGACAACAATTGCAAGATAACATCCACTTAAGATCTACCACACACTAAAGTCCTATCTTGATCCAAGTAGTATTCTGATCTGCTGATCCACAGTGTTCAAATATGACTCACAACAAACCTGCTAAACACTTGCAACTAAGATCAAACTGTAGTTCAAAGTCTGCTGCTGCAGTAGAGGGTCAATGAGTTTGATGCATCTTCATCGGTTGCTAGGCTAGATCCTCAAGAAAATCGCCATAAATGAAATTAGTGAAATGATTCTTCATGATTGTGAATGTTCAAAAAGTGGTTGACTGTATGTGAGCCCCCTTGTTGAGCATTTGGAGTAAAGTCAAGTGGAGCAAGTAAAAGAAGTAAGATAAATGTTGGAAAACAGATTCTAAAGTGGACTTGTGCAGCCAAAAGGTGTGATGTGTGTCTATGAAGGATTGTAAGTATAGTACACATTGTTATGTCAGTCTGCATGGGACATTTATTTAGCCATTCTTGGCATTTAGTAATCACTTATCATTTTTCTTAAAACTAATGATGATATCATTGTCATTCCAAATGTTATGGTTGGGTTTTCATGGTCAAGGAATCTTTTTATGAAGGTCCAACTATCATGGGAATATTGCTTTTAAGTGGAAAAATGTTGTGGGGAAACTGAGCCACCCTGGCAGAGGGTTACACTCTGAATGCTGCCTCGTTTGGCTTTTTGACAATGGTGGCGAAGAGCACTGTCTTGTACACTTGAGGTATAAGTCCCATTTGCAGTAAAATGTTTGTAGGAATGCAGCATTATTTAAAAACATTTTGGAAGTTTTGTTCTTCAGCAGCAGAGTGACATGGGGAACTCCAAAATTAACTACTTCACCCTGAACCCAGAAAAGGTTTTGTTGGTGCTGATGCCCAGAAGTTACTGATATATACAACAAAATTACAACAGCAAATAAGTTGGAAGGAAACTAATTGTGACTGGATTATATATTCATTTAACATAATTAGGAAATATTGTTAATTTAAGTATTTGATGGGTCTTACATAGATATGTTAATAGTAAATGTGGCAGACAATGTACAGTGGGTACGGAAAGTATTCAGACCCCCTTAAATTTTTCACTCTTTGTTATATTGCAGCCATATGCTAAAATCATTTAAGTTCATTTTTTTCCTCATTAATGTACACACAGCACCCCATATTGACAGAAAAACACAGAATGTTTGACATTTTTGCAGATTTATTAAAAAAGAAAAACTGAAATATCACATGGTCATAAGTATTCAGACCCTTTGCT
>NW_018128063.1:450636-463503 GCF_001952655.1 Monopterus albus | reverse complement strand
CCCCCTCAACTGGTTCCGCCCAACATGGAGGAGCAGCGGCTCTACTCTGAGCTCCTCATGGGTGACTGAGTTCCGTACCCTAACCCTAAGAGTGCGCCCAGCCACTCATTTCTGCTGCACCGATCCGTCTGCCAACCTGCCGCTCCATTTTTCCCTCACTCATGAACAAGGCCTCGAGATACTTAAACTCCTCCACTTGAGGGAGAAACTCGCCCCCAACCTGGAGAGATCAATCCACCTTTTTTCGACTGAGAACCATGGCCTCAGATTTGGAGGTGCTAATTCTTATCCCCGCCACTTCACTCGGCTGCAAACCGCTATGTATTCTCACTTGTGTTTGTTTTATAATTGATTTATTCATCCACTTTTCTTTCAATAATAAACTATTTAATGTGCAATTCCTGTGAGTTCCTGTGATGAAAGATTCATACTGTCGATTTTTAGTTTTCACCTACACTTTAAAAGTCTTCATCTGAAAGCACTGGTTTGGTTGGCGCAGTAAAAACAACATTTTCCTGTCTGGTTTTCTAATATAAAATATGAAGAATATTTAATTTGACTGATGAGGGTCATTATTATAAAGATAGTGTTTTTGTTTGTTTGGTAAGTACATGTTAAGTACATCTTGTCAGTCAGAATGAAATATCCTGATGTAGAGTACTTTGAAAAGTGCACTCATATGTCATCATAAACCACATTATTATGATTTACCATTTAGATTCATTCTGAAGATGTTAGATATTACCAGGCATCTGAGGAAAAGTACAACCGGGTCATGTACAAACAAATGTTTTCTTTTTCACAGATTTGACACCACATAAAAAAGAAGACAGTTAAAAAAAGGGGAAGTGGCAAATTTACTGAATCTCAAAACTCAAAACTGCTTTGTGTGGTCACACAGCTTTCTCCTTCCCATTTTTATTCAACCACCAAACCTACAACTGCTTTTAAGAGAAGCACATTAAATCACATTTTTGACCATCTTTCCCACATTTTCACACCGACTCATCTATCTGGGTGAAACAGACCAAAATGCCACTGAAGCAAAATGACATGTTAAACATGACGACCAACGTTTACCATCCAACCTGACAGCACTGGAGAGGATCTGCAAGGAGGAATGGCAGAGGATCCCCAAATGCAGGTGTGAAAAACTTGTTGCATCATTCCCAAAAAGACTCATGGCTGTATTAGCTCAAAAGGGTGCTTCTACTAAATACTGAGCAAAGGGTCTGAATACTTATGACCATGTGATATTTCAGTTTTTCTTTTTTAATAAATCTGCAAAAATGTCAAAAATTCTGTGTTTTTCTGTCAATATGGGGTGCTGTGTGTACATTAATGAGGAAAAAAATGAACTTAATTGATTTTAGCATATGGCTGCAATATAACAAAGAGTGAAAAATTTAAGGGGGTCTGAATACTTTCCGTACCCACTGTAGGTGAGGATAGGAATGTCGACTGATAAATTGAGAGCTTCATCTTATGACTCAGCTCCTTCTTCACCACAATGGACTGGTACAGAGACCGCATTACTGCAGACGCCGCACCTATCCGTCTGTCAACCTGCCGCTCCATTTTTCCCTCACTCATGAACAAGACCTCGAGATACTTAAACTCCTCCACTTGAGGGAGAAACTCGCCCCCAACCTGGAGAGATCAATCCACCTTTTTTCGACTGAGAACCATGGCCTCAGATTTGGAGGTGCTAATTCTTATCCCCGCCACTTCACTCGGCTGCAAACCGCTCCAGTACACGCTGTAGGTCTTGAACTGATGAAGCCAACAGAACCACATCATCCACAAAGAGCAGAGACGAGATTCTGCGGCCACCAAAACAGACACCCTCTGCTCCCTGACTGCGCCTAGAAATTCTGTCCATAAAAATAATGAACAGAATCGGTGACAAAGGGCTGCCTTGGTGGAGTCCAACATGCACTGGAAACAGGTCTGACTTACTGCTCCTACTCCAGTCATACAGGGAATGGACAGACCATAACAATGAGCCCCACACCCCATAATCCTGAAGTACCTCCCACAGGATGCCACGAGGGACATGGTCGAATGCTTTCTCCAGATCCACAAAACACATGTAGACTGGTTGGGAAAACTCCTATGAACCCTCCAACACCCTAGTGAGGGTATAGAGCGGTCCAGTGTTCCACGGCTGGGGCAAAAACCGCATTATTCCTCCTGAATCCAAGGTTCAACTATCGGCCGGATTCCGCCTGGGGCTTCCACCAGATGTTCCCAGCAGACCCTTCCTATACTCCTGTCCAGCTTTTTCCCCCACCACCAAATCCAGCTCACCACTAGGTGGTAATCAGTTGACAGCTCAGCCCCTCTCTTCACCCGAGTGTCCAAAACATATGGCTGAAGATCAGAGGAAACAACTACAAAGTCTATCATTGACCTCCGATCTAGGGTGTCCTGGTGCTATGTGCTCTGATGGACACCCTATATTAAACCTTTCTCATTATTAATGTTTAGATGCTCACAGCACTTAGTTAAGGTTAGGGAAGGATCATAGACTTGTTTAATAATGGAAATGTTAACCAAAATCATGATCTTAGACTAACACAGCCTCTGATATAACAGTCATGCACATTGTACTCCCACCCTGCTGACTCCACTGGTGTTAATAAATGTATGCTTCATCCTTAAAAAAAAACATTGATTTGAACATAATCCAATCACATTTACATTTTCTACAAAATGTTATCTGTTGCAATTTTTATTGTAGATAAATATAATTTCTAAGAGACATTCAGTATTTTCAGGGGCAGGTCATTTCAAAGACAGAATTCTACTACTATTACATAAACAAAAATGCCCTGCTAAACACCCTGATAATATTTAATATGGCAGCATGCCTGAATTAAGTAAATCCACTATTTTCTGGTTGCTGTTCAACAAAGGAGGTCCGCTGCAATAACAGAAAATCTTGCGTGCAGGTATATTTAATCATTACCAAGGTAACTATGACAATTAATCTTGATATTGATTTAAGGTGATGTTGCTCAGCACTAGGACATAGTGTATGACTGGCATGAATTCCATGCTCAGATCATCCAGTAAACTCTAATTTGGTATCTCAAATACCAAATAGTGTGATACTACAGTACATGTTGACAGCTTCCCCTTGTGATCATTTTATTTTCAAGCACAAAAGCCCTCCTTGAATATCAAAAGCACTGGAATAGTCACCACTGCTCGCACTGTATTCAATATGAAGACCTAAATTCCTGAGCACAATCACAAGTTGTTCTCAGCTGGACTAAACACCTCTCCAACCTTTCTCTCTTTCACCTCCCAACACCAGTTCCTCGTTCCTGCTCTTTCCTAACACTCCAAGCTTCCTGCAGCTCACATTCCCTGGACTAATCTCCATTGGTTCAATGTTGTTCAATTAGGTTTCAGTTGACATTCATTGGAAATAGGCAGTCCTCCTCGTAATTCAGCCCTCTTTATAGCCAATCTATTTTTTAATAAAGTTCAGAGGAAAGCATTAAAGTATTGATCTTTATTTATCGACCTTGGCCCAAAGCATAGTTAAAGTTGACACAAATCAATCAAAATAAATTTAAAATGATGATAGCACATAGGAGGAGCCTGACCGCCTGTTTCGGGGAGTAATTAGGGGGCTAGGCAGAGGGAACCCAAGGCAATAAGAGTAACAGCAACACGCACACACAGCCACAGAATGAGTTGCAGAACTGTTTAACAGTCTGCAGATTAGAAATTTGTTTTGTATTAAATGAGACGACTAAGAGGCAAGGTTAATGAAAGGGCACAGCACTTTGGGACCATAGTAATCCACTGAAACTCTCTTTCAGTGAATCTAATGTGCAGTCCACACACACACACACACACACACACACACACAGACCCCTGTGAGGCAGCCGCCAGGGCATCCTCTGCTTAGCAAAAACAATGGGTATTAATTTTAAAAAGTGAGTGAAAAATGGTTGGTTGATGCCTGTGTGGTGTGTGTTTGTGTGTGTGTAAGAGAGAGAGAGAGAGAGAGAGAGAGCGTCAACTAGCCCCAAGTACATTAACTGATTTTAATCTGCCTGATGATGTCCAATGAGCAGAGTGGTCACAAAGTGCATAAGTGCACCCAAGGGGTTTCGATGTGTGTAGAGATGAACAGCAGTGCATTCTGGGACAATCCACAAACTGGCCTTTCTTCTGCTGCCCTCTCTTCAATAGACACCTCAGTTTATGTTTTATTTCGAATCAGAATCATCTTCTTAGTTGAGTGGAAAACGTGAAGCTCCAGTCCTTGTGTCTGATGAGGCTGACCAGTGATCCAGTTGATGGCGAGCCTCCCAGTTGACCTTTTGAGTTTCCAGCATACCTTACAACGAATCCTGCGGTAGGATTGTGTCAATCCCTCTGATTGACACCAATGAGAGCCTACTGTGGAAACTTTTTCTGACTTGACTATTCCCCTGGCTACTGACTTGTACATTGATTGGATACGCTTTCCGGAGAAAACAAACTCCTTAAAGGACATTTCTTTTATTTTAGTAGATCATGGGGCCCCAGGTTGTGTGTTTTGTATTGTGCATTTTTTTTGTTCAGTTTCTAACTAAAAAAGTTCACAATAACTACTTACCCTGTGTTACTGATGCTTGCTTTTACTATCAGCTCCTACGGACCTAGGTAGAGGCATATACATACTCAAAGGTGGGTTATTTATTCAGTGTTAACAACTGCTTTCAGTTTGGTTTCAATGTCAAGTATCTATGTAGACTCAATATTTCTGCCTGACAATAACTGATTCAGTCATATTTTGTTATCCAGTATAAGAGAAAAATCCATTAAATAGAAGTTAAATTGACCCAAAAAATATAATACGCATTAAACAGTTTGAGTTATTGTAAACAATTATAAACTTTCTTGACTACAATAAAAACCTGAGCCTTCAACACTAACTTCAAAACACTTGGATTTCATTTGAATTCCATTTATAATGCTTACATTCAACTATCTGAATTTCATGAATTTCACTTTTTTGTGTTCATTCTTTTTCAAAAATCTGACCTGTGGTGAAGAGAGTCAGGACTGCTTTTATAATTATACAGCTTCCCAATATATAACAAGAATGTAAACTGTAAAGAGGAAGCATGAGCTCTTTAAAAGGTGCAGTTGCTGTATTTTCCACATCTGGTGTTGGTTTTAAAGTATATTCAAGCAGGCAGGCCTGGCATGTTTTGTTAAAGTTGCCAAGTTTGTCTGACTGGGCTCTGGTCAGGGTAGTCCAACTTGGAAGCTGGGGAATGCTTTGCTGAATTCGTCTACCTGGTATTGGTACAGTTTGAGTGTTGCTCAAAGTTAAAGCATTCACCTGACCATTATTTGTATGGCTAAAAAAAAAAATTAAAACTGACATTTTATAACAAAACATTTGATGTGCATTTACTGAATCTTTGCAAGATTATGCAAGATTGTCCTAAATCTGGTACTATATCACAATGACCAAATCATAATCGTACTGAGTCTTCAGTCATTATTATCACCTAGAAACACATTTGAAAGATTTGTGGCAAATCAGTTGAATGAACTGTGGCTCTGTTTCTTGGTCAGAACTTCTAGACTGAATGAATACAACAACTTAATAGGATTCCCCTTTAACAGCTCTGTAAAGCCAGCATCTTTTAAATCCACACAAAAAAAAATCTCTCTAGTGAACTCAGAGACCCTGCAGTACTTGTTTACTTCAAACCCTCCATTTATCTTGCTACTTTTACTTTATATCTTCCCTTCTCCGCAAACATTTCTCCAGGTTCTCTGTCAAGGAACTACCAGCAAGCCAGCCATTTCAGCTCAGGCAAGATATTAATGAGTTTACAAGGACCTTCCCAGTCTAATTATGTTGAGCAACTGCTGTCTCTTACTGGGCTATGGCTCCCAAAGGAGAACAAAATTCTACCAGACAAGCAAAACTCGCCTACTTTTGACAAAACACTCAACATGTGCGGACACAAATAACACCAGGCATCCTTCATTACCACTGTGGCGATGTCACAATGAGATTAATATCATTGCCCAGCAACACCACCCCAAATTTAACCTGAAAAATACCTGATTTTGCCAGTAAAACAATAGCTATTAGCGGGGGTTGGCTTGCTGAGGCACAGAGGGAAAACTCAGTATCTTCTAAGGTAAAGTCACAAGGAGTCAGCAATAAAGAATTACTAACAGAGCCTACTGTCAGGTCCACTCGGCGCGACCTGCCTCTTTTCCCCTCTCCTGTTCTCTCTCTTCCTGCAAGCTAGGCGACACAGCTGTGGTGCATCCCCAATCAGTGGCTCACTGGGTGTGGTGCACAGCTGTGGCTCAACCCAGCTGATTAAACTTTCCTTACATAAAGTGCTGGCAGACGCTTCTTTGTTGCTAGATCATTGCAAAGGATGACATATACAGTATGTCGTGGTTACGGAAACGTATGGTGAGGTTAGTGCTAACTGTGGTATGAATTGTATGTGATTCACTGTCACGACACTTTGACTTCCAGTTGGAACACGAAGGACTACACCTTTTTCTTCTTTTGTGACTGTCCTCCCTGGCACTTATGCTATCCTCCTTGCTTTGGAGATAGCCATGTTGTTTTCTTTCACTAATTGTGTTGAGACTATCCTCCAGTGCACCCACCTAGAACTCCTCTGCTAAAACCACTCTCCTGAGCATTTCCTGTAGCAGCGTCCCTGGTTCTATGCTGTGCTACTCACGCTCTCACTCCCATGTAGTTTACTGCAGTTTGTCTTCTTTGGGGCCAGTCGCCATTCCTCCCTCCGTCTTATACAGAGATCGTCACTACAGTTGGGCTCCAGTAACTCATCCTACCGTCTCTACTCACACTATCTCCTCCTGAGTTTACAGGACGTCGTTCTCTTCCTCGCCTCTTCACCCAGTGCCCATGAGTGTTTCCCCAGCCATACAGTAACTACTTTTTTCTTCATTTCTGAGCTCTCAGGCTACCTCTTTCCCACTACCTGGAAGTCTCCACCTCCTGGACTCTACACCTGCTCATCCTCCCTGTGTCCCTATCATCTCGCATGCTGTCAGCTCACCTTCTCATCCTCTGGTTCTTGCTGCTCTCCAGTCTACTCACCTGTTCATCCTGCGCCTCTGATCCTCTTGGTTACTGCTGCTCACCTGCCTACTTACCTGCCCGTCCTGGTCTGCTCAGCCTCCACACTCTACCCTAGTTTGGTCCACATTAATATCATTGACTTTGTTCTCTCCAGTTGCCTAGACTGTGTAAATAAAATTACTTTTATTGCACCTAGCACTAAGCTTGCATCACGAGTCCTCTTTCCCCTCTCTCACCTCCTGGTGAGGGATACCCCCAACATAACACCTACTGGTCACAGGCCCAGGAGCTTGAGGGACCCCAAGGGCAGCGCATCTTCTTGAAGTGACCGTTATCTCCATTTTTTATGTTGGTAAATGAAGGAGCTGAATCAAAAGTAGCGACATTCCAATCACTTTTTCTTTTTTGGTAATAGTTGAATGAAGTCTGGTGATACATACTGTCCAAAGAAAAGCCATGATATTGAGAAAATCAATACTTAACTAGTACTAACAAGTAGCCTAATGCATCTCATTCCTCTGGGTCAAATAGCTCCATTGTCATCTATAAACTATTAAAAACACATCAGGAAGCCACGCTGTCACATTGGGTGCAATGTTTCAACAACTCAATCCCACATACACAATCCTGCTTCCAGAAATACTCAGTAGAGCACCAGATGTGGGTTAATCCAGTTGAAAAAACTCCCCAACAAATGCACCATTTTCTTCTGTTGCTTACAAAAGCAGACATGGGTCAAAAAATAGTGAGAGAAACTAGCACATTCTTAGTTGTGTTCTGGCAACATATATTGCCAGACTTAAAAATGGGCAAATCTGTGCCACTGTGCCTACAGCCCATAAGATTTCAGTTAATCATTCTGCTTGCCTTGCCATGATTCACTGCCTTGACTTTTCAGACCCAGTCACCTCCACTTCCACCCACAGGCCCTAGCCCTTTCTGCCACCCGATGCCTAAAGACCACCTGCTCACCTGTTGCCCGTTCTCTCATTAACTCCATAATATATAAACTGTTTCCACATGCACTTTGCGGGATTGACTATCCTGTCATCCCAACCATAGCTTCACAGTCTTTTAGAACCTGTTTGCCAGCCTTTTTTTTTTTTGCATGTCCATTTTGCCTGCATAATTCTGGACATACTGACCACTGCCAGCCTGCTGACTTCTGACCCCTCAGCTAAGCTATTGCCTGCATTACCTTTTAATAAAAGTGAATTGTTTGAAATTTTCTCGTTTCTTTGGGGAATGCAGTGTAATCCTGTGTTGAGCCTAGGTTTGCTCATATTTCATCCATAACATTAATCTAAACCATTTTGTGTAAAGGTATAACTGAAAGGAAGCACACCTGAGATATTTCTAAAAAAAAATAAATAAATACGTACAACTACAGAAAGTACTGTACAGGCAAAATCTGACCCAGAAAGTCAATCTGTAAAAATAATTTTACCTTCATTTTCTTTTCTGACAACATCTGGCTAACCTGGGATGTTTTTTTTCAATCTTAAGTGCCTGACTACACAGTTTTGACCTGTTGGACTTTGTCATTTCAGTGTCAGTACATTCCTGGACCCCTAACTAGTGTTGATTCCCTACAATGCAGTTAGTAACACTAGGAATGATCAGTTCCTGCATAAAAGTTTAATCAAAGTTTGAATAGAGGGAACTGAAGTGGTGCAACATGTTCAGAGTATGTCCACCTTGCTAACAGTCAGCCATCATTGAAATGCAGTTCTGAGGACCAAATGACATCACCTCCATTCCTTATGCAAATATCCGGCAAGATCCATTACACAGTAGGAGAGATAAGTGCGTCCAGAGCGGAGCAAGGCCCACTCACACTCAAAGCTAACCTCTTGTACAGTATATTTTCATGCATATACAGTAATGGATACAGTAGTAGGCCTAAGTTTGATCACACATATACACACACTCATCTCTCCCCCTCTAATACAGAAATAAGACACTTGACACTGCAGTGATGGCAGTGACACTATGCATAGTGGAGGTGATGGAGTACAATGGCCTTTTAAATTTGTATTCCCAGAGAAATAGAGAGAGGAAAAGAGAGGTTAGCATTAAGCTAACTCTGGTTTCATCTGCACTTATAAGTAGTATTTACACCAAGCACAAGTTAAAGGATGGCAACGGTTTGATGTGGGATGAGCACTTTTATTTTTTGTTTTGTACATGTCATCTGTTATTAACATCACTGAACTTTGAGACTTAATAAGAATTAGCATAAAGAATAAGTTCACCATAAGCCATAAGGAATGGCAGCCTGTGTTGGCCTTTACCACCTACCCAAAGATGTGTTCCATTTTGAAATCATAGAAAACTTAGCCATGAATAGTTTTCATTACTTGCTTAAATTTGTTTTCTCCTTAAGAAACTGGGTATAACATTTGTTAAACCTTAACCACACCATGCTTGCCAAGCAAAGGAAGCTGACACTGGGCAAATGGATGGGTCGCCAGTCTGCTGACGCAGAGAGACTGACAACCACTCAGATTTACAACTAAAATAATCTGGACTGTGGGAGGAAGCCATAGTACCCGGAAGAAAGCCACTCAGGCACAGGAAGAACATGCAAACTTCACACAGAACGACCCCGGTCGGCCACCAGATTCAATCTCAGCACCTTTTTGCTGTGAGATGATAGTACTAACCACTGCATCACCATAAAGGCAGATTTTGTTGAAGTCCTGCCTTCTGGAGAGTCCCTTGGTTAAAATCGGAGTACTGGTTGGTTTATGAGTCTGTGTATCAAAATATAAAGAACCTGCCATGTGTGGTATATTGTGTGCTCTGTACCTGAGGGATGTTTGAAGGCAAAAGTGCACATACACAACACAAACAAGGTTGGCCAGGGATATATACAGTATGGGTCCACAACTCAGTTTTCCCCCAACCCTCCTATCTTAGTAATCCAGTGCAAATTATTTTCAATCTGATGATTCACAGACTGCAGGAAGGAGGACTGGAAGCTCATTGTTTAAACCAGACTGTTGAGACAGATGCTGAACATAGATGTGATGGACTCATTTGCTGCACTTCAAATCAAGTTATAACAAATTAATCTGACAATGATACAGTGAGGTTTAAAACTGCAGCATGCAGCACCTGTATGTTTTGACAACATCAGCGCCTCCACCCTTATGACTAAAGACATAAAAAGAGAGGGATGAGAGAGGGGTCAGCACTGGCCACTGTTTTTTTCCCTTGTTTCCACACCCATGCCTCAGTAATAGATGTTTTAAAGTTTAAGCGCTGCCAGAAGCCTGTGAACCCTGCTGTTCATTAAGTCAGCCACCACCATGGAGCAGCGTTTACATCAACAGTACTCTGAACGCCTGCACAGTCTGAGCAATTACAGTCTATCTACACTAAAGTGCTAGATAACAGTCAGGAAGAAGAGAGGAGAGCAGAGGAAAAAGGAGAAAAGAAGAGCAGAGCTGCCAGGTTAAAAATTAAGGATGACATAATGGAGAAAAAGAAAGGAACAAGCAAGTTCTGTTATTGTTACACACACACACACACACACACACATACAGAGCTCCAGGCAACATTAAAGCGCCATGAGATACCACGCAGCTCACACAAAATAACAACAGCCGCCACATTTGTCACCACACACATTCACTCTGAAAAGAAAAACACAATCGCTTGCTTATGAAGCCACAACAGGGGAAGCAGGGAGGATAGCCCTCAGCAACATATGCGTTCTATCATGCTTGTCACAACAACACATTTCATCTGCTAAATAAGCTCTACCAGACAACAAATCCACCAAAATGCTAAGAGCAAAGCAAATTTGTTTACATTTGAAGTGATGTCTCACAAAGGCATACAGAGGTAGACAGCAGACAACAGCAACAAATAACACTCATACTGTTAGGAATGCTTTTTTCACTTGTAATCCCTTTGGTTACTATTTATAAACTATGAAACGAAATGCAGAGATCCTTCACTAAACTGGTAGGTGCTGCGTTTGCACTGATTTCACACAGTACACTGTCTTTTACGAATCCTTTTAAGTTATGTCAAATTTAAGTCATTTCTATACTGATGATTTTGTAGGTCATACTGTTTGCAAAACAGTAACCCCTGGTTGGGAACCACTGTTCCAAGCAAACTATTTCAGGTATTTCTTTAATTTATAGCTTCAATTTGTCATAGTAGTAAGTCAGATGGTTTTATTCATAAGCCTGCAGAAGTATTCAGTATTTTACAAAAATAAAAAAGGTAAAATGAACAGAATTTTGTATTTTCTTTATTTCTAATAAAGAAAAAAGATAAAATTAACATCATTTTGTCATTGTTTTTCTTTCTGTCTAATCCCTAAGAAAATGTTACATCAGCCATGTGAGGTCTAATACAATTCGTCTGAAAAAAAGCTACAATCCTAAACACTTAAGACACATCTATATTCATTTTACACTATAATATGATTGCATGTACATAATATCCTTTCACCGCCACATATACATTTTAGCAGACAGTGTACACTGTGCATATATATTATGTGGACATAAACTCACTTCTGTAAAGAGCAACTTATTGATGTTGTTGTTAAGGAGCAGAGTGTCTCCTTCCCATTGTGGCTTGTGAGCTGGTCAAAATATTAGCGTGACATGCTGATTTAGCTGTATGCCTGTACCTGTCTTCAGTTCACTCTTTGTAGTACATTGACAGATACTGAAATCAAATTCATCATTTAAACATAGGTGGCCAATAAACCAAATTCTGTTAAAAAATCTGGTGACCCCCTCAGAGTCTCCCCAGACTGGGAGTCACTAAAATGAGGTGGCTTGGGTATTGCTTTTGTTGATGTTGAAGCACAGTATATTGACTTAACTGAGACACAAGAGGATAAACTGGGCTTCTGTGGTGCTGTGCAACAAAGTGAAAACAGAACACTAATAAAATTAATATGCAGTACATGACTGTGGTTCAGTGGGTAGAGCAGTCATCTCCCAACCGGAGGGTTGGAGGCTCAAATCTCGGTGTCTGCAGTCCACGTTTTGAAGTGTCCTTGGGCAAGACACTCAACCCCCAAGTTGCCCCCAATGGTTAGAGCCATCGGTTGAGTTGGCGCCACAGATGGCTGCCTCAGTTTTCTACCAGAAACCAATTCCTTGTGTGTAACATACTTGGCCAATAAAGGTGATTATTACTAAACAGCTGCCAACTTATACTCCCTGCACACATGAAGTAACATTAGCATTCATTTGGAGTTGAGCTTGTGTCCACTTGATCAATTTAAACCCAACAGTCTCTCTTTTTCCCTGACTTGATTCCTGCCTAGTCCTGGCTTTAGTTTAGCTGCCTAATCCCAGTTAGTCACAAACCTCATCTGACTGGAGAAAATGGTCAGAAAAAGTTGTCAGTTACAAAAACATATTCTCACTTATGGTATGTATTTGTGAAAATATCAGTGTTGCTTTTCCAGGTTATGAGATAGACTTTTTTCATCCATCCATCCATTTTCATCTGCTTATCCGGGACCGGGTCGCGGGGGCAGCAGTCTAAGCAAAGATGCCCAGACTTCCCTCTCTCCAGACACCTCCTCCAGCTCCTCCGGGGGAATGCCAAGGCGTTCCCAGGTCAGCCGAGAGACATAGTCCCTCCAGCGTGTCCTGGGTCCTCCCCAGGGCCTCCTCCCGGTGGGACATGCCCGGAACACCTCCCTAGGAAGGCGCCCAGGAGGCATCCGAAACAGATGCCCGAGCCACCTCAGCTGGCTCCTCTCGATGTGGAGGAGCAGC
>NW_018128063.1:443168-449972 GCF_001952655.1 Monopterus albus | reverse complement strand
AAACACATGTGGACTGGTTGGGCAAACTCCCATGAACCCTCCACCACCCTGAAGAGGGTATAGAGCTGGTCCAGTGTTCCACGGCCAGGACGAAAACCGCATTGTTCCTCCTGAATCCGAGGTTCGACTATCAGTCGAATTCTCCTCTCCAGTACCCTGGCATAGACTTTCCCGGGGAGGCTGAGGATTACTAAAGACTGAGGATTACTATAGACTTTTTCTTGGACCCCAATACTATGGAAGTGAATGAAACATTTTTTTATAACAGAAAACTTTCTAGAGTTAAGTTCTGTCCCACAAACAACATCCTGGTTGCTATGAACATTCCAGAGATCCTACAGTGCTCTGGACAGCTGTAACTGAAACTATATTCTACTCAAGAACTACGACTGGCAACAGGGAAGGGGATCCAAGTGTAGACACTAATGCAGGGTAGGTTCAGTACTATTTTGAAATTAAGTGTCAGATACAGGTTTACTGCTTGGTATGCTATCTGATGAAAGAAACAGGAGTAGCTGTGGAGGTGGGTCAGGTGACTGGTCCAGGACAGAAAAGTCTGATGGCATCTGGTGGAGAGATGGAGAATGACAGGGGCTGCAGAGTTCAGTGAAGGGGTCATTGTTTTCACTGTACTTCTCCAGTGCTGTGAGCACCATAAATGCATATTCATTCATCCACTATCACATCTGTCGGCATGATTATATACAACTAGACATGAGCAAGAAAATATGACATTTTGCAAATTGAGAAACAACCCTTTAAGAGATTAAATTTATTATAATTTGTTTACTGACTTTGAAAAACAGGAACACTTCAGCATCATCAGAAAATGTTGACAGGTTAATTGGTCACTGGATGTTCTGCAGCTTTGTATTATAGGCAACATTTCCACTCATTCTAGGTGAATAAAACCATTTCTGTTTCATATTAGACAGTATAATTGATGGATTGTAACTGATGGCTGGTCTGGTGTTTTCTAGCTTGCTTTAGGGTCACTGCTCAAAACAGTGAGGCGCTTTGCAAATTTGCTACACCACAAAATTCATTTGTCCATGTTGTCTGAACTTGGCTGTATGCCTGAACACATTTGAGAACCCCATTTGGAAATGTTTTCCACACTAAAATAATACAATGCTTAAGAAAAAAAATCCTATTTAGTTGGAGTTTTTCTTTGTGAGCGTAACGTTATGCTAAAGACCCTATTTTAGCCGAGAACGGCCACCCTATCACAAACTCTGCAGGGGAGCCACATTAGAGGTAATGTCATCCACAGTTTAGCCCTCCACTTCTCATTCCTCCATCTCTCCCCTAATGAACTCCCACTGAATTACCACTTCAATAGCACCCTGCCTTTTTATGATTCTATTTGTTTATCTATTTCTGATTTCCTCTCTCGTCTGTCTCCACCGCCCGGCCACGCGCCAGCTCTTTAATTTTATTGGCCACCGTTAGCAGGGCTGCGAGTCGAGGTGTTTGGCTAGTCAGATAAATCCCCCCACTCCCCCGCTTCAACCCATCTCCACCCCCATTTGTGAGATTAGCAGATTAGGGTGCTCATCAGTCAGAGGAGCCCCCGCTGTGGCAGGCAGTGGCCAAATCACACAAACATCTCTGGAAGGCATTGTGTGGTAATTGAATGCACAATAATTTTCACATTAATACATCGCTCATATCACAGCTTACGCATGAAATGTCCACATTATGTGTTACACATTTTGTTCTGTTAATGTTTTTGCTCCTCAACAGTAAATTTAATAGGAAGAGTAAAAGAGAGAGGGTGAGAAAGTGGAGAGTAGAAAATATGGAGCCCTTCTCATTTTTCACTCATCTACTCTAAATTGTTGTCAAAGAAAAATGAGCATAACCGGCTGACATACTGATAGCTGCCTACAGTTTTTAGTGAATAAAGCTGATTGAAGAGAATATCAATCATCAAAATAATAATAAAAATAAATCAAAAACACATTACAGAGACAAAAACATATACCTGTTTTATGTGCATTCACACACAGTTTATAAGCTCTTGTTCAGACATACTGTAAACATTATAGCTTTATAGCATTTGCCTTTAAAACCATGACTTGTCTTTCAACATGTTTTAATTTATCTTTTCAATCTTATAGATGTGTGATACTGTTAAATAAGTACACTTCAATCAGGGCACACCCTGCACTGCACCATCCCCAGTAAGGTGGTCAATGTCCGCATCTGCTTTAAACTTTTTTTTATGTGTATGATAATGGGTTTGTCAGAAGTTTCTTTCGTTAAAGGGAGTTTTTCCTCCCCACTGTCGCCAAGTGCTTGCTCAAGGAGGATTTGTTGGGTTTTTCCTCTATGATAATAATAGTAAAGTAGACCTTACTGTGTAAAGTGTCCTGAGATGACTTTTGTTGTGTTCTGACAGTATACAATTAAAAAAATTTTGAACCACCTCACCAGATGAGGATGTAAAGGACTTGTACAAGCTTTCAGGTCAACCTGGGCTTCAAATACTGAACGAAATTAAAGATGATTTGACTGGCAGAAGACTGCTTGATTGCAATTCCAAAATACATACAGTATGTTGATTTCTTCTACCATATAAAGTTTACTTGCTATAAACTAAGACTTTCTTCCACACTTCTTCTCAGTCCACACGTGCACAATACAGGCACCAAATCCTAAGCAGAGGTGTATTCAAATCAGTCTTACATACTGTAGGTCCAGTTCTGCAAATCTGCACCTGCAAAGTTCCCTATCCCTACCAGTTACCCAAAATTATTTCTAAATGAATTCCAGACTAGAACATACAGTATCTAAACCCGATCCTTGCCCAAGAGTGTGGTGTCCAAACCCAGTCTGAGTCTGACGCAGTTGCATTTGTATTGTGTTGTTCCCCTTATCATTAAACGAAGCAGGCACTTGAGTGCTCCAGCCATCTAATTTGGCCAGCGTGTCTGAACCTGACCCGGACCTGAACATAATTTCTAAATTTCTGTCTAAACCTGGCTCGAACCTTCAGGTATCAATAGTTCCCACTGGGTATCCACACTCTAATCCACACCCAGCTCCCGACCCGTGCCTGTAATTAGAACCTTTGATGATGTATTGTCCATAAATTTGTATTTACCAGTTCCATTTGGATCCATTGGCTGACATTGATGACTGAGTGATGTCCTACTAGCTGGATGTGGGTTAAGGGGTCAAAGGTTGTGCTATAGGCCATTACAAAAAATGTATTTGTTATTTAGGCTTGATAAAAAGATGCTGGATTAGATGTTTAAAAGAAGCTGCACTTTTATTTATTTTTGAAATTTGTTGCAGTTGCTACCCACCCACATTTAGTCAATTTTACCCATGCGGTGAATTAATATAAACATATATTTTACCCATTGCGCATAGTTTTTGGAGGTTAATTGTTGGGTACCCAACCCAGTGCAGGACTATAATTTTGCACGCCCAATTTTTCAGTTTTTTATTTGTTAAAAAAGTTTGAAATATCCAACAAATTTCGTTCCACTTCATGATTGTGTCCCACTTGTTGTTGATTCTTCACAAAAAATTACAGTTTTATATCTTTATGTTTGAAGCCTGAAATGTGGCAAAAGGTCACAAAGTTCAAGGGGGCCGAATACTTTCACAAGGCACTGTACATACATATATATATATATGTGTGTATAGGTAACACCACTGACTGTGGTACGGAAGGTCGGGGGTTTGAACCCCGGTCAGGGCATGGTCAATATCCTGCCTGGGTCCTTAGGCAAGGCCCTTAATGCTATCTGCATTAAGCAGCAACAAATAACACTCATCCACTTATCTCATCCGTAATGAGAGTTGGAAAAATAAGAGTCACACCGGCTCGGACGTCGCCCGGGTCAACAAGGTCCGCGTCAGGTGTTGAGGAACCAGGGCAACCTGATGAGAAGTGGGCTACTGGAACAAGACATTCATGGACAAGAGGGGAGAACAGGGAACTATTGGAATGCTACTACACAAGTAATCCCAATGAGAGGGGTTACATGCGGAGGATGTCCATATCCTATGGATACTTCGAAAGCCAACATCGAAGCAACTAGTAGCTCAGTGCTATAACATCCGCAAGAAGCACCTGCTATCACAACCAGAGATTGACAAGGTACAACACGAATGCTCCAGTAAGGGGGAGCCAGGGGGGAGATATCATCATCACCACCCCCACAATTGGAGATTGGGTACCAAGCCCCAAGGCCTGGATGAGCTTGATGCAAGGGCTGCTGACCTGAGAATGAAGATCATGAGCAAGATGGACACCTGGAACTCCCGTGGTTACCAAAACTAAGTGAAGTGCCTTCTGAAAGTCTACTAGATGATGTGAATGCAGCACTAAGAACAATCCCTACTACGACCATCACTGAGACCAACAAGCTCATATACACCACAGCAACCATGATCCTGGAGAGGCCTGGCTATAAGTTCAACAAAGGCTATAAGGAGCAGTATCCTCCATGGAGAAGGAGGTTGGAGACCAAGATCAGGTCCGCACAGAGAGAAGTTAGCCAGCTATCAGGATTGCAGAAAGGCGTGATGAAGAACGGGGTACCTAGGAAATACAACTCACTGTCCATACCTGAGGCCTTAGAGACTGCCAAGCAAAAGCTCACAGAGAAGTTGAAGCCAGGAGAATAAACTGAATGTTCTCCACTGAGCCATCCAAGGTGTACTCTCAGTGGCAGGGTAATAACATGAGAGCAGACCCACCAAAGCTGGAGACTGAACAGTTCTGGAAGGGCATATGGGAGAAGGAGGCATCACATAACAACAATGCCCAGTGGCTGGTGGACCTGAGAGCAGACCGACCACAGCAACTTCCCTGCACGAGACCCAGTAATCATCACAATGGTAGACATTCAAGAGCGGGTCTCAAGTATGAAGAACTGGACAGCACCAGGCCCTGACATGATCCACGCCTACTGGTTAAAGAAGCTAACTAAATTCCATGAGCACCTAGCGAGACAAATGAACCAGCTACTAATAGATGGAACCCACCCTGAGTGGTTAACTGAAGGCCGGACAGTCCTGATTGACTACAAGAAAGCCTATGACTCAATGCCTCACACATGGATCCTGGAATGCTTGGAACTGTACAACATCGACAGGACTCTAAGAGCCTTCATCAAGAACTCAATGGGAATGTGGAAAACAACCCTAGAGGCCAACTTCAAGCCAATTGCACAAGTCAACATTGAAGGAAGGAATACAAGACCGCCCCAAAGTGGGGGTGAGTGGGGAATTTTTTTTATATACATATGTATATATATATATATCTTGTGTTTGTTGTTTTTCATTGTTTTCTTGGTCTTTTGCAACTCATCCCAGATTACTTTTACCAGAGAACAACTGTTAAATATCGAACAACTCAAACCAAACTACCTTCCTCTGATTTTTGTAAATGAAGAATGCTGTATGGACATTCGAAGGCCTTCTGATTGGAGGCGCAGCAGCGATATACAGGACCTGGAAAAAATGTCGGTGATGCGGAAAACACGCTGGCGCCTTGGTGCGGTTACGACAGAAGGGAACACGGATCTCACTTCCATCTATTCACCTGGCTAATCTCCGCTCCCTGGTCAACAAAATGGATGAAATTCTTCTCGTCAACAGGACTAACTCTGACTTTGCTGCTTTGTGCTTCACAGAGACCTGACTCAGCGACTCGATCGCGGACAGTGTGATTCAAGTACTGGGCTTCCCAGGTGTACAGAGCGGATCATGTAAAGGAGCTGTCTGGGAAACGAGAGGAGGTGGAATCTGCTTCTACATAAATGAAGGTTGGTGCACAGATGTCACAGTGCTACAGAGGACATGTACCACAGACTTAGAGTCTTTTGTTATCAACTGTAAACCCTTTTACTCTCCCCATAAATTCAACAGTTTCATGCTAATGGGAGTGTACATAAAACCACACTAGCGCGCTATGGCTCCTAGCAGAACTGATAACTAGCCTGGAGCTAGAACATCCCGACTCTCCACTCATTGTTCTATTGGACTTTAACAGAGCAAATCTCACCCACGAACTGCCCAAATACAGACAGCACGTCACCTGTCCAACCAGGGACAAAATCACACTGGACCACTGCTACACAACAATAAAAGACGCCTATCGCTCTGTCCCCCCCACAGCCCTCAGACTCTCAGATCACTGTATGGTCCATCTTATTCCAACCTACAGGCAGAAACTTAAAGCTGCGAAGCCTGAAGTCAAAACAGTGAAGAGCTGGACTGAGGAGGCTAAGTCAGAGCTACAGGCCTGCTTTGACTGCACAGACTGGAGTGTATTTGAGACTGCAGCTACAGACCTGGATGAACTCACTGACACTGTGACATCTTATATCACTTTCTGTGAGGATGTGTGTGTGCCCAAAAAGCCCTTCTGCACATACAACAACAACAAGCCCTGGTTTACAGCAAGACTCGAGCAGCTTCGTTGTGCCAATGAGGAGGCTTACAGAAGTGGGGATGGGACTCTGTACAGCTAGGCAAGGAACACACTGACAAGGGAGATCAGAGCAGCAAAGAGGAGCTACTCTGAAAAGCTGCGAGCTCAGGTTTCAGCCAACGACCCCTCTTCTGTGTGGGGGAGTCTGAAAACCATCATTGGCTATAGAAAACTCTCCCCCCCTCTGCTGTGGAGGACCATCAACTAGCAGATGACCTGAATGTGTTCTACTGCAGGTTTGACAATCAAAGCTCCCCCCTCACCCTCCCCACCTCAGATCCAGCAGCTGCTCCCCCGACAACCACCACCCTTCCCTCCAGCCCCCCACGTCTAACGATCTGTGCAAA
>NW_018128063.1:442416-442716 GCF_001952655.1 Monopterus albus | reverse complement strand
TCCCCGACCTCCCTCCACTCCAAACTGACCCAGCTCATTGTGCCTGCCCCCACCTGTCAGTGGATTACTAGTTTTCTGAAAGACCGGGAGCAGCAGGTGAGGTTGGGGAAAATCAAATCCAGCACCTGGACAATAAGCACAGGTGCCCCCAGGGATGTGTGCTCTCCCCTCTGCTGTTTTCACTCTACACCAACGGCTGCATCTCGAAGGATCACTCTGTCAAGCTCCTAAAGTTTGCTGATGATACAACGGTCATTGGTCTCATCCGAGACGATGACGAGTCAGCCTACAGACAGGACG
>NW_018128063.1:434464-442397 GCF_001952655.1 Monopterus albus | reverse complement strand
AGCACTGTACCAGCAGTAAAGTCCTACAAGTTCCTGGGCTCCACTATCTCACAGGACCTGAAGTCGACGTCCAACATCAGGACCATCACCAACAAGGCACAGCAGAGGATGTACTTCCTGCGCCAGCTCAGGAAGTTCGACCTGCCCCGGGAGCTGCTGATACAGTTCTACAGAGGAATCATCGAGTCTGTCCTCTGCACCTCCATCACTGTCTGGTTTGGCTCAGCAACCAAACAGGACAAGTACAGACTTCAGCGGACAGTCAGGACTGCAGAAAAGGCCATTGGTGTAAGCCTGCCCTCCATGGAGGACCTGTACATGGCACGGGTCAAAAGGAGAGTGGAGAGGATCACTGCTGACCCCTCACACCCCGGACACAACCTGTTTGAACTCCTCCCCTCTGGATGGCATTACAGGTCGCTGTGCACCAAGACAACCAGGCACAAGCACAGTTTCTTCCCCCAGGCTGTCACTCTGATGGACACTTAACCCACGACAGTATGATTGGACAATAACCCTCAGTGTAATACCTGTGTGTAATACATTGTACAGGTAATACAGGCTCATACAGGTCTCTAGTTTAAGTACTCTATTTTTATCCCTTATCCCTATTTATCTCATTTCAATGAACATTCCTTGTTGTCTGCATTGTTACTGTCTGTTTATACTGCTTATTCTGCATTGTTTGCACTGTTTGTTGCTGTCACTATTGCTGCTAATACTGCTTATTTTATTAATTATGTTATATTACACAGCCTTATGCTGGTTTACTGTTTGCACATTGCGAGCCGATGTACCTGAGTCAAATTCCTCATGTGTCCATCACACCTGGCCAATAAACTGATTCTGATTCAGATTCTGATTCAATACACAGATAAGAAGTATTTTTGTCTAAATCTGTACCATTATTTAGCAAGGGAAAAGCAGGAGAAAAAGAAAAACAAACTACCCAAAGTTTGTAGGCCACATATAACACCATCAAATCTTTTTGTTTATTTTTGTTAGGGTTTACCATACGGCTCTTCCCACAGTGCATGGCACAACTGACTGGACAATAAGTGTGTCCACCATGTGAAGCATCCCCAGTTCTGAGTATATAGTAGACCCTTTTGTATTATCTGCACTACTGTCTTTCTCTGCTTCATGGCAAAAATAATCCACAGTGTTCAAGCTTCAATGTGTTCATAAACACACAAACACCAGAGTAAACTCCTACCCATGCCACCCATACTTGATCCTGTAAATGTTGCCATGGTTTTACAGCCTAGCGACCTTTGTATGCGTGTAGGTGTGTGTGAATGCTGTACACACATGCTCACCTTTAATTCTTTCCCTTCAGCTGCAAACACTCAGGGATAAGTATTTGACATGCTGACTGAACAATAGACATATTAACTCTTGCAGTGACTACTGGTAGGGTGTTGGTGTGTTTGTGTGTACACATTGTGAGCATATATGTGAAGAGACAAATATAAAAAGAGAATTGAAGTTGAAGAAATGAGGGGGTGGACAAAAACACTCATTGTAATATTTGGCGATTTACATAATTTTAAAATTATTTTAAATTTTTTAAAGGATTCTTCACCATTGTTGGAAAGGCTGTTGACTGTATGCGAGTCCCCTTGGGGCGAAAGTGAGCGACCATAGGCATCGTTAGACCCCTTTAACTGGAGCACGTGCCCCAGTAAAATCATACATTTGAGTTCTAACAGGCTCCTGTATTTGGCAGTGGCTTAATTTAGATTGATAATAATGGGAAAATAATTGATTTGTTGTTCTAAATCCAGAATATCAAAGCAAAATGCAAACTGAAGCACAGTGGTCAGGGTACCATGGTGTGCACATACGCATCTTGTGCATGTTGTAGTTGGTGCACTGCAGCACGCGCACAGCAATCCATGTAGTGGCACGTGAAACAAAAAGAAAGGCATAGACTGAGGTGTGTATGTGACAGGGACTAAAGTTTATGAATAATAGAGATTATCTTATTCTGAGTCAAACATTACTGAGTCCTGTAGATGGACATAAAATTCTTTATAGGATGTCGAGACTGGGAAAAGATTTGGAGAGATGAGGGTGAGAGAGGTAAGACTTGGCTATAGTTGATAAACAAGCTAATGTTAGTTTAGTTAACTAGTATGTAACCAGATGAGAATAGTGGACTAACCAAAGGAAGTTTTTATAGCACACTGTAGAGCACATTTCATTCATGCTGTAGAAATTCAAGAGAAACATTGTGTGATTCGATTAATGGGGGGCCCATGCCCCAGTAGAGTTTTATGTCTAGCAATGCCCCTGTGTGTGACTGCACTGCTGAGCACTTCGAATAGACAAATGCATTTCCTGTTGAAAATGCGTGTGGATGCTATGTGCTGAAGGATCGCCTTGAAAATGCTGAAAATTTTGACACATGAAAGGCATATCTTCCTGAAAGTATGCTGAAGTAAAATTAACCCATTATTTTGAATGGGAGAATATTTTCAAAATAAAGCTAAATATTCCAGAAGTGTGAAGTGTAGAAAAATTCTGAGTAGAAGCATGAATGTCCTGGGAGAGCTGAACATTTTGATACCCAAAATAGGTGAAGGTATGCTGAGGTAGAATTTCCCCATTCATTTCAATGGGGCAAGATTTTCAAAATAAAGCTGAATATTTCAAAAGTATGAAGTTTTGAAAAGTTCTGAAGAGAAGCATGAATGTCCTTGAAGAGCTGAACATTTTAATAGCTGAAATAGCTGAAAGTACAAAAAAGTAAAAATTTCCCCATTCATTTGAATGGGGCCAAAACGTTCAAAATAAAGCTAAATATTTCAAAAGTATGAAGTTTAGAAAAGTGCTGAAGAGAAGCATGAATGTTCTTGAAGAGCTGAACATTTTTATATGTGAAATTATGCTGAAGTATTCATTCATTTTCTACTGTTTAGTCCCTGAATGGGGTCATGGGGGGGCAGAGCCAATCCCGGCCGGCAATTGGGCGAAGGCGGGGTACACACTGGACAGGTCGCCAATCCATTGCAGGGCTAACACATAGATGAACAACCACACACACGCACATGCACTCCTATGGGCAATTTAGAGACACCAATCAACCTAAGCTGCATGTCTTTGGACTGTGGGAGGAAGCCGGAGTACCCGGAGAGAACCCACTGTGGCCAATGGACTGAGAGAAACTCCTGCCTTGTCTGCTGTTCTCACCAGACTCCTCATGATCTAGAATCATTTTATTCCCTTCTCTGTTTGCAGGTGGCTGCTCGAGGTCTGGATATCTCCAATGTGAAGCATGTCATTAACTTTGATTTGCCCAGTGACATTGAGGAGTACGTTCACCGTATCGGCCGTACGGGATGTGTGGGCAACCTGGGTATGAACCTTACTTTTGATGTCCACTATGTGCATTAGTATTTGTGACTGTGTATAATGTTGCTCTGGCTCTGGGTTGTGCAGGTCTGGCCACGTCGTTCTTTAACGACAAAAACAGCAACATAACCAAAGATTTGCTGGACATTCTGGTAGAGTCCAAGCAGGAGGTTCCCTCCTGGCTTGAGAACCTGGCCTATGAGCACCAGCACAAGAACACCACCCGTGGACGCTCCAAAAGGTTCTCTGGTGGTTTTGTGAAGTTTTGTGCTGACTCAGCATCCATACAATAATAAAGACCAGGAAAACAAGGTATGGATGCTGAATCAGCATCCATACAATAACAAATAACTGGATAACATAGTATGGATGCTGAATCAGCATCCATACAATAATAATAATAAATAATTGGATAACATAGTATGGATGCTTAATCAGCATCCATACAATAAGAGGATAACAATAGTGTGGTTGCTTTGCATCCACACAATAAAGAATAGGATAACATAGTGTGGTTGCTTCGCATCCACACAATAAAGAACAGGATAACATGGTATGGTTGCTTTTCAGCATCCATACAATAATAAAGACTAGGATAACATAATATGGATGCTGAATCAGCATCCATACAATAATAATAAATCATTGGATAACATAGTGTGGATGCTGAATCAGCATCCATACAATAAAGCCAACATGAGCCCCATGGTGTCTAATCAAACAGCTGTTAACACGTCGGGCAATATAAATTGGTGAATGTTCAATAATGGTCCAATTAAAAAGTAAAACAGCATGAAAAGATAACATACAATATATATTACTTTTAAGCTGAAATTATATTCATTATATACTGATGAATGTATGCAAACTTTGCTAATAAAGGTGTTTGTGTGTGTGTATACAGTATTTTTCTCTTTAAGTGTGGTTCAGTATTTCCTGTATGATTTATCAGTTTACTTGAATGCATGTGTTTGTGTGGCTCATGTCTGCATGGCCATGCTCAGGGAAGCACACATCCCCACAGATGACACTCAGAATGCATTATACCCATTAATGAAAAAGTTAATGGGGCATTTTGTTATATATCAATTTACATTTTGACTATTTGGGTGCACAAACGATGTCTGGGCAATCGTGGCCAGTGTCACTCGACACCAAAACAGAGGTCTAATGTGTTTTTTTGGACATCAAATGTGAATAATGACACATGCACTGAATGCAAATCAGATGACACTTAATAGGCCATGATCAACAGTGCCTGCATAGAAACTTTTACCCTCAGACACAAATGAAATAGATAGGAAACAAAAAGAGCTGCTATCAGCAGAACAAAACATTTCCTGTGGTATTACACCTTTCAGATATGATGTAAAACCACATTTATTATCTTGCATGAACCATGAATCCACATATGCAAAATATGATGTTGCTGTAAGTGTGCCAAAAATCTGTATCATACACCAGAAGTAAAAGATTTGCAATACAGATGCAGTAAACATAACCTCCCCTTCGGTTTCATTGTACATAAGAAAGAGCACAACATAATGCTCCCTAATGCATGACAGTATGTAGTGTTACCATATTGTTACCTCTTGTGCCCTGGAGGGTTTATAGCAATGGAACTGGCCTTGATGGCAATGCCAATTTGGGAGCCATTTGCCTGAGATATAAATATCCATGCAAATACACACACATTTGTTTTCATTGGTCTGTGGGGACTTTATATTGACACACACATTAATTTCCTTGAGACTTGCCCTAACCTTAAACCAAGTCATCACTTTAAAATTCAAATATTTACACCTTGGGGACTAGCATCCGGCCCCCACAAGGAAGCCTGAGTCCCCACAGTGTGAGTGTGTAAACAGGTTGTGGTTCCCACAGTATGACTATGGCATGTATGCACACACAAAAATACTCAAATATGAAGATTGAATTATAAGTTTATTTTTGGCCATTTTTAAAAACCACTTTTCTAGTTGTGTTGATGGCATACGACTAAGATGCTACATGGACTGCAGTGTTGTGTCCGATATAAACCAAACCAAAACCGAGGAAAATTCAGCAAAATTACTTCATTTGCTAATCCAGGAAAACCTGCTAGTTTATGCTAATTGGACAACAAAACACTAACATTGCAGTCAGTTGACTCCAAATTACAACTAGAATAATTTAATAAAAAGGTACAAAATTGAAAAGCTAACGTTAGCTTACTAATGATGCTGACATAGCTACTAGCTACTTGCATGTCTAGTAGGAAGAAAGCCATATCTGCATCAAATTTTACTCCTTTGAATGCTTTTAGTTCTCACTATCTCCAACATACTGTACCAAACCGTTGTTGACCCTGGTTTTGACTTGACTCTTTCTGTGCTACAGAACATGTCCTCTTGGGTCTAACAGGTCCGCTCCCATCCTGGGTTGTACCTGCACAGGGAGCCGCAGGTAACAAACACATCTTACAACCTCGAGTCAGTGGAGGCATGGAAGAAGTGCAATGTGGATTTTATAAACACTGTAGCAAGAGATACACAAAGGGCAAGAAATAAACATAAGGTCTAAAGATAGCAGAGTGGGGTGAGGGGGCGGGGCTTGGTACAGCAGGGAGAAAACACTTCTGGACAATTTTTATGTGATTTTATTGAATTTTTGCTAAATATTAGTTAATTCTGGTTTATGTTTAGAAGCAGAATTTTTTCAGGTGTGCTGTGAGACCTGCTTTTCATCATCTAGTTAATGAGATTGGCAGATTCAAAAGTATTAAAAAGAGAAGCCAAGTGATTTAACAGATGAGTTTTTTGTATTATTCCCATTAATTAATTAAGATAGTTTTATATAAATTTGCTCATAAAATGTGTGAAATATTAAATGGTTGCTCAATTATATGTATTTAAGTTTGCTAATCTTGCTTCTCTAAAGACTGTAAAAAAGGTAGGATGAGCTTTTTAATTTGAGTTTTATCTTATACTGTATGTTTTACCAGTGAGTTTTTCTGTACATGTTAAGCCCTGAAAATGTGATCTCTTGGGTTGCTTTATTTTTGGTTCTGGCTGGTAATTTGTAGTTCCTTATAACAGAAAGTAAAACTTTGTTCAGTGGGAATGTATGTGCGTATGTGTGTCACATCTCTGTTCTCATTTTCTTCACCTCATATTGCTACTTATTCCCCTAAAATGGAAATTGCACCTGATACTTTACATAAACAATTACAAATGAAAAGCCACCCTGCAGTTTCCCCTTCTCCTCCCAGCACTCCCCTCCCTTACGCTCCTTTTCAGGCTCACATCTCTCTCATTATCCCATTCCTTCACATGCTGCCCCCCCACCAAATACGCATGCACCACCACTCATCCCCACCCCCTTTACGGCGAGTGGGCGAGAGCAATGGGCAATAACCCGGCATGCCACTTTTCAACTTAGCGCTACCTGCTATGCTAATATCATTAATCAATAGGGCCCAGATTGTCTTTGCAGCGATTCGAAGGATCTAAGGGTCCCAGCAGTGCACACGTACCTTTTCTTTTTTCTCCCCCTCACTCTCTCTTGCTTAACCACAAAAAAAAGAGCTCATTCACGAAGGCCCCCAAGATGGCTGACTTAATAACGACTACAGAAGTTTTTCCAACAAATTTCATGGGGCATGATCCAAAGATAATAGCTTTTCAGCCCCAATGACAATCCAATTACCGTGCCAATCAAAGCCCACGGCATGCTGTCTAATTATGATCAAATCTGGCTGTCAGCTCAAATACTAAAACGGCAGCTTTAAGTCCAATAAATCAGTGATGGAGGCCAATTTGTTCATCCTTGATCAGGGGAAAAAACTTTAACTAAAAATGAAAAAAAAAAAGAATCTTGTTTTGTGAGAGTGCATTGATGTGATATTTGACACAGCAAACTTAATAATGATCCTGAATAACATTTTTAATAGACTTCATTATTCATTCATTGCAGGGCATGCGAGTTAAAAAGGCTTTTTTTTCTCAAACTGAAATGAAGACTGAATTGACTAAGATGTGAATTTACTAAGATCTGTTTACACACACACACACACACACACACACACAGATGGAAGCAAAAAATAGAGACATAAGACCCCAATAGTTTCTCAAACTTGCTAACAAACAAAAAGGCAGCATCAATAACACAAGTGATTAAACATTCATGGCCTTTTCAGTGGAACATCTGTTGTGTGTGGGGCTCTAGCCTCAGGGACTGCAAGAATCAAGAGGATTCCTCCTAGAAAAGCTCAAGAAAGCAATAAGATGGGGGGGGGGGGATGAGGCAGCAGGAGATTTACACACACATACACAGACGCATGATTGCAAGTATATGTGCACAAACACAGCCACACATACGCACAGAGTAAATAGAAGACAGCATGGACAGCAGCTCAAACAAACAGGTTTTACAGCACACTCTGGAAAATACACTAATCTGAACAACATCCTTACACACATGCACACAGACACACCACATACCATGTTTACACCTTGAAGAAAGCTCATGGAAAGTTAAGAGTCACTTTGTTTTATGCTTTCCACATCTAAATTATTAGAAAGCCTTGCTCTTTCCC
>NW_018128063.1:427825-434439 GCF_001952655.1 Monopterus albus | reverse complement strand
TTACAACACAGAAACAAACATAAAAATAATTTATGTAGTCTGTCTCAAAATGAATGACTGCTTAACATATTGTGCTGGCATTATTGGCATTTTGTTGTCTTGGCATTGAACAGAGAAAGAAAAAAAGAAAGAAAGACAAATATTTTAAAATAATTAAAAAAAAATGCATTATTGATAAAAAATATAGCCACTGGGGTGGGGGTGACCTCCAGTGACAGACGAATAGCCAACATCAGCTCACATCACATTAGCTCCTTTCATATCTCTCTAAAAGCTGCAGACAGTTTAACAGTTTAATGAGCAGAAAGATGAGTTCAAGCTGGTTTTCTAGAAAAAAAAACTCCAGATTGGATCTGGATCATTCTGAACCCCAAATATTGATATACAACATCTAGTCTTTATTATACAGCATCCCAAAGTGCAGATGATGTTGAATTTACATATCATGAAACTGCTCTGTGTCTGCACAAAGGCAGGGTGACATCTACATGCTTCCAAGTTTACTAGTTTTACTGTTTGTGTATTTTTAATAAGTTGATAAAAAGGGTTGTGTTCAGCTATTTATATTACATTTGCATGACACTATCCAGTCATTTACATTAAAGGAGAGCTCACATAACATTTTGATTTTCTGTATGTCCTGCACATATAGTGAACAGACAATAAAAATCTTTGATAAAATCCTACTAACAAAACCTAATTTATTAGAATTATGAGGAAATCCTGTTTTTACTAAAATAATGACTATACAAATGTCAACTACAATTAAGTTACAAGTATGTTAGAAGAATTAAATAATTAAGCAGATACTGCAGAAGCTTTAACCATATTATTTGCTATGCATCAAAAAAATGACATATACTTATTGCTGCCTAATTTTGGATTAAAATTAACCTTTTGTTTATTTTGATGTTCATTTAAAGGTACAGTATAAAGTCTTATCAAAGTGAAAGCAGAAAAATAAATCTTTGCCAAATTTGGAGAGGTTTGAGGAGGGTGCACCTTAGCCAATGATTTATTAAAATTGTTTGAGTAATTCTAAATGGGATCAACTGTGGACAAGGAGGGCAATTTTTTTCTGGTAAATTTTCAAGTATTACTATGTTTTTGTCCCCCGTTGTTGTCTCCCTCTCTTCCTTGCCAGCTGCTGCATTCAGAAAAAGAAAAAAAAAACATAGCAAGGTCAAAGAGCTCACATTTTGAGTCTTTCCATGTTCCTTTCATGTTAAAGTATACTTAACAATTTGTCCAAATAAAATACTTTTTTTTTTTTTTCATTTGAAACTTTTTTATTAATTTCTTGAACCCTAATTCGGGAGTTGGTGGCAAAGACATTGATTCTGCTCTGTGGATCAGTTTTTAATGCTACTGAACATCCACGCACAATAAATTGCAACCATGTTAACACATAAACAAAATCCCTTCAGCAACAGTTCCAAAACAGGAAAATCACCATTAAATATCTGATTTAAGGTTAACTGAGTTGTTCAAATGAATAAGCAAAACAAGTGTATGAGTAATATGGTTTTTGTTTTGTTTTGTTTTTCTTTATATTTACATTTTTTAAGATGAACAATGAATATTTTAAGCTGTCATTGTGAAATGCCATGTAGGCTTTAAAGAAGGTTTCAAGGATCAGACTTAATACAGTTAATTCAACCACTTATCCAAAGGTAAAGTAACAGAACAGCAGCGAGCACTCAGTTCCCTTGAACTACACTGTAGCTGTGATGCTACACATTTACATCTTGCAAATAATCAAGGCAGCTGTACTGTGTACTCTACACACACACACACACACACATTGGTAACCTTTTCTGAGGCACCCAGCACCACTGGAACACTCCTTTGAATTATTTCAATTCATAAAGTTGCTCATATCCAGATTTCATTAGCAGCACATTAGCTGCAGTTTTATGCTTCATGTTTATTACAAACCTGACATGATCTATAGATAACAAGTTAAGCGGGTGCGGACACTGGGGACAACCATGGCTCTGTAATGCTAAAGGGATCTATCATTACAGCTGACAACTACTAATAGCCAGCCCTCTGGGTCAATCACTACAAATTACAGTGGCTCAATTACATGCCATCATTTCTGGGCGTCCAGCATTCGAGGTGTATGCCAGTAGGCCCTACAATAACCACAGAGAGAAGGCTTAAAAACAATGTAAATGGTGGGTGGGGATAACCTCACTGAAGTGTGTGCTCTATTTTTGACAGTGCATGTTAATACTTTTAAAATTTGTTCAAGAGATTACCCTGGAAGCAGAGTATCACTGCTTCCATTTATGGTGTATTGCTTCTTTTCTAGTCAGCTTCTAGGTGATGTTAGACTATAATGAGCAGATGACCTTATTAAATATCTTTCCTCACTCCTCCCTCACTCCTCCCTCACCAACCATGCTATCATATCATACTATATAAAGCTACAAGAATATCCATTATATTTAAATTTTTGAAAAATACAGGACCTTCCTCGTCATAATTACAAAAATAAACACCCAATTATGGTTGTATGATGGTGATTTAAAAAAAAAAAACAGCATTTCACTCCAGGAGTCAAAGACCAGTGTCCACCCCAACCTGTCAGGTCTGCTTGGCGCGACCTGCCTCTCTTCCGCCTCTCTCTCCTCTGTTCTCTCAACCTGCGGGATTCGCACCTCAGCTGTGTTGCATTCGCAATTAGCAATTCGTTCGTCGGTGCACACAGGTGGGGTGCATCCCGTGGATTGATGCCCTCCTTATTTATACCTCTGGCAGACGCTCTGCCGTCGCCGAAGAGGACAGGAAATGTAAAAAGTTAGACGAGCATACCCCTTAACAGCAGTTAATCGTGGTGTGTGTGTTATACGTGATTTTTGATTTCTACGCTGACAGTTCCTGTGCTGTAGATTTCATTATGTACGTTGGCTTTTCTTTTTCCTTGTTTTTGGCTAGATATCTTTGTTCTCCATGCTGACAGTTCCTGTGCTGTGGACTACATTTTGTACGTCGGTTATATGTTTTGTGTTGGAATTTTGGAGACTTCCCCGCTGACAGTTCCTGTGTGGTGGATCTCGTGGTATGTTTTGTGTTTGAGTGTAGCGAAGCGGCATTAGGCTTTTCCGCTGACAGTCCCTGTGCGGTTGCTTTTCTTTTGTCGTTCATCACTCTTTGTTTTTTCACCTGTCCGTCCTCATCCTCCCGCTCTCCTGGTTTTTTCCGTCAGTCCTATGGTTCACCTGTTTGTTCTGATTTCCTCCACCATCTCAACTCTATCCAGACTGTATACGTACTTGGACTTTGTTATGTTCTTTTGTTACTTTGTGTTCTTTTACCAGTAAACCATCTTTTTTTCCCCTAGCACCTGGGTCAGCATACTTGTCCTGCCTCAGTTCTCCCTCACCCTCCTGGTGAGGGGACCTCAACCTTAACACAACCTCCTCCTTCCCCAAACACAGAATTGTCATTCTATATACTGCATCACCTAACTTCATCCTTTCCTCATGCCATAGCTAACATGTTGCTGTAGGTTGTAATAACCTGCTGGCACAAACACTTTTTTACAACAGGACAGTCTCACACTACTGAATGTATAAAGAGAAATTGAGTGACCCTTGTTTCTTAGAGAAAAGGAGATTTCAGGAGTGTTTGTTTGTTAGTTTTTTGCTGCTTTTACTAAACCATTATCAGTAGGCCACTTTCATAAGATGCTCCTGTTTGACTAACATTTAAATCTTAGTGAGACATACACTACATAATTCTTGCAACCTGATTGTGAAAGCATTTTTGAAGGTGCAAAACACTACAATTTTATAGAATTGAACAGAAGAGGAAAAATAAAAGCTTTTAGACCCTTTCACCTTTTGGGGGGTATTCTTTTACTATCAATATGATTTGACTTGGTAAAAAAAACTTTTGAAATAAATAATGTTGTACTATGAACAACTTAAGCTACCTTACTCACTAAATTGTTTTATTTATTTAAGAGTCAATATTATCTTAAATGTCTCACAGGGTATTTTTACAATGTTCCCCTGGATGAAAGAAGTGACAGATAAACCTAATCCACCATTCAGTAGCATTTGGCTACTAGCTCACAGTAATTTTATGCAATGCTAATAATAATGATATTTATCATTACATTCAGATAGTGTAAAGCAGCAAAATGCCATGGATTGGGATAGTCGCATAAACAGCTCTTCTATATTCTGACACATGATGTGTATAATGTGCAGATTATGTGCTTTCCATTTTAGTTTCCTGTGTTTCTGCCATCTGACAGAACAAGCACCCTTAATAAAGTCACAAAGGAGAAAAGGCCAAATCCCCTCCCACAGACACACATAAAACATCATTAAACACACAGTCCCACATGTACACGCATAGTCATAAATGCCATTGTCAGTGCAGCCACATATAGTCAGCTTATGTGTAAACATGAGTAATCATTAGACACGCAAACAGACTTGCACAATTTTCAGATACATGCCCACACTAACAAAGGGCTTGCAATAATATGATTAATGCTTTATATTTGAAAAGAATCAGCAGCTTCAAAGAGAGTCACAGTTTCTCAGCGATAGGGATGGGTGATACCAACGATTTTCCGGTCAATAGGATACCATTAGTTTATGGTACTTTTTCCATCGATATGAATACTTTTTGCACCTTAAAGGAAATTTACTTCCATTAATAACATTCTAGAAACAAAACTGTTTTTCAGTATTTTCTCATACATACAGTACAAGCATATGAACCATTATGTTTGTCAACTAAATGAAAGAATGGTGAACATGGCTTCATCCAATATTCACATAGCTCTGTTGCTGTTCGGGGTAGTTTAATAAAATGGTTTGTTCAATTTTTAAATCACTTATAACACATCAACTGTCACCTGTACCTGGAAATTTTTTGCTTTTCATGAAACTCTCCTGCAATGTCTTCTGATGGACAGCAGGTGGTGCGGGGGACTTTGAGGCTTGTTGGTTGTCTTCATATGATGTTCAGCCTCTTTAATTGTGTCAGGGTGTGTTGTCTTTAAATGCTTAAAGAGGTTGCTAGTGTTGCTGCTATGTGGCACCACTTTATTGCAGACAGAGCACATGGCATTAAATTTGGTCGCAGGTGAAAAATAGCACAACACTTCACTTCTTTTTCTCTCTCAGCCATTTATGCTGCCATGCAGCGCTGTGGCTGACTGAGCTCAATCTGAGCAGCAAAAGATTGTGGCAGTGCTTGACTGAGGCTGCGCAGTAAACCTTGAGCTCTGACATCCGATTGGCTGCCATAATTGTGACACGGAAGACCATCTGGTTTTCACACATAAATTTAATACCTAAAACTCTCAGAAGTGAAAACAAATTGCACGTTTTGTATTAGCACAGTGTTATCGCAATACTTAAAGTATCGACTCCAAAATATCGACAGACGGGTATCGAAGTATCGTTACGCCCATCCCTACTGAGATTAAACTGCTGTGAAGGCATCAGAGGCAAAAGAGTTAGCATTTAACATATGACAAACTTAACTGACAAACAAGTAACACCAGTCAGCATGCAACTAAAGAATGTAATAATTCAGCAGCAGGGTAATAGGTAAAAAATATATTTTAATGTTCATAGAACAATAGTTTTGTAGATTTGTATGGATAGTTTAAACAATAAGGTCAATTACAGGGGAACGCCACCAATTTTACACGTGTTCTCTTTACTTGAATTAGCATCGACTGTGAAAGAAGAGAACAAATGTGAAAAAATATGACAAAATGTGGGAGTGAGGGTTTTGAGCTTACCAGACCTGTAGCCTGCTCCTCACACTGTATGTTTGAGGCTAGCGGCTTAAGGCCACTACCAGCACTACAAACTAGGGTTTGCACGACTTTCAATTTTTAGTTGATATTTTTATTATGAAAGTCTAGTTGACACCACCTAGTTTCTGATGACTTCATCAAAAAACCCAAACAAACAAACAAACAAAAAAGGTTCTCAGTGTCACTACCTAAGTTGAATAAGGTATCCCCACCCTCCTACCAATAGTTGGTAGTAGTGAGCAAATTGCTGCTTGGTGCAACAGAATGAGGGAAGAAGAGGCCAGAGCACACTAGGCCAAACCATAAAAAGCTGAGATTTGTGCTTCATTAGGATTGTTTTAAAACAGTGATTTACTTTTACAAGACAAAAGACTTGATGACTAAGGCCCTTCCATTTCTCCCCCTTGCCCTAACCACTTAGTCCCACCCCGCCATTTAGTGCGTTCATGTGTAGTGGTAGGGGCAACCCAGTTCTCTTTAGGATGGAGGAGTAGGGCAAAGTGGTAGGGCTACATTATCCTTCAAATGGAGGGTTCTCAGAGACAGACAAAACTGAGTGGTATGAGGCTAACTACAACAAAAGCTATCCTCACACCTCAAACAAATCCACCAACATTCTCTGGTTTCAAAAACATACTCTTATCCACCAGTTTTTGTTATTTGCTCTTGAAATTCAAAAACGGATGCTGAAGACCCATCCATCCATCCATCCATTTTCCTCCGCTTATCTGGGACCGGGTCGCGGGGGCAGCAGTCTAAGCAAAGATGCCCAGACTTCCCTCTCTCCAGACACTTCCTCCAGCTCCTCCGGGGGAAT
>NW_018128063.1:415409-426944 GCF_001952655.1 Monopterus albus | reverse complement strand
ACCCTGAAGAGGGTATAGAGCTGGTCCAGTGTTCCACGGCCAGGACGAAAACCGCATTGTTCCTCCTGAATCCGAGGTTCCACTATCGGTCGAATTCTCCTCTCCAGTACCCTGGCATAGACTTTCCCGGGGAGGCTGAGGAGTGTGATCCCCCTATAGTTGGAACACACCCTGTGTGGTTTGTGTGTTCCAACTATGCTGAAGACCATGCAAGTGAAATCATCACAGGTGAAGATGGGATTGTGTGATTCAAAATTTCTGACAAGAACTCGTTGCCTCTATTTACGTATCCGTTTTCATTAACTATCAATGACACATACGTATAGAGGTCTTGAAAAGTTCTTGCATTTTGTAGGGGAAGATTTCAACCACTACTCCTTGTAAGTCCATTTTGAGGGTTAACTTAAAAATGGGGGAGTACTTAAAAACGAGGGATAGGAGTAAAAACAGGAAACGGGATTGGGCCTAAATGGTTGGTTTTGCACATGTGCATGTGGTTTGTTTGTCCATCTCTGCTAAAGTGTAGTGCACAGCTGTGAGCCATATTTCTGGGAGATATGTCTGGGATTTCTCCTACAAGGAAGGTGACAAGGCCACTGTGATACTCTCATGGCTGAGTCAGAGTCCATAGAGGGTCAGAGGCACAGTAAACGGCTCAACCAAAGCAATAAATGCAGTGGAGGAGGCAGAGCAAACAATCAAGACACAGGTAAATCCAAACAGGTAACTAAGGAAAATAAGAACAGGTGCATGAATGATGAGACTAAAAGTACATTCTGCCACAGAAACTAAGGAACCAGGCCAGTGGCAAGGGAGCCAATTAGGGAAGTAGAGACAAGTGGTGAGTGTAGCGATCTTTTACTGATCAGGGAATGGGAAGCAGGAGTGCAGGTATGAGTCAGAGGAAAAATCAGGAAACACCTGAAGACAGGATTGAGACTAACAGTCCTCAAAAAATCCAGAAGGTAACAAGGCCAGGAAAGCGTGGAGCAAGAATGAGGTCTGTGACAGTCACCAATCCAACTGTTGGTGGACAAGTTTCATTGTGAGTACTGTAGATGGCACATTTTAACAAGGAAGAATATGTTGAATAAAAACACAGTATCCTGATGATCCTCTTTTAAGACTGAGTCCAGCAATTTTACAGTAATGCAGTGCTACTATTTTAATAAAACTATCTGACACAACTTAGTGTGATTTAGCTGCTTTTCCATTATGTAAGGGGTGTTTGCCTTTGTGTGCTTCAGTGTTTTACCACACCAGAAAAGCTAGTCTATTTTTAATTTTAGGATAATCACCTTTATTGGCCAAGTATGTTACACACAAGGAATTTGTTTCCTGTACAGAACCGAAGTAGCCATCTGTGGCATCAACTCAACCAATGGCTCTAACCATTAGGGGTGTTTAGCGTCTTGTCCAAGGACACTTCGACACGTGGACTGCAGGTACCAAGATTTGAACCTTCAACCTTCTGGATGGGAGATAACTGCTCTCCCCTCTGCACCACTGTCACCTTCCCAATAAGGGTAATCACCTTTATTGGCCAAGTATGTTACACACAAGGAATTTGTTTCCGGTACAGAACCGAGGCAGCCATCTGTGGCGCCAACTCAACCGATGGCTCTTTTCATACTGCTTATACCAAACATAAGAGAGTATTTGTATGTAATATGCTGTCAGGCTTGCTAGTTGGTTCTCTCTTATAACATCCTCCATACCACCAGCAAGGTCATGAGTTGGTGAACCCTTGGAAGGTCAATCATCATGAAAGCAGTCCTTGTACCTGAAGTTGAATTTAAGTTCTCCCATTTCCTTTTGACCTGATCCCTGGTCACCTGGCCCTCCAACTCCATTTCTTTTAATATACATTAGCATAATAAAGATGTATTATACTTTGTGAATATGTGAAAACAATACAAGAACTTGCTCACAGTAGCCAGCAATTTCCAGTGGCAAGAGAACATGGCAACAGTACAAGATTACAGAATCCTTCAGCCACAAAGGTTTTACTACATCATCATTTCCTGTCCTGAGTTTTATGATGAACGTTTGTTCAGTGGTCCCTTCATGAAGAAAACCACCATAAATGATATGAAGTGAGATTACATTAATTTAAAGGTAGTTCTGCCAGTTATAAATTCAACATGATATAAGAAAATTAAAGGATACACTAAGATGTATCTGTTCAGATACACCTAGTACCAATAGCCCCACTGCAATTTTTTTTCCCTGCTCCACCTCTGTCCCAAAAACACATGCATGCTCCAGCACACACTCATGGACAGACACACATACACAACCAGTCCAGACAATTGCATGGAGAGTCTTACCATGCAAGTCGCATCATGAAACCCAGCCTTTCAGGACCACAGACAGTGGCTAATCTAGGCTAATCAACAGCCTACCCTGGGTTCTAACACCAAAGCCTAATTTCTCCAACTATCAAACATCCAAAATATTCAGCTAGTTTAACTACACTAACAAATCAGCACAAAGGTAGCTTACACAGTTTGTTGATAAGCATAGAACAAAGGGCCGTCAAGAAAAGTACAGCCATTTATTATAGATCTTCAAAGTATGAGAACAGAATTGAAACAAGCATGATGGTATCAGAGGCCAAAATGTTATCATAGACAGATTACAGTAGGTGCACATTTTTTTAACATACTGTAGATTTAAATCCCTGACCCACTCCATAAGAAAGTGAAGCATGTACTCACCCATTAGAAGTTCATCCTACGGGCTTTGCGCTCAACCAAGTCATTAACAATGCTGCTCAAATTCCGATTTCTGGCTCTTTCCTGAAAGCTTTGTTGTTTGTGCTCTCTGAACATTATGCTGCTAAATATTTGTTGAAGCACACTCACTTCTTGATGAAAAAGATGTACTGTTGAGAAAATAATTGACCACATGACGTCCACACAAGTTAACACAAATGACATGGAGAAATGTCATTGGACAAATAAATTAGCATTTCCCACCAAATTAAATAAGTGGTGGGTATGAATAATACAAAACTAAACTGCGCATTTTATTAAAAGATAATCTTGTTTTAAATAAAACATACACTTTAGGAACATTAAATAAGGACAACAATTTACAAAACACATTAAAAACAGGTTATGATTCAAAACCATAAGTTTTATACACAAGGTGAGAAGGTGGTATTAATGGCTATTAGAACCACCTGTTTAGGTATTGTTGTAAGGTGAGTTTGACAATTGCATAATAAAGTAAATAAACATGGAGGGCCTCCTGCAATCTGCATAATCAAAGCAGCCATCAAAACCCTTCCCACATGGGCCCTTTGAGACACTGCAGGCCCAACTGGCTGTGCAGGCTGCACCGTCGACAGTTACGCCAAAGCCTAGTACTAAATTGCTTACAATGGAAGTTTTTCGCACTTGACATCATGTACTGACTCTTGGCTGATGCAGACTGGTAATGCAACAAGGTGCATTGATGACAGCTGGACTGAACTACAATGTAGTTGAGATGGTGGCTTGTGGGATACACTTTACCCAAAGTACCACTTTGAAGTGGTATAAGGAAAAATGTACATCATGGGTTAAGTGTACTCTATGTTGGAATACTTGAGGTGTGGAACACACTTGCCTACTATCCAGCAACACATGCATGTGCACCTAAGTGCTCAAGATTGCAGGTCTAGGTATTTGCATAGACCCTGTCTTGTTTCAAAATAGTATGGCAAATATCCACTCACCTGGAGAATAGGCTCACTCTCCAAGTGTGATAGCCAAGTGTGGCAATGAGTGCTGGGATCCCGAAGATAAGTTTTTTTTAGAGGGGGCCTCAAGCTGTATTTTGAATTTTGTACAGATAAACACTCACTCACTAGGGCTGAACTGTGGCTTTCAAACTGCACAGCTGTATAATACATTGTGATGAACTCTGCATTTTGTTTACTCTGTTGTCTGCTGGTGTCTTTATCCATCTGGTTGTTAGCACAATACAAAGGTCATGTACTGGTACACAGGTCCTCTGTAGAGTTGACTAGCACAATCAAACTAAAAATATTCTCTGTCAGATGATAAATCTGACTGGCACCCTGGGTTTGTTGATGTGAGTAAGGTGGGATGAAACTCTGCTCTGTGACTACCAACACTTGCGAAAGTATCAATAAAACTGAAGTGACCCAAATGTTATTGTATTCAGTAGTACAGGATCATAGTTTAATTTTTGAGCTAAGGATTTTATCTACAACAAAAAGCACCTCATTTCATTCTATTCCATTTTTTGTTGTGATTGTCTGATATTTCCACTGGGGAAGCAGGGCTCCTCTTTCACATACACTGATCAGCACTAACATTATGACCACTGACGTGAAGTGAATCACATCGATTAGCTCGTTACACTGGCAGCTGTCAGTGTGTGGGGTAGCAAGTGAACATTCAGTCCTTGACGTTGATGTATTGGAAGCAGGAAAAAAAGGCAGCGTAAGGATCTGAGCAACTTTGACAAGGGCCAAACTGTGATGGCTGGACAACTGGGTCACAGCATCTCCCACACTGCAGGTCTGCAGTGGTTAATACCTACAAAGGAAGGACAGTGAACCAGCAGCAGTATCAGGGACATTCAAGGCTCTCTAATGATGAGGTTGATCTACCATATATTACATTTTTAAATTCCACTTGTACTTCTCAGAAGATTAAAATTAGTTTGAACCTTTGTTAAAATGGTTCAAAATGAGAACTACTGTACATTGGCCTTTATGAAGAGAAACATACAATGGCTATAGTGGTGATATCACACGTAGAGTGGGGAAGCTTTTGAATTTGTCTAAAAAAAATGACCTCTAACCCGTCCTCACGACCACAGTTTTCACTCCTTTTTTTTTCCAAGTTTTTCACTGAATGGTTTGACACATGTGCTCTCTTCCTGACAGTAGAACTATGGAAGCAAACAAATTCACAAAAGATGCACAATGAGCCTCAGAGTGACCCAAGTGCCAACCAAGTGTCGTGCTGACTCCTGTGTACACGGTATTAGGCATATTTCACACTAACATCCATAAGATCTTTCCTCTCACTTTGATCCAAAAAAGGGAAAGTTAATGTAATTAAATATGCATTAAGGCATGGTTGAATATGTCACTGATCAAAAGAGCAATTGAATTTTGTTTTTTGTTGTTTTGTTTTTTTTACCAGTGAAATAATTACATTTCTGTGGATAGTTTTATAGTCACTTTGTTCTCAGCCTGTAGGCATTGCTGTCTGGACTGCAAAAAAATCAGTCTCATAACACAGTAGAGTCAAATGAAAGAGTTAAGTGACACTGCTTCAAAAGGGTTTTCAGGATACATACACACATCACTATACTGTATATATCATAAACAAGACCTACAGTGTAGTCCCATATACTGTACTTAACTGATACTGTAAACCAAAGGATCACACTCAGTGTTAATTGCCAAATAAATGTTTTCCCTTGCTCATGCATACACACGTTCTACTGTGTTAAATTACACACTGCCCTTAAGTACTGTATAGCTTCAAAATTTAAATTTTAAACTGCTTAAAGAGTATCTTAAGAGAAGCTGAAAATCTTGCATTGCTTTGACTTCTCACTTTGCTGCAATGACAGTGTATTCCAGAGTGTGTTGGTCCACTGTGATATGACTGTTGGGTGTGGTTACAGGTACAACAGAGCACAAATTGGAGGCTGGCTCCACCCATCCACACCCATCAGCGAAGCTGGATGTGGTCAGGAGTGAAATAGACATTATTTTATTTATTTATTTTTTCAAAAATGCATGCACATTAAGACTTTGCGTATGTCCGCAAGTCCAGTGTATGATGGGAAACTTTTCAACATGCCTGCTCTGAGGATGCTTTAATGCTATAGTATCTTAACATCAATATCAGTGATGTTTTTCATATTTATTTTCCTCATTTACTACTTTTGTCCACCACAGGTAACTCTACACATTAATACTACCAGGACCTTAAAAGGCTGTGGTTGTCCATGTTTAGCATTTTTGGAAGTGTTTGTAAATGAACCCCTGTTTGCATGAGCAAGGAACAGGTAAGATTTATAATTTTTCATTACCTAAAGCTGTGCATGTACAACTCTGAAAAATACCTGTTTTCTTGTTTATAAAGACAGTTCATTATATACACATTTACAACTTGTTCTACACTTTGATAAATGAGGCCCCAGGTACATGTTTACACACAGTACATTGTGCTTCAAAACTGTGTGCACCTTTGCACTCATATCAACTGTTTGTCTTAGTCATTCATGTAGTCTCATAAAGAAAGACAAATCGAAGTAAGACTCATTTTATTTTCAGTAGACATGACTGATATAACATTTCAACCACAAATGGTCATCCTCAGGTAAAAGTGAACACATCTTTATTTTATACCTTGGAGAAATATTGGAATACAGGTATTTTTTCAGAACTTGAACTTGAGTTACAGAATAGAAATTATGTCCAGGTGTACAGTATATACTGAAATTATCTTATTTAAAGATGCATTAATTTTACACATTGTTTGATAAATAAAGTGAAAATGGAACAGGATGTGGTGACTCTCAGCTTCACTACCCCCGTCTATGACACTCAACTGCCTACAACCCTTCTGTTGTTATTCCTGCTTTTCCACCCTTTGTTTTCATAGTCGTTTCAGACATTAGCCCCACCTGCCACCTAGCAAAGGTTTGAAGAAGTGTTTTTTGAACCATGATTAGTCATTTCAAACAGTCAGCCATGGAGGCAGCTAAAAGCCAAACAGTGGCTGCCAGACCAAAGATTTTGCACAGAGATTGCAAAGCAAAAACGGGTCAACATCAGTTTGGCTTTCTGAGATGGAGAGTGTTCAAAGCAGCCAAAGGACTCAAATTGGATTCAGATATGGCATTCTTCACTCTGGATACATTAGCATCTAAAGCTACCACATTTATTTTGGTAACAGCATGGTTATGATTTTACATTTGTGTTGAATTAATATGATTTTAATTTGGGAGAAATTCAAGCTTTGTACAGTATAATGTTTGTGTTTTATTAGCCCTGTTCAGAATCTGCTTTATTGGCCAGGTGTGTTGGACACACGAGGAATTTGACTCTGGTACATCGGCTCTCAATGTGCAAACAGTAAACCAGCATAAGGCTGTGTAATATAACAAAAGTAAGCAGTATTTACAAGCAACAGAAAGTGCAAACAATGCAGAATAAGCAGTATGAACAGACAGTAACAATGCTGTTCTTTGAAATGAGATAATTAGGGATAAAAATAGAGTACTTAAAACAGAATACTAGAGACCTGTACAAGTCTGTATAATCTGTACAATGTATATACACAGGTATTGCACTGAGGTTTATTGTCCAATCATATGGTCATTGGTTAAGTGTTCATCAGAGCAACAGCCTGGGGGAAGAAACTGTCCCTGTGCCTGGTTGTCTTGGTGCACAGTGACCTGTACTGTCCGGAGGGGAGGAGTTCAAACAGTATGTGTCCAGGGTGTGAGGGGGTTTGCAGAAATCTTCTCTGCCCTCCTGAGGTGTACAGGTCCTCCGTGGAGGGCAGGCTGGCACCGATGATTCTTTCTGCAGTCCAGACTGTCAAACCTCCTGAGCTGGCACAGGAAGTACATCCTCTGCTGTGCCTTCTTGGTGATGGTGCTGATGTTGGACATCTACAGTACTTCAGGTCCTGGGAGACAGTGAAGCCCAGGAACATGAAGGACTCTATTGCTGATAGAGTGCTGCTGAGTATGGTGAGGGAGGGTAGTGGGTGGGGTTCCTCCTGAAGTCCACTGTCATCTCCACTGTTTTGGTTGTTGCGACCACACCACAGGCCCACCTGTTCCACCTCCAATATGTAGGCCAATTTGTCACCATCTGATGATGAGACTGATGACTGTGGTGTCATCTGTGAACTTCAGGAGTTTAACAAAGGGGTTCTCCGAGGTGTATTCATTGGTGTATAGAGAAAACAGCAGTGGGGAGACACATCCTTGGGGACACCTCTGCTAATTGTCTGGGTGTTGGATGTGGTTTTCCACAGCCTCACCTGCTGCTTCCTTTCTGTCAGTAAGCTACTGATGCACTGACAGGTGTGGGCAAACACAGTGAGCTAGGTCAGTTTAGAGTGGAGGATGTCCAGGATGATGGTGTTAAACACTGAGCTGAAGCCCACAAAGAGGACCTGTGCATAGGTCCCAGGGGAGTCGAGGTGTTGCAGGATGTAATGCAGTGTCATGTTCACTGCATCGTCCACTGACCTGTTTGCCCTGTAGGCGAACTGCAGAGGGTCTAGCAGGGGTCCGCGATGTCCTTCAGGTGGGCTGACACCAGTCTTTCAAAGCACTTCATAACTTCAGATGTCAGGGTGACTGGTCAGGAATGTCTTGTCAACTTCATCACTTGACACTGTGCCACTCCAATGCTGCTCGTTAGTCAACTAACAAGCTTTGGACTAGTAGCTGCAATTTGTACAGTTTGTCCCAACCAGACAGCTGTAGTTTATGTCATTGCTAGGAAACATGGCATCAGGGGTTTTGTTTCTCCTGTGGGTGGTAGTGTTTGTTTGTTTGCTTTTAAATTATCACTAGATGCTCTAGCAGTTGAAAAGAAACGGACCTTTAAGGAGATGATGATGCAACATTTCATCACAAACTGAGCATAAACACAGGAGTACATGTATATTCATTTCTTTCCCTTAACATGGGGAAGTCCCTCTGGTTGAAATTATATCAGTCATCCCCTCATAAAATACAAGTGGGAAATTGACATACTGTATAGAGTTCTGGTATTTTTCTTTACCTATAAAGTTACTCACTACTCTGTTGCTTCAGCACATACTTTTATACAATATTTCAATTGTTATATTTTGGTGACTTTTGCTTGAGTATTTCTTTAGTAGCCTACAAAGTGACAATACTGGAGTACAGTTTGTGGCTAATCTAACAATCTGTGGTGTTAACCATTGTGTCAGTATGCCACCCTGCTATGCAGATAACGATATCTATAACCCTGTAGTTTACGTACTTTCATTTATAATCTGCTCAGAATTTATACTGTTGTCAATGGTGTCCTGGGTAACTGAATAAGAACAAGTAACAAAACTGCTTAAAACATTCTGCATGGATGTAAATTAAATTGACCAGCAGATACAAGTTTTGGCTACTTACAATTTAATATATCTGCCCCAAAAATCTAATATTATAATTCTCTAGCTGAGACCTGCCCTCACTAATGAGTGAAAAATGGGAGTGAGTGCTTGTGTATGCTGAATGCTTTATGTACAGTGCTGGGGAAAGCTATGGTGGTCCACGCTGCTCTCGGGAACTGGCAGACCCCCTTCACAGATAGAGGAATAGAGGGAAAAGATTGGGGGTAATGAAAAGCAAAAGCAGATGTGAGGGGGTTCAGTTGGTTTAAGTCCTGCTCCTTAACTTCAGATAATTACAATATCTCCATGAATTAATAGTGCAACACTAACACTGCATAATGAGTATTTGTACTTTAAATGCTTGAAATGCTTTACTTTAATAATACTGTAAACATATAAGTCATTTTTTGCTGAACATTTAAATGCAATGAAATATTTTCATTCAGGCACTGCAATTTTTACTTAAGTAAATGATCTAAATACTTCTTCCACCCCCACCAAACCATCACAAACCATTTTACTTTCAATCTTAGCTAAAACATGTTTCAATTTATAAATTGTTGGGTGACTAAATATCCTCCAGTTTGCTTTGTGAAGTGATTTCTAAAATTGCCGTGATTCTTAATGTAAGTTTGTCCTCTCCACCCCGCCAAAAAGCACTCCACTTTAACTACTGCAGAATTCTACTCCTTTATCCTTTTTAATAGTTTTTTTTTTCAAATTGGGTAAAGGCAATTAAGAGGAAAAGGAACAATCAGGCTTTAACGTCATTCATCTTTATCAAACACAAGGGAACTCAAACAAAAACCTACTCAGGTTTTAAATAGACGAAGTGTCAATTAGAAAAGAAAAAAAATCATCATTAGGGTTCTTACTCCAATGAACTGTTCATTTCAACCATTTAAACCATCGTTGGTGTTCACTTGTTAAAAGGCAGCAGATTTTTTTTTTCCCTTTCCCTTTCTTTCAGTCTTAGTAGTCAGATATATCTCCCCCTGGACTCTGACGGAGTGATTTTGGAGGTATTATATTCATGAGGGGTTCCAGTAATTGGATTAAATTGGTTCCAGAATGTAGCAATTTATATTATAATATCCCATTACTTCTAATACTGTTCTTAATTAATTAGCCTGATTTTTTTGGTCCATGTTCCTGATAAGTTAAGTTGGCTCAGGAGGAGATCTGTCCCACAGTGGTGTCTCACGGAGCTACATCAGTCACATGCACCTGGACACAGCATAAGGTTTAGGAAAATCCTGCTGCTCACTGCCGAGCAAAATGACCTCCACCTTCACTGAAATGGAAGAAGAGGAGGAGGACTTGGAAATAGATTTGGACACCTGAGACAGGGAGAGGTAAACTGTTAACTGATTTAAAAATAAAATTCATTTATATCCTAGAAGAAAAAGAGCACACTTTGTCTACAGTTTGTGTGTAATTGTGTTCTTGTACTTGCTACATAGCAGTACCAAAAAAAAGTATTTTTACTATAGTGTGCAGACATTTTTGGAAAGTGAGAACATTTTTTTGAAATACCTTTTTGAGGGTTAAGAGTTGGTGTTAGGTTTAAGGTTACAATTAGGTTTAGTGTTAGGTATTAGGGTAGTGGTTATGGTTAGGCATTTTTATTTCTGATGGTTAAGTGTTAGGGTAAGGGGCTAGGGAATGCATTATGTCAATGAGTGTCCTCACAAAGATAGAAGTACAAGTGTATGTGTGTGTGTCTGCCTGTCTGTGCCTGATTAATCAGACAGGCCTCAGCTCAGCAAAGTTCAATATCATCACCTGTCACTCTTGCAGCCTTTGTCTGATTTAGCTTTAATTTGCAAAAGTAATTCTCCTTTGAATATAACAAATTAATATCATTTTCACACAATTTCCATATGCAAATATGATTTAATCAAGTAAATGAAACTCTCACATGCGATGCCTGAAGGCTAAAAGTGAGATGTGTGTGGGCGAATATGATGTGTGTGTGTGTGTGTGTGTGTATGTGTGAAAGAAAGAGAGATAGAGAGAGACTATGTATTCTGTACATACATACATACATACAGCCACTGCTCAAGGACAGAGCTTAAATCTTAAAGCCTGTGGCTAACGTGTAAATAGGCTGAGTAAATAAAGTGATTATTTGTGCACAGCTCTAACTTCTTGTTAATTGTAATGCCTGATGATTCATAACTCATTCCTCTGTCCAGCCTTTAAACAAGCTCCCACTGTACTCACAAACAGGCTCAATATTTGATAGCTTGCAGCAGTGTCAACAACAACAATAATAATGTACCAGGACAAGAGGGAGATTTTAAAGTGCTTCTCAACCTTCGCCCTTTCTGGGAAAAAAAGGTCTGTGTCATTTATTAGTGTAGCACACACACACACACACACACACACACACATA
>NW_018128063.1:413252-415366 GCF_001952655.1 Monopterus albus | reverse complement strand
TATATATATGTATATGTATATGTATAGATGGGATAGCTCAGTGGGTAACACCACTGACTTTGGTACAGAAGGTAGGCCCTTAATGCTACTTGCCTACCTCATGGGTAATGAGAGTTCGAAAAATAAGACTCACACCGGCTTGGACGTCGCACGGGTCAACAAGGTCCACGTCAGGTGTTGAGGAACCAGGGCAACCTGATGATAAGTGGGCCACTGGAACAAGACATTCATTGACAAGAGAGGAGAACAGGGAGCTATTGGAATGCTACTATAGAAGTAACTCCAGCAAGAGGGGTTACATACGGAGGATGTGGGACCTATGGATACTTCGAAACCATACTTCAAACCCCAACATCTACACTAACATCAAAACAACTAACATCAAAACAACTAGTAGCTCAGTGCTCTAGCATCCACAAGAAGCACCTGCTATCACAACTAGAGATTGACAAGGTACAACACAAATGCTCCAGCAACGGGGAGCCAGGACAACAGGTCAGGGGGGAGATATCATCATTATCATCATCACCCCCACAACTGGAGATTGGGTACCAAGCCCCAATAAAAGGCCTGGATGAGCTTGTCCAGACAGCATTTTCCAGCCCCTGGTATGATTTCCCACTGTCAGTCACCTCAGTTATCTGTCAGTGGTGCATCCCATGCCGGGCCTTATCATGCCATGGCACTTCCTCTGACTGGTCTTCTTTCCCTGTCTCTTGCTGTCTCAGACATTTTCACAGCAGCTTGTCTCTGGGTGCCATTTTGCTGATCTACTCCTGGATAGTGTGGGATTCATCCACAACAGTGACCTTGACCTTTACCCTCACCAGGCCCCATAAAAAAAAAAAAAAAATAAAAAAAAATTCCCCACTCGCCCCACTTCAGGGTGGTTTTATTCCTTCCTTCAAGCTCAGGTCCTCTACCAGAGGCCTGGGAGCTTAAGGGTTACGCGCCATAACCAAGTGGCTGGCATAGTGTACAGAACCATCTGTGCCAAGTACAGGCTGGAGGTACCAAAGTCAAAATGAAATACACCTCCAAGAGAGATTGAGAATGACCAAGCTAAGATCCTGTGAGACTTCCAGATACAAACTGGCAAACTGGTAATGGCCAACCAACTGGACATAGTAGTGGTGAACAAAAAGGCCATAGTGATAGATGTAGCAATCCCAAGTGATAGTGACATCAGGAAGAAGAAACACGAGAAGCTCGAGAAATACCAAGGGCTGAAAGAAGAGCTAGAAAAGATGTGGAAGGTCAAGGCACAAGTGGTCCCCGTGGTAATAGGAACATTGGGGGCTGTGACCCCCAAACTAGGAGAGTGGCTCCAACAGATCCCAGGAACATCTGAGATCTCTGTCCAGAAGAGTGCAGTCCTAGTAACTTAGATCTGCCCCAACTCTGTCACATTCAACTCTCAACTGAAAACTCTGCTTTTCTCCTGTGCTTTTGTTTGACTGGTTTCTCTGCTGCACTTTATGCACTGCAACTGCTAGATATTTAGCGTTTTGTTGTTGGTTTTTTTTTTGTCTCTTTGTTTTTATTTCCATTTTATGTATGTTATCTCATTTTAAAAGTTTTATCTTTTTGTCTTAACTGACTATTTTGGTTTCAGTGCTTATTGCTTTTAATGCTGTTATTATTATGTTTTTCTTTGCCTCTGTAAAGCACTTTGAATTGCCTATATGTATGAAATGTGCTATATAAATAAAGTTGCCTCGTCTAATGTATGAACACTGGGGCCTGGAAAATCAGCACTGAACAAACAAGCTGAAATACAAGTGTATTAAGTTTCTGTAGTATGAGTGATAACTTTTCAGCTTATTAATATAAAATAAATTGATTACTGCAATTTGTGAATGTTGGTCCTGGTTTAGCAAGAAGCATTTGTACAGATGATACATCCTTCACTATAAATAATATTACAATCGAAAGGAACATGAGTTCTATGTTTTTGAAGCCCATAGATGAAAAGGAAATTTTAGAGATAGTGAATAAATGTGGTAGCAAAACATCTAGCGATAGTGATGGTATCACTATGACAACTGTTAAATGGGTAATTGAGGGGATATGCACACCATTAAACCATATTTTTAACATGTCGTTTCGCATTG
>NW_018128063.1:409181-412605 GCF_001952655.1 Monopterus albus | reverse complement strand
AGGCGGCGGCCGCTCTGGCAGCAGCCATGCCAGGGGCTGGAGGGGCCAAATCTGAAGCCAGAGGCAACGGCCCTCTGCCTGGAGGAGGAGGGCTCATGGAGGAGATGAGTGCCCTGTTAGCAAGGAGGTAGCGACACATCATATATTACTCTTCGATTCAGTACGTCTCAAAATAGGCACTTGAGTCATATGAATGAATTTCAGATCTTGTTTCATATACTACAGAAAAGTGAAACTTGACACAGTTGCCATACAGTAGATTTAGCAAACCCCAATGTTGGTCGCAATGGATTTTGTTGTGCCACCTGAAGAATAAGTTCATGTACTCATCACTCTCACTATTCCTCAGTATTATGAGATGATATGTAGTAAAATCGTAATTTAAATGCACTTTGTTGCTGACAGAGAAGTATCACTGTAAGATCTAGAGAAATCTAAGGAATTTAGGTTTTAAAAATGTGGAGTTCAGGAGGAATTGTGTGGTCTGTGCTTTATGATATTAACATTAAACATGATGATATGTTTTTAAAAATAGCAACTGTTTTTCAGAAATAATTCTGGACTCTGTCTTACAGGAGAAGAATTGCAGAGAAGGGCTCATCACCTGAACCTGACCAGAGATCAGTAAGTACCATTAGATCCTTCTTGTCTGCTGTATTCATGGGGTAGGACTGGATAAGTCTGACTTCTTCCTACTCCATTCAAGCATGTACTAGGTATAAGCAAATTGATATTGGATTAGCATTTGTTGGATATGTGTAAAATTATGTGTGTTGACATATCAACTGTCTTTACATGCTTGAAAGAATAAATCAAATCAATCAATTTTAAAAAATTTCAATATAAAGAGCACAGAAGATGTTACTTAAAAACAAGCTCTGCTTTTTGTTCTTCCATTTGAGCTTTCTTTTAGTCACTTGTTGACTGTGATTGGTTCCCAAAATTTTACGTGTACCTGCAGATAAAAGACATACAGTGCAGAAGTGATTGCCTCTCAGTGGACTCAGAGGTGTGATGACCTTAAGTTTATAAGATATTGTCCATGTGTCACAGATAGATCTGATCTGATAGTGTATTACTTTCTGGCTAAAAGCTTTATATTTAATCTCTTCCCCTGGCCTGCAGCAATGGATATTTTTCAACAGAGCTTGTCATATCTTGCTATGAATAATTTGGAGCTATTCTTGGGGCCAGTGCTATCACTCTTCGACCAGACATAGGAGTGTGAGGCGCACAGACCATGAGGCGTCCAAGTCAGTTGTGCCTGCTTTCACAGTTCCTATCTTGTTGCCATTGTGCTGCGGCCATGTTAAATGTCTTGATTCACTTTGGACTGTAATGGTCAAAACAATAACAGAATACAAATTGCAGCATGTTTGAAATAGGCTATATCAGTGTTCTGTGTAATGTGTTACATACTGTATGTGAAGAACAAGAAGACAAACACAGACACCAGTTAGTTTTGATTTTGGTATCATGTACTTGGGAGTAGGTTTGTTTTCAGGTTTTCAGGTTTGTAAACAAGATGACATCTGAGAGATAAATGGGGTCGTAACAGGAAATCCATCCACTTATGGATGTGTTGTTGTTACTCAGGCATCTCAGTGATTGTAGGAAGACCTGTATAAAGAAAACAGACTGGACTGTTGGCACCTCATGGTGGAGGCCAGGCAAAGAAGAGCTGTTCTTTTGACCACAGTCAGTGTGCATCGCACTGAAGCAGTTTTTTCACCTGCTTCTCATCAGAGCCAAGCGTCTAGGGAGCTTATGACAATTCGCCAGGGGGCTCGTCGAGTACTTGACTACTCCGTTGACTTCCGGGTCTTAGCCACAAAGGCCGGCTGGAAGGATCGCGCGCTTCGTGTGGCCTTCTGATGTGGCCTAAATGAGACCATTAAGGCAGAAATAAGCACCCAGGACGAGCCCCCTGACCTCCACTTCCTAGTCGACTTGGCTATCCGGATAGACAAGAGACAATTTTTTCCGTTGGGAAAGAGCAGGGCAGTAGCTGGTCACATAGACTCGCAGCCTGCCTTCACACCCTACCAAGGCCCGGGGCTCTTCCTGCATGGGGGGGACCAACACGTCAACCCATGGAAGTAAAGACAAATCAATGGAAATGGGGCATGCCCGTCTAGACCCCATAGAATGGGCCCGCCGCATCCACACCGGGTCCTGCTTGTACTGTGGGGCCCCGAACCATCACATCACCACCTGCCCGGTGCGGCCAAAAGAGCGGGCCCGCCAGTGAAAATGGGGACACTGACGGGCTGCCCCTCCAGCTCCACCAGACCGAGTGCCAGCTGCACCCTCCCTGTGCTCCTGGAGACTGCTGGTCGGACGTCCTCCCACCAAGCCCTCCTGGACTCCGGAGCCAGGGGTAATCTTATGGACCTGGTCCTGGTGGATCAACTAGGCCTCACCCCGGAACGTCTTCCCCGTGCTATCGAGACCCGGGCCATCGACGGCCGGCTGTTGACCCACATTACTCACCGTACTCTGCCTCTTCATCTCACCATCGCCGGCAACCATCATGAAGACATCAGTTTTCACATCTTCTCCATTCCGGATACACCACTGGTATTGGGTCACTCAACACAACCCCTCCATGGATTGGACCACCGGTACCATCACCCAATGGAGCCCCTCCTGTGCATCTACCTGTCTTCTGGCCAGACAACCCACCATGTCATCTCCTCCTACACCTCCAGAGCCACCAGACCTGCCTTCTGTTCCCTCGGACTATCATGATCTTCAGCAGGTGTTCAGTAAACACCTGGCCACTGACTCTCTTCCTCCCCATAGGCCGTACGACTGTGCTATCGACCTGTATCCGGGGGCCACCTTGCCCAACAGTCGCCTCTTCCACATCTCTAAACCCGAACGGCAGGCTCTGGAGGAGTACATAGAAACCACCCGACATGCAGGTATGATTCGTCCTTCTTCCTCACCCCTGGGTGCAGGGTTCTTTTTTGTGGGGAAGAAGGACGATGACCTCCCTCCATGCACAGATTATCGTGGTTTGAATGCTATTACTGTAAAAAACAAATATCCATTACCACTTCTCTGCTCTGATTTTGAGTCTCTCCAGGGCGCGGCAGTCTTCACTAAGTTTGACCTCAGGAGTGCCTACCATCTAGTATGTATCCGTGAGGGCGACGAGTGGAAGACAGCCTTCAAGACCCCACTCGGGCATTTCAAGTATCTGGTGATGCCTTTTGGCCTCACCAATGCCCCGGCAGTTTTCCAGGGGTTGATCAACGACATCCTCTGTGATTTCCTAGGCTGTTTTGTTTATCTTGATGACATTCTCATTTATTCCTCTTCCCTCACAGAGCACATCCAGCATGTCTGTCACGTCCTTCTTTGGCTCCTGGAAAACCGCCTTTATGTTAAGGCGAAGAAGTGCATCTTCCACTCCCCC
>NW_018128063.1:398524-409153 GCF_001952655.1 Monopterus albus | reverse complement strand
AGAAGACTTCGCGCAGACCCATCCAAAATTACTGCTGTCACCAGTTGGCCCACTCCCACCTGTCTGAAGGACCTGCAACGCTTCCTGGCTTTGCAAACTTCAACCGCCGTTTCATTAAAAATTGCAGCACCATAGCAGCCCCTCTCACTCAGCTCACTTCCACCAAGGTGAAGTTTGCATGGTCCAGGACAGCGGAGCAGGCCTTCCAAGAACTCAAAAACCAGTTCACTACAGCCCCCGTACTCCTCCAACCTGATCTCTCATGGCAGTTTGTGGTTGAGGTGGACGCGTCCGACACTGGGGTGGGAGCGGTCCTCTCTCAGCGATCCAAGGGAGACCACGCCTTGCATCCATGTGCATATTTCTCCCGGCAGTTGACCCCGGCCGAACGAAATTATGACGTGGGCAACCGAGAACTGCTGGCTATCAAACTTGCCCTGGAAAAATGGCGGAACCTCCTCGAGGGTGCCGACCAGCCCTTTTTAGTCAGGACCGATCATAAGAACTTGGCCTACCTCCAGTCAGCAAAAAGACTGAACCCCCGACAAGCGAGGTGGGCCTTGTTCTTTGATCGGTTCCGTTTTACCCTTTCTTATCAGCCGGGATCCCGCAAAAACGACACGCTTGAACCCATCTTACCTGCCTCCTGTATGGTAGCCTCCATTACATGAGAGATTGAGGATACCATACGGGAGGCTCAACAACAGAAACCCGATCCTGGGGGTGGGCCACCAGATAGATTATACATCCCCCAGGCTGTTAGGGCCTAGACCCTCGACTGGGCCCATGCATCTCGGCTAGCATGCCATCCGGGGGTACAACGCACCATTTGCCTCCTGAAACGTTACTTCTGGTGGCCCACCCTAGAGAAAGACGCCAGGGAGTACATAGCCATCTGTGCTCCCTGTGCGCAATCCAAACCTCTCCATCAGTCCCCTGTGGGTCTCCTTCGGCCGCTTACTACACCCAGCCGGCCCTGGTCTCACATAGCACTAGATTTTGTCACCGGGCTTCCTTCCTCCCTCCCAAGGCAACACAGCCATCCTCACCATTGTTGACTGCTTTTCTAAAGCTGCTCATTTCCTCGCCCTTCCTCAACTCCCCACTACCACTGAAACAGCCCAGCTCCTGGTTCAACACGTCTTTCACATTCACGGCACTCCCCTCACTATTGTTTCCGACCGCGGTCCACAGTTCACCTCACATGTCTGGTCAGCATTTTGTACAGCCATGGGAGCACGTCCCTGTCTTTCTTCCGGCTATCACCCCCAAACAAACAGTCAAGCAGAACGGTTGAACCAGGAGCTGGAAAATGCACTCCGCTGTGTCACCAATACTGCACCCGAAGACTGGAGTCTGTTGTTGCCTTGGGTGGAATACGCCCACAACACCCTCTCCAGCTCCGCTACCGGTATCTCGCCCTTTCAAGCCTCCCTTGGCTACCAAACACCTCTCCTAGCCACCGCCGAAACAGACATTACTGTTCCATCAGTCCAAGCTCACATCACCCGTTGCCACCAAATCTGGGACGAGACCAGGGCCGCCCTTGTACGTACAGCAGATCAAAACAAATGCCTGGCCGATTGCCTCCGCCGGGCCGCTCCTACCTACCGGGTTGGGCAACAGGTATGGCTCTCGGCCACCCACATTCCCATCAAGGGGGCATGCCCCAAACTGTCTCCCCGGTTCCTGGGGCCTTTTACCATCCAGGAAGTAATCCATCCCACTGCTGTTAAGCTCACACTCCCTGATTCCCTCTGCATTCACCCTGTTTTTCATGTGTCACAGATTAAGCCCGTCTCCTCCAGTCACCTCTGTCCTCCACCGGCCCTTGAGGTGGATGGTGGTCTGTCATACTATACTGTCAGACGTATCCTGGATGTCCGCCCTAGGGGCCGGGGGTTTCAATACCTGGTGGATTAGGGTTACAGTTCGGAGGAATGGTCCTGGATTCCCCGCTCTTTCATCCTTGATGATTCCCACCTGCACGACTTTTATCAAGTGCACCCGGGCAAACCTGGGGGGCCCCTTTGATGCCCTCCTTCCGGTGGCCCCCGCCTCCCTCCCTGGGATGGTGGTTTTGGCGGTCTGATATCCATCCTTGGGGGGGTGGGGGGGGGTCCTGTCAGGTTTGCCCGGCTGCACTTGCCTCTCTCACCCCCCTCACTCTGCCTCTCTCTTCTAGCCCCTGATTGCTCATCATCTACACCTGCTCCTCACTCTTTGATTATCACCAGCTGCACTTCATTAGTTTGTCCTTTACTTATACCCGGCTCACCTATCACTCCCTTGCCAGTTCGTTCACGTTCTCAAGCCCTCTCTTTGTCTCTCTATTTGGATTATTAGTCATTTGTTGTTTTTCCTCCAGCATTCTAGTCCCCGTATTGTTTTTGTTTCCTGGTTTTTCTCATTATTGCTTCTCCGTTTATAGTCAGCTCTTTTTACCTGCACGGACCACTATTTCCTCCGGACCTTGTCACTATTCTACCCTTCCAGACAGGTCAATGCACAGTCACTAATTGTCTCCATCTCATCTCTGCCTGTGTTTCTTCAGTAGCCACCATCGCCCACCGACCAGCCCAGGAGTGACCCCGCGATGCAGCTCAGCCCACCTCATTCCTACTCCTCAGTCCTCTACTCCTGCTGCTGGTCGACACCCAGTTCCCCCCTTCATCATCATCTACTGATGTATTGTTTATCACCATATTGCACATATTGCACTGTATTGTAATAAATCACTGCTTGCACTGAAGTCGGCTACCTGGGTCCACCTCTCTTTTGCTCACTCACCTCTGTGTGCGAGCGTTCCATAACAATCCTATCCTTATCCATCTGGCCAAAGAACAAATACTGCAAATGTCACCAGCTTAGACCTCAAAAGAAAAAAAATGTTTTAATTGCTTGTAAAATTAAAGAAAGACCATAAAGAATATCAGAATTTTCAATGATGACATACTTCAAGTGGCATTATTTTTAAGCATATATGCATGACCCAGATTTCAAGCATTTTTGAATGGTTCAGTAAAGGTAGAAGCATTTGAAAGCCCTCTATGCTGTAAAGAACCCCTTTGAATTAGTGTCTTATATAACACTAAAAGGTGGTTAAGGGTGTAGAACCACTTTGTTGTACTATACTGAACCATTTTATGTTTGGAGTTTCAGCAGCTTCCCTTGGCAGATTGTTTTTAATGTCCTGATTCTGAGGTCCAAATGAACCATGACTAATATATTTTACGATATAGCACTAGAGAAGAAGAATCAGATACAGAATTAGTTTGAGTTATACAGCTGAAGAAAGTGGTCTGAAGCACGGAAATTGATTTTAAAACAACAACAACAACAATATGTAAGTAAAGGAAATAATTTTAAAAAATGGCTGTTAGAATGGTTTGGCATTGCATTAGGAGAAGCTTATCTACTGTCACGGCGGTGAGCAGCAGCAATGTAATTGTGCATTACATGAGGTCGGACGCTGGAGGCTTACTAGTGTGACACAACCATGACATGTTTGGAATTAACATGCAATGGTGTCAATTAAAAGCATGAAATGGACTTAACAGGAAGCTTGAATGTTTTCCTTGTGTCCGAAACAGCCTGAGAAAAAGTGACTGAGGGTGTATGATGGGACTGTTGTACATGAAGCTTGTGCTAAAGAGATAGTTTGCACCACATGCAATTTCTTGGTGTGTGATGATCAAGTTGTATATCGATTCACAAATTGCATGAATTCTGCTAGCAAGAGAATGGAGGTCGTAATGAAAAAAGAAATTACTTTTCTATCTATTGTCTCACACACAACTGCTGCACCCCTGGTTTGGTTACAGTCACCTAGTCGTTTCTTGCCAAGAGTTGGAAATATTTTGAAGTAAAAGAAGGAGTGTACACATTTAGCCAGGCTCCCCTCACCAGTATTCCACTGGCACTGTGTGAATATGAATTTGCTTCCTCATCACACAGCGGTGCTGTTTGTACAGTAATATTCTATTTTTTCCACAGCCTATTGTTGTTGTATATCAGCTCACAACTGAGATTCATATGAGTGTCGAATTGTGTCTTGATGTACAAAAAAAATAAAGAATGCAGTTCAAGGCATGGATAATGACGGACGAGCAAGGAGGCGGTGTGTTTGCTTGAGAAAGAGCATGGAAGTGTGTGTGACAGAGTGTGTGTTCACCCGCAACGCTGCAGTCTCACACCGTTTCAACTTCTGCCGTTCATCGTTTGTGGTGTAATAACAATATCACTCATCTCATATCCTCATCTTACTTTGCTTCCCCCGCCGCCGCCCCCTCACTTCACATTTATCATATTCATTTGATATTCAGAAATAAATGTAGCAGAAAGAGAATAATGCACCTCCTGTACGCAACATTCATTACAGATACATTTACATTGGGGCTTGCTTTCATGGTTTCAAATGGAGCACTGTACACTGGTTTTCCTCACATTTGTTGAGAAGGAGGGGTGGGGGGGTAGTTCCCCTCACATTAGTGCTATCAGTGAGCGATGATAAATGTGTCGATCTATCCATCTCTGCTGTCACTTATAAAAGAAATTTGGCCTTCGTCAAGGGAATCAAGCACAGAGCTGTAATATCCCCAACACATATCCATCAAGTCTAACTTGAGGTGTGTCGAAACACTATAGTGAATATACCTGAGTGAGTAATCCTTCACCCATGATAATGCAGCAAATACCCACTGGAAAAAAATCTGCATCTTTCCAGCTCAGCTGCAGAGGACGGCAGAGGAGGTGGGCTACTGATCATATTCAATCTGGAGGCGATCATGTAAATAGCCCTCCATCTTGGGAAGGCGATATGCAAAGCAGCCCATCTCCCCTGTGTCAGGACCAGATTAATGGAAACCTAAAAGTGGGAATTACGGCCGTTATCCAGCACGGCATTCCGGGGAGTGGCGGGGATATGGTCCCTGGGGGAACCTGCCTGGTTCAAAGCCTGGTCCTGTGGTTAAGAAACTTGCTAAGAGCCATGCACCAAGGTGAAGGGCAATTTTCTTTGATATTCAGCAATGTATTACTGTATGTAGTGTGCAAGATGCATGCCCCACTAGCATGCTTGAATGTGTTATGCATGTGTGTAACATGCACACACAAACAGCCACACAAGGAAACTGTCATAGTAAACAGCATCATCAAGAGTGGTCATAGAAGTGCATGAGCATGGTCTTATGGTAACATCAGCAGATCTGTTACAATGCTGTCCTGGCTGGCCAAAATAATCAAACTCTATTATATGACTGTAGGCTGGAGGACAGACCCAAGGCTCAGTTACATCCAATTCAACTGGGATTTGATGCTAGTTAGCGTGTTAGCCTTGGCCCACTTAAAAGTGCAACAAAAACAGCACCACTGAAAGCATTAATTAGCTCCATATATAACCCATGAGTGCATTATAAGAGCAAAACAAAATGACCCAGAACATATCACCCACAGCTGGGAATTATCACCTTCATCAAGGGAAGATTTACTGCAGGATTGTTGTTTTAACTAGGTGTACCTAATAAACTGTCAACTCAGTGTGTGTAGGTGTGTGTGGGTGTGTTGTTCAAATTTCAACAAAATAATGTATGAGTGGTCTTGGCATAACCAATATCAAAGGCTGGCTTTTCATCTTGCTTGATCCTTGAGGTTGGAGGCTTTGTGCGCTCTGTATGGATATGACAACAAGCCCAAATCTATTACCCGGAGCTCGGCGTGTCTGTCTTATCGAGGCTGTCCACAGTGTGAGGCTCCGCAATATGCACCACCACCTGACTTGAAAGTAAGGATAGGTAATATAAACTCAAACCACTCCTCCCCACACACACATCACATGCAGACATATGCACAAACAAAGCTCACAAACACACTTCATTCTCTGTAAAATCCATCTGCTTATGTAGAATAACTTTTTAGTAGAGTGTGGATGAAGAATTACAAGAAGCTCCTAACTCCTTCTACTGCATTAGATATGTCTTTTTTTTCTCTTTCATGCCACCTCACTCATGCTGATTGCCTTTCTCCCCTCTCTCTCCCTTCTGTCTTTCTCCTTTACTTCATCAGCTTCTTTACTATTTGCTGAGATCCAATTGAATTTTTGGCACTTCTCCAGCCCCTCCTGTCTTCCTTCCCTCTTTCCTTTGGCTTGCCTAAATTTGAATAATACATGATTTGGCCTAGTGTTGGCATCACCAACATATAGACTCTACATATCCATGCATGTAAATAATCAGACCAGAAGATGAATCTTCCTCCATATACGCTCTGGATGCACAGCTGCATACTGTCAACAATTCATCCACTGGGGCCAAGAGAGGCTGCTGCTGCCTATGTGTGTGTCATGTGTTTGTTTTTCTGGGCATATTTCTGTTGCATTTTTCTAGTTTAAACAACCTAATGTTTTTTTTTTTTTAAGTATAAAAGCACCTGTGTGCTGTACTCTGTGTGTGTGTGTGTGTGTGTGTGAGACAGAGTGAGTGCATGTGTGATGCAGTCAGAGCATCTGGCTCCTCTCTGCTCCCCAACATTAGTGTAGACAAGAGAATCAGTGGACTATTGAATGCAATTACAGTGTGCAGGCCAGACAATAAAGATTGATAGTGCTTTCGCCTTTTATCACACACCAAACATACCAGAGGTTAAAGCCTGTGAGCCTTGAGCTGCCGGCATTCTAATAATGATTGAAAATATGCCACCAGAGTGAGGTGGTATATCTATGAAAAACATACAGCAAAGCATAAAACAAAAGGAGACGTTTTTTTCCACCTGGTTGGGTCATGTTCTGCGTGGGCCATGTTAGATTTCACACAGATCCCACTATGAAGGAAAATGAGGCATTTTAGTATGTGCCTGTTTTTCAAGTGGGGCTGGGTTTTGAACAAAATTTCTTTAAAGATGCAATAAATAAGATTTTACACATTGCCTGATAAATCAAGTGAAAATGGGACAGGACGTTGTGTCTCTCAGCTATGCCTACCCTCTACATGACAGTCTACAAGCCCTTATGTTATTATTCCAACTTCTTACCATGTGTTGTCAACGTATGGTCTGCAAATTGACCCCTCCTGCCACCTAGATAAGGTTATAAGCAGGGGTGATTTAATGCAAGGTCACTTTTAGGCTGAAAACCCAGGGGCCCAGAATTACAAAGGGCCTGTGAATGTCAATTATAATGGTAATTTCACAGGGATAAAACATGATTATTCATGTGTATTGTTGCCAGTGGTAATAGTTGTTGACATTCATTGGTCAGTTTGAGGTATTGTCATATTATGAGCTGGTCTGGTGACATCCCGATATTTAAAAAAAAAAGTAAGCAACCATGGCAGAAAGTAGGAGACATGAGAGGAGTGCTCAAGAGTAACTTAAAAAATACCGCTGTTAACTGGATTTTTCACAAACACAAAACAGCAGGTGTGACCCCTGTGACTCAGGTAACTTTAGTCCCTAGCTCTGTGGCAGCTAGCATTAATGTTAGCCTGGGCTCTCGCTGGATTTCCATTAGCCAAGAAAACCACAGGCAGCTGTGAAGAAGACCAGATACTGGCACTGCCAGGATTGGACACTGACTCGGAAACAACTGAAAAAAGCAGGGCACCTGTGTAAGACAGAGCAAAATGAAGAGACCTCTGAAGATGACAGTAAAGGTTGAGGGCACCAGCAGCTGTAAGGACGGGACTAGAGCCCCAGCACTGACCAGATAAATGGGATCTGTCCAGTTTGTACCTAATGTGCAACAGTGGATCTGGAGACTCATTCAAAACAGAGATGTTGACCTGCCCACGTCAGTTAGTCAGTGTTTAATATGAATGCTTATTATTCTGACATTAATATGTCCTAGACTCTATACAACTACAATACATCTGGCGTGGTGTGCTGTGTTGATGCTGTTGTGGTGTGTCAGAAAGAGAAGTTTGGAAAGATGACAAAGTATAAATGAATATAATGATACAATATATGATGATATAATGTACGTTGCTTGCGATGATGGCTGAGATGGGCTGACAGACATAGATAGCCCGTGGGCCTATGGCAGGATTAAATCGCCCCTGGTTATGGAAAGCCTTTTTCAAACCACAAGTTGTCATTTCAAGCATCCAGCTATGAAAGCAGCAAAAGACCGCCAAAGGCTGCCAAACCAAAGAAGCCATGTTCTTTTGCATAGTGAGTGGGACAAAGAATGAGCAAAAACCAGGGTTAACATTGGTTCCGCTTTTTGAAACAGAGTGTTACAAGTAGCCAGAGGACACGAGTTCTCCTTTCTTGATGCTCTTGAACTGGCCTGCAGTATATACAGAGCAGTTGAGCAGTTTCGGTAATTAATGGCTACTTTTTAGAGCCAGAAGTAGTTTAAATCTGCATTTAGTCAATCATTAATCATTTGATGAATGCAAGTTGAATATTTAATATCCCTTTTAACTTAAGTTTTTGGTCTTCCTCAACTACTGTGAGAAATGTCAACCTGTCAGGTCCGCTCGGCACGGCCTGCCTCTCTTCCTCCTTTCTCTCTCTCGACCTGCGGGATTGGCACCTCAGCTGTGTTGCATTCGGTAATGAATGACTCATTTGTCAGTGCGCACAACTGAGGTGCATTCCGGTGATTACCTGCTCCTTTATTTAAAACTCTGGCAGACGCTCCGTCTTCGCCGGAGCATTACCTGTAGACATACCTGTATTCATGGTATGTGTCTTACGTGTTTCTGATTTCCACACTGACAGTTCCTGTGCTGTGGATCTCTTTTTGTACGTTGGTTACGTGTTTTTTTTTTTTTTTTGTATTATATGTCTCTTGATTTCCACGCTGACAGTTCCTGTGCTGTGGTTTTCTTTTGTACGTTGTTTCCATGTGTTTAGGCATACGTAAGTTGATTTCAACGCTGACAGTTCCTGTGCTGTTGATTTCTTTTTTTGTTCATTACTCTGTTTCCCTGACGGCATTTGCTAATCCTCCTGGTTGATCTGTCTAATCACCGTCCATCCTAGTCCTCTAACTCTCCTGGTTCCTGCCATTATCCCATCTATTCATCTGCTCGTCCTGGTCTCCTCAGCCATCTCTGTCCTACACTGGCTGTATGTATTCCTTGACTCTGTTACTTTTTGTGTTGCCACCATTAAACCACCTTTTTTTTTACTAGCATCTGGGTCTGTACTCTTTTGTCCTACCTCAGTTCTCCCTCACCCTCCTGGTGAGGAGGACTAAACCATAACACATAACACTATATTAATTGGCTAATCACTAACTGCAGGCAGGTAGGGTACAGTTAGCTTTCACTTTTTTTTTACCTGCTGCTGGTAGAAACAATGTTGATGTTACATGATGTGAGTGAGACTGAGCCAAAACAGTATGGCTGTGGACCGTAGCCAAAAACAATAAGCTGAAAGATGCTAAAAGGTTCTGTAGAGCTCAGGGATCACCAGCTATTGGTGATAATTCTTTGTGAGTTCATCACAACAAGCAACACCCTCCACATCACACAGTCACATTTCATTGTTAATATAAAAGTGTTGAGTACAGCTGTTTTAAGATCAAAATGCTTTTATTTGCTGTTGACTAAAACTACAATAAAATGTTCTTTGGTTGAGTAAAATTGCATTTTTATTTATTAACACTTAAGTACTAATGTCTTTTTTTATGCCTTCAGCCATAGCCATAGCTGAAGGCATTATGTTTTTGGGTTGTCCATTTGTCTGGCCCATTCTCGTGAACATAATATCTCAGGACTACCATTCCTGTGAATGTGACTGGCTGGCTGAGGTATATAACCATGAAGCGGTATTTTTAGGTTGTTTTATTTAAAACGATGAATCTTAAGTTTCCAGGTATTATCTGAAATCAGAACAAGGAAGCAAGCTAGACACCAACTAGATAACTAAGCCTAATCCTAATAAAAGATGACAGTTTTATTAGCTTGTATTGTAACAGAATCTTTCTGTTTAATTTTTCCTTCAAAGTAAAGTAGGAGAAAGACTGGATGTCTCTGTACACATTTAAGAAAAAGCTACTCAAGTGTTCTTTGTCCACAAAGTACCATCCTGCTACAGGGAGCAAAGTTTATTCATTAGGTTAAGGTTAAAGGTTAAAGTGTTTATTGTCATATGCACAGTTAGGAAACGTATTTCTCTGTACAATGAAATTCTTACTTTGCCGTCCACATGAATGCCAAAAAATACAAGTGAAATATAAAGTAGATAAGTAACACAAAACCTAAGGCACTTTAAGCAGCAAATGCAGCAAAACAATAAAAATATATAAGAATATAATAGAAAATGTATGCATGTGCAGCAGTCAACAGTCAATGTGCAATTATGCATGTGCAAACTGAGAATGTAAACAGTACAACACGTATTTCCTGGTAATAAACTCCTCAGCTGTTTAGGAGTCTGATGGCAGAGGGAAAGAAAGAGTTTTTCAGTCTAGTGGTCCTGAATTTCACACTTCTGAACCTCCGGCCAGAGGGTAGGAAGGTGAACAGTCCATGCTGGGGGTGGGTGGGATCTTTGAAGATGGAGGCAGCTTTCCTACGCACCCTGCGGTGGTAAATGCTCTGCAGAGAGGGCAGTGGAGTCCTGGTGATCTTCTCCGCAGTCTTTACCACTCTCTGCAGGCGCTTGCGGTCCATAGCAGTAGTG
>NW_018128063.1:380388-398066 GCF_001952655.1 Monopterus albus | reverse complement strand
ATGGTGGAGGGTAGCCACGATGGTGTCTGAGGTGGCCCTGTTGGGCTGGTAGGCATACTGCAGGGGGTCCAGGGGGTCCGGTACACTGCTTTGAATGTGGGCCAGCACCACTCTCTCAAAACACGTCATAATGATTGGGATGAGTGCCACTGGCCTGTAGTGGTTCAGGCAGGTGACTGGGCTCTTCTTGGGAAGGGGGATGATGTTTGTGGTCTTAAAGCAGGTGGGAACAATGCTCTGGCTGAGGGAGAGGTTGAAGATGGTGGTGAGAACATCAGCCAGCTCGCTGGGACATGCCCTGAGAGCCCTCCCAGGGATGTTGTCCGGTCCTGCCGCTTTGCGGGGGTTGATCTTCCTCAGGACTGTGCGTACCTGGCCTGGTAAGACAGTTAGTGGAGGGGAGGTGGGGGGGAGGCACATTAAAGTATTTCTGAACAACAGACATGAGTAACTTGCTGTGCTCAAACCTGATTTGCACTTGACATAATTCTTTACATCCATGGAAGGCTCCATGCCCTGATGGCCCAAAAACATACACTATGTATTGAAACAAATGTACAAAAATACAATAACTGACACAGTTCTTACTGAAACTTACTGAATTATGCTCAGTTAAAGCTTTTTATTCCCTTATGGCTCTTAGGCAACAGGACTCTATTGGTCAGTGTAGGTGTTTTTAAATTGGTTGTATTGTTGATTATTGTATTTATGGTTTTGATTGTTTAAATGTTTAATGTTTTTGATTTGTATTGAAACTTATGTATTGACAACATGTGTTGTTGACCTCTTGGCCAGGTCACCCTTGTAAAAGAGATCGTGATCTCAATGGTTTTTTTTACCTGGTTAAATAAAGAGAAGTAAAAGAGAAGTAAGTTCATCACAGGCACTTGATTTATCGTAGCATTCCTTTGATCTGTGCGTTCACATGACAAAATGTGAGTGAGGAAGACACATTAAAATATTTGGTTGCCAAAGACATACAATGCATCTTGATGAAGGAATAATGGGAGACGGTGACCAAGGACATATCTGAGAGAAGAACAGAGGAAACAAAGAACAGGACAGAAGAGGAAGACGAAAATGACAAGAGAAGAAAAAGGACAGAATAGGAAACGGCAGGATTATTTGTAATTTTTAAATGGAATAACAGCCGCGGGAACAGCAGTGGATGAGTGACAGAGTGATTGTTCTATTATGTGGCTGACTGGCCACAGCCCTCTAACATATGAACATGCATGTGTGGTGGATTTTTCAAAGCGCTGCTGTTGATTATTTCTGTCCTGTTAGTGACATTCTTCTACAGTCCCTCTTCTTTTTCTTTGTACTTGAGCAGCACAAATCTACTTTATCTTGATACAGCACCATTTGCCTTTGTTTCAAACAAAATCTGTTTGTGTTTTACAGAAAATAAAAATCTTTCTTGTTACCTGCTGAAAGTGTCATTCTGATCGCTTTTTAATTTATATTATTTTATTACTTGTAATGCAATGTAATGTCCATGGTCAGTATTGCAACATTTTCTTCCTGTTTTGGTTTTCTGTTGTGGACGTTTAAAATCCTACAGGTTGTTTCTTTTTGTCTGCTCATGTTGTTTCTTCTGCTAGTAGTTCTACAGAAACGGACATGTATAACGCATCCTGTGCACCACATTTTTCCAACATTGTTTAATAGTATTGATGAGGATGAAATTGAACTTTAAAAGTCAAGTATGTTGCTACAAAAAATTACATTCAGCTACACAAAGTAAAGCAGACAAATGGGCAAAGGGTATGAAAATAGCTATTACAGTAACATACATAAACAACATCAAGGCAACAAACATGTATGCAACTGGGAATGCACACACAGCACTGGGCTAGAAAGCATGTTTTCACAATGTCCTAATAGCTTATATACAGTGTTGTTGTGGGAGTAGTGAACTACATATGCAGGAGTTAAACAAGTAGTTTAACTCCATTTTAATGTAGTTTAATGGTAGTTCAACTGCATTCATATTTGCAAGTAGTTAAATTACCTTTTAGACATTATCAGTGTAGTTTAATAAAACTACAAACCTTGGGCCATAAAGGGAAAGGAATCATTTTTAAACATTTTATTTTATCAAACACTTTCATTGCCAAACAGAATCACCTGTTAGTTAACACCTTTAAGAATCAGCTCATGGGTCATATAAACAAGAGATTCCTCACTGACAAGTTAATAATTACTAGGCACATTATCTTTTTTTGCAGTGTTCAAACTGTTCATACTCTCTAAAGAGGTACAAGTTTAAGATGGTTTGAGTTGTTAAGACTGAACAAGTCAGATGCTACAAAACTGACAAGTAAGAAAACAGGTCAATTTTTGTAGACCAGTGTTCAAGTTGGTCAACCGGTCTAAACAGGTACAAGTTGTTGTTTTTTTTAATTTACTGTTTTAACTGTAGTCAGATAATACAAAATCAATCTTTTGTTGATACAAAAAATGGTCATTCTTTGTGATTTTGTCCTTGTGAGAACCCCAGATGTGATTCTTTGATTTACAGGTAGGATGGGTTTGGGGTCTCAGGTAATAAACTCAACTGCTGAGAGCTGACTTTTTTATATTATAGTTTGTTATACTTTTATATCACATTAACATTTTTGCTGTTTTCAGTTTGAACTACTTTTCCTAAGCAGGTGTAGTTAACCAAACTAGATTTCTCCCTAGAGTAGCTTTGCTTGTAGTTCAGCTTCTTCTTGCTTGAAGTAATTGGTAGTTTGGAAAGCTATACTTTCAAAGTAGCTTCCCCAAAACTGCTTATATATAGATGTTTTCCCTATTTTGAAATAATAAATTACTTAGAGATTTTCCAGTATAGTCTATAGAGACATACAATCATGGACAGTGTGGCCTGCAATAGGGGTGAGGGCTTTTGCCATTACAACTGCCAGGTCTTCAGCACACATGCAGTTTTTTGCATGTGCAACAAATGAATCCTGGAGAGACAGAGGAAACCTACAGGTGGCAGCAGAAAAAGAAAAAGGCTTTGCTCTCTGATGCTGCAAAATGTGCAACAATAACTAACCTGTCTAAGTAGCTGCTGCTGCTGAGAGTAGTGAAGAGGCAGGAGCGTCAGATAGGAGTGAGTGTGATAGGATGCTGTGGATATGCTGTAGCGTGAATATATTGTAGTATGTTTCCGTGAATACTGTGTGCTTTGTGTGAATATAGTGTGCAGCTGCTGGTTCTACTTAATTTCTGTGTTGAAATAGTGTAATAGTCTAAATACTTATGGTAACAGTAAAAAGGCTATTAAGCCAAATTAGGTGTCAGGTTATGGTTACATTAATCCAACTTCTGCTTTATTTACACAATATTACTGGGAGGAAAACCTTCAAAAATGTGTTTTGTTAATTTGTGACTGCCTGATTGATAAAACTGACAGGTTCAATTTGAGGTGTCAGATTTGGGCCATTTTTGCCTGCTTTTTGTTGCCAGCAGACACACAAGTTTAGTTTCACAGGTAGAGAAAAATGACCTGTGTGTGTCCAAAAACATCAGCACAGATTTGATGTTAGCATAAAAACGTTGATCGCTGTCATGCTGTTTACTGCTGCACAAGTGAGGACCACCGGGACTTTGATTATGGTTATTATAGTTGTATCATTAGCATGTATGAAAATTCTGCTCTCTGACACTGGATATACTGTATGCCAGATGTGCTACGTAAAGCAACTGTAATGCAAAATCTCATTAGAGATGACTGCAGTGTAAAGTGGCAGAGCTTTACTTTTGACAAAGTTTCAATACAGGATTTAATCAGTATTATTGAACAGTCACACAGGCTTATGCAAAGAAACTCTGCATGCCTGTTTAATAGCTCTGTGTGGAAAATTATAAACATACCAAAGTGACACATCTAATAACCCCCCCTCTTCCCCCACTCTGTATTCCTTCCTCTTCTCCAGAACACACACACACACACACACACACATTCAACATTCAACCAGTAATGTTGGTCAGTAAAGTATACTTGTATGTTAATTTCATTATTTTCATATGGTAAAAAAAAGCTGTAACACGCTTCCAAGATAATGCAATTAACTTCAACAAATAACTTTAGTTTGTTCATCAGACCCTCACTGAGACCCATTAGCTTAAGTGTCAGTTGTGTTTCAACTGAAGCTCAGTGAGCAAAGGACAGGAGTCACTGGAGAAAGAGTTAATTATAGTGCCCAACTTTGTTTGAATTTAATTCTGAATTGAACTGTGATATTACAAAAGATCCCCATCCCTATTCATATAATGTGTTTTTTTGCAACTATATATTAATATACTGTATTTGTTATTATCTGTTTATACACCAGTATCCAATTATGGGTGCATCACATGAAAGGGTATAGTTGTATACAAATACTTTATTAAACACTTAAACTTGTCCACGTAACATCATTATAATTAATTATAAAGCATTAATTAAATGTATAAAACAAAGTGTTACCAGTATTGATAATAACATGATATTCCACAAATTAACAAACAGTTACACACAAGCTAAGCAAATGGCCATGCTCTCTACCATATATACAGCTCTACAGCCATATATGATTTTAAAGAACATAGATGAATTGTTCATAGTCTGTAGAAATTCATAGTTTGAGAATGTCAGCTTCTTCAGAATTTCCTCAACTGCCAGTGAACAACCAGTGAATTTAAAGTATGAGGCCTTTGTCCTTTGATAGATCTATAATCCAAGGATAATTTGTTTGTGTTTACTCCCAGCCACATCCTAATATAAACAGACACTGCAGCAGATGCCTAATCTGTCCAGGCAACAGTGGGTACAGTAGATGTTTTACTGTGTTTACCCCATTTCCTAACATATTTGCACATGAAACAGTGTCCTCAGATAATTCTCCATGATATTAGCAGGTTAGGAGCAGACTGGATTATGCGTGGTATTATGGCATGTTCTGATACAGTGGAGATGCACAGACCGTGTGTAGTCACCATGTGGTAATGTAAACCATCAGCAGAAACACATACACCTGTGCACTCCTGACCCGTCCCTCACAGAGATACAGGTAACGGTAGGACGAGGGTTCACAGATTGCCCGATAACAGTCAAATCCAGACACCTATTTAAAAAGCTGATATTTTAGTAGTAAACATGTGGGATTCCATCATTATTTGACAACTCCCTTGTCTGCCTATTTGGGAGCCTTCTGTTAAGATGCTTATCTGAAATGTCAAAAAGAATTATGCTGATAGCAGTTGGTATGAATAGGGCCTACACCATTCCTGATAAGAATGCATGTGGACTCCAGCGTTCATCATCAGTGAATTTCCTGCACATTTAAAAAGAGCCTAGTTCTACACTAATATGAATATTCTCCGCCCAGCAACCCCCTCACCCCCACCTTGCAATGGAAAGAATTATGGTCCCTGTGAACTGATCCTCACTCCCCTTACCTCTGCCATGACAAAAATGCCATGTTAATGTCAGGCAAGATGTAACGATTTAGATTACGATGATTGTCCCATGTCAGCGCCACATCCGAAGGCCCAGGTGAGTTGATTAGAGTTGAGACGTCAAAAGAGACTCAGTGTGTAGATAAGAGGGAGGAGGATTTGGGGGTGGGGGAATATTAACCTGTTTCTCACTAGGAATTAATGCACTGTAGAAGTTTCAGCCAAAGTCCTGTGAGTCTCACTATTTACTATCTTGAAAGAGTTGGCAGTGACTCTGGCTTTTTTGCATAAGACTAGATAATTTGAGCCTGTTTGGATAAGTTAATGAGTACAATAAGGAAACTGGTGAAGGCAGTACACAGCTGTGTGCATGTGAGTGTGTGGTGTGTGTTCTAGTACTGCAACAGTGGCAAAACAGAGTATGTGAAGCCTCTGAAACAATGTGTATAAGTTTGCCTTAAAATGTGGTCAGATCTTCATCTAAGTGTTACTATTATGAACACCACTGTGTTTGTCCAAACATTAACAGTGTTGCTGGGAAAACATACTGTATGAGAAACACCACGCTAAACAAAAAACTAGAGTTTGGAGTTAGTAAAGCTGGACTCCAAACAATGAAACCAGATTGACGGTGAGTAAGACCTACTTGACTCAAACATTCTGAGTTTGTTATTCACAAGAAGCATCTGCTGATGTGGCCCATGCCTCACAAAAAGGAGATTTCAGTAAACTTATAATTAAGAATAGCTGATAAGTGTCAGGGTCGCCGATAATGTCATGGTGAACTCAAATAAATTGTCAGACGAGGATATGTAAAACAAAACCATCTCTTTAATAAGAGCACAGACACTGAACAAGAAACGATACAAGACACAAAACACACTTACAGGTCGATTTATACAGTCCAGGGTCAGAGCCAGCGAACACATACATCCAAGAAATCCAAAGTTTGTTTTCCAAAAGAAAAGTCCGATAATTCTCACACAATAGGCAGTCCGAAGCAAGAGGGCAAGGCAGAACAGAATGGTCAAAGTACACGATCTGGGTCAGAACAGGAAATACCAAAAACAAAAACGCTGGAGAGTCAGAGCTGGAGTCTAGAACAATCTGGCAGCATCCTGGTGGGAGGATCAGAAAGGCACCAGGCCCAGATGGTGTGACTCCCTCCTGCTTGAAAGTGTGCACTGATCAGCTGGCCCCCCTTCACACTTATCTTCAACAGGTCACTGGAGCTGTGTGAAGTCCCCTCCTGCTTCAAACGCTCCACCATCATTCCAGCCCCCAAGAAAACCTCCATCAGTGGACTGAACAACTACAGACCTGTCGCCCTGACATCTGTAGTTATGAACTCCTTTGAAAGACTGGTGTTGGCCCACCTGAAGGACATCGTAGACCCCCTGCAGTTTGCCTACCGGGCAAACAGGTCAGTGGACTATGCAGTGAACATGACACTGCATTACATCCTGCAACACCTCGACTCCCCAGGGACCTATGCACGGGCCCTCTTTGTGGACTTCAGTTCAGCATTCAACACCATCACCCCGGACATCCTCCATTCCAAACTGACCCAGCTCACTGTGCCTGCCCCCACCTGTCAGTGGATTACTAGCTTTCTGACAGACAGGACGCAGCAGGTGAGGCTGGGGAAAACCACATCTAGCACCCGGACAATAAGCACAGGCGCCCCCCCAGGGATGTGTGCTCTTTCTTCTGCTGTTTTCACTCTACACCAACGAATGCATCGTGAAAGATCCCTCTGTCAAGCCGCTAAAGTTTGCTGATGAATGGTCATTGGTCTCATCCAAGATGGTGACGAATCAGCCTACAGCGGAAAGTTGAGCAGCTGGTCCTGTGGTGTAGCCACACCAATCTGAAGCTGAACACGCTCAAAACGGTGGAGATGACAGTGGACTTCAGGAAGAACCCTCCCACCTCACCCCCCTCGTCATACTTGGCAGCACTGTATCAGCCGTAAAGTCCTACAAGTTCCTGGGCTCCACTATCTCCCAGGACCTGAAGTGGATTTCCAACATCAGGACCATCACCAAGAAGGCACAGCAGAGAATGTACTCCCTGCGCCAGCTCAGGAAGTTCGACCCCAGGAGCTGCTGATACAGTTCTACAGAGGAATCATCGAGTCTGTCCTCTGCACCTCCATCACTGTCTGGTTTGGCTCAGCAACCAAACAGGACTTCAGCGGACAGTCAGGACTGCAGAAAAGGTCATTGGTGTGAGCCTGCCCTCCATGGAGGACCTGTACACTGCACGGGTCAAAAGGAGAGCAGAGAGGATCACTGCAGACCCCTCACACCCCGGACACAATCTGTTTGAATTCCTCCCCTCTGGACGGCGTTACAGGTCACTATGCACTAAGACAACCAGGCACAGGGACAGTTTCTTCCCCCAGGCTGTCGCTCTGATAAATACTTAACCCATGACAGTATGATTTTACAATAACCCTCAGTGTAATACCCGTGTATATATACATTGTACAGATTATACAGACTTGTACAAGTCTCTAGTTCTCATGTATTCTGTTTTATCCCTATTTATCTCATTTCAATGAACTTTCCTTTGTTGGCTGCATTGTTACTGTCTGTTCATACTGCTTATTTTGCATTGTTTGCACTTTCTGTTGCTTTTAAATACTGCTTATTTTTGTTATATTACACAGCCTTATGCTGGTTTACTGTTTGCACATTGAGAGCTGATGTACCACTCAAATTCTTCGTGTGTCCAACACACCAAGCCGATAAAGCAGATTCTGATTCTGATAAATGGGGTAAAAACAGGTCAAACACTCAAGAGCAGGTGAAACTAATGTGAGTGATGACTAAAGTAAAAAGACCAAGACTATGGTGAGAACAAAAACAGGAAGCAATGTCAAAATAAAAGCACGAGAACGGAAACAGGTGGGACTGAATCATGACAGATAAGCATAAAGCTAGAAAAGGTAACAAAGCTTTGATATTCATCAGTCCACAGGATAAATTCTGTTTCCCTTATTTCATCATTCTGGTCCATCATCTTGACATCTCAAAGCTCTTGTTCCTCTTCTGAGGATCAAGGAGCAAGGAGGCTGCCTGAAGGAGACATGAGAGAGGATACAAGAGATCATTCTTCACAGAGATCGCTTATGGACCAACACAGCCCTTTAATGGAAATAAGCTGGTAATGGGATGCTTCAGATGAAGGATCAGAGGAAATGACATCTATTATCTCTTAAAATATGTTTTTTTATTCCTTTTCTCACATTTTTCCTTGCATCTTTTTCTAGTATCTTATATAGGCAGAACTATGACACAAGGTATGGATGCAAGTGAGGGAAATGGGGATACAATTAAGGGAATTGGGATTTACCTACACTGTCTAGAAATGAAAATTATTTAGTTCTGTGGCTGTTCTCCATAGAAGTGGATGCCCGTCTACAGTAATATGTCTCCAAAGGGTCAACATAGAATGCTCTTGAGGTAAAAATAAATAAATAAATAAATAAATAAAAGAAGCCCAGAGTAACACCTAAAGGCAGAATGGATTCATTAGAGCCGGTCTTTGTTTATGATTCTACCATCTGCAAATCATGGTGCATGGTTGTATGGAACATGGTGTCCAGGGCAGGACACCGGGGAGTACAGTAATACTCCACCAGGCTACTGGGGAAATGTTCTGTGGACTAGCAAAATACAGTTTGGGAAGAGCACACAGCATAATGTAGGGTGTAAAAAAGCCACTGAATATCAACATATCAATATTAAAACACTATCCCTGCAGTAGCGTACTGTGGAGGGAACATCAGGGCTGCTTTGCTGCCTCTGGACCTGGATAGCTGCCATCATCAAGGGGAAGATTAATCCCCAAGTTTATCAAAGTATCTTCCAGGATATGTCAGTGTAGGTGTCTGCCAGCTGAGTACATGTTTTGTGATGCAGCAGGACAGTGACCCTAAATAAGTAAGTAAATCTAGAGGATGAGATTGCAGCTCCACTGTGGATACATCACCCCGCACTCATTTCAGGATGAGTTAGATATTAATGAATAAAACAACTGTACAAAATAGAAGCTCCTCAGTAATACAGATCCACAGGACAATACGTTTCTTTTCCTTCAACTTGTCTGAAGTCCTTAAGTTTCCCAATTTGCAAGAGGTAAGTATGCTTCCCTGTTATACTGTATCTGTGTGTGTGTGTGTCTTCTCTGTGGCATTTTTGGATTTTAACCTTTTAGAATTTCCATTTTCTCCTCACCCTCAGTATCTCAATTTAACACTGCAGCCCTTAGAGGTCAAAAAGACAGCTGTCCATCCTAAGGAGGAGAGAGGGGTTTCGTGTGTGTGTGTGTGTATGGAGATGGGGGTGGGGTCATTCATTATACATAGGCTGTATTTTGCTACCCTCCTTTGCCCCCTTCACACTACTGTCAGGCTTTAGCAGTTTCAGAAGTAAGGGTTGCATCCGCTTCATGATAACATCTCCAATAACAATTAATGTTAGGGTTTAGTCCCCCTCACCAGGAGGGTGAGGGAGAACAGAGGTAGGACTCAATTTGCAGACCCAGGTGCTAGTAAAAAAAAAAAGGTGGTTCAATGGGGGAAAATATAACATAGAACAGAGCAACAAAACAAAACATGTATCACAGTCCATGTACATAAAACAGCAAAGCAGGGCAGAGATGGTGAAGGAGACCAGGACGAACAGGTAAACAGACAAACTGATGGCAGGAATCAGGAGGATGATGACGGACAGGTGAAAAGACAGGCTAACCAAGGGGACAGGCGAACAAAACGGATTTCCACAGCACAAGAACTGTCAGCGTGGAAGACACAATGATGTACAAATACATACCACGACTACAGGGCTGTTACGGGGTATGCACGTTACAGTATTTAGGTAAGTAAATGCTCCGGTGACGACAGAGCATCTGCCAGAGGTATAAATAAGGAGGGAGTCAATCAGCGGGATGCACCCCAGCTGTGTGCACCGACAAACGAATCGCTAATTACGAATGCAACACAGCTGAGGTGCGAATCCTGCAGGTCGAGAGAACAGAGGAGAGAGAGGCGGAAGAAAGGCAGGTCGCGCCAAGCGGACCTGACAATTAAAACTTAAACATAATTTGCCAAGGAGAAAAAACTACCAATAGGCTCTGTGGCCTTTGCATACTAAACACAGTCTGGAGCTGCTGGGCAGGTGATGACTTTAAGGCTGTGATTTTAAGAAACAACATTAATGCTTTTTTCACCGCGTATGATACAACGCTGCAGAAAATATCCATGGTTACGTTCTGTGTAATTGTACTTGCTTCTTCCAGGTCTTTCTCAACACCTTTATAGTGGTCCTTGGATCTTGGGCTACTCTTCTGGCTTATTATCAAATTGCCTGGTCAGACATTTTGAAAGGAGCTCCTGTGCGTGGCTGGTTGATGGTGATGTTTAATCCACTTGCTGATAATGCCCCCAGTGGTGCTTATGGAAACATTCAGAAGCTCATTCAGTGGCCTGTGTCATTCCTATGTTCCTCAACAATCCCGTTGCCAAGGTCTCCCAAGACCTTGGCAACGGGATTGTTTCTAGCTTGAAAAAGAAAAATGCTTCATTCACAAATGGCAAACCATTTTTAAACAAGTGGAAATATCAATAGATGCATGCACTAACCCAGCTGATTCTAGTCACAAGGTAAAAGAGCAAATTAGTGGAATTAACTTTTTTATGGGAATGCTTTTATTTCTTTATCTATGTTGCCTTACTGAGTTACTTCCAATTTATAGTCTTCGTTACATGTGAATACTGAAGCTGACCTGGAAATCTGTTGATGTGTTGAATACTGCCCCCCTTGTATTATGACAAAGAAAAAGCTACTCCTTTGCAGCATTGCCTTTATACATCAAAACTTTGCAGCAATATCAAAAACACAATTTATGTCTTGTAAATAACAGCTTCACCTCTGTCATTCACATTGTACAGGCTCAGCATGTAGCAGAACACCAAGCACCAGAATAGTCTAATTTAGTTGGTGGTACTGAACCCCCAAGTTGCTCCTGGTGGCTATGCCATCAGAATGGGAATGTATGTGTGCATGAATGGGTGAACGGAAACTAGTGTAAAAGCATTTTAGGGTGGGTCAAAATTAACCTGTATAAGACCATTTAAACAACGGGTCTTCTTTCCTTCTTAGTAGTTTTTATTTAATTTTTTGTAAGCTAATATTTACCTTGTATTATTTTGTCCTGAATTATGACATGTAACAGTAAAAGTAAGGTGAGAGGATAAATCTGTTCTCTTTATTTACAATGAAGAAAAGGACAGACAGGGTACCTGCTGTACATTTCAACCTGCATCTATAGGAGTTTTATCTTCCTACCACTGGGAAAACACCCTATTCTTTTGAGCATGTATCTAGACTGACCCTGCCTTTTCATCAAAAGTGATAAAAGCTTCACCTTTACTTCTGATGCCACCTTCCCCCCTAGCTTCCCACCTCCTTACCTACAGTTACTCTATGACTGCTCCATCTGAATCAAGAATGCAAATGGTGCTGGAGCCTCACAAAGCCTGGGGTGACCTATATTACAGCTAATGATAGGCCACAGTGTCAGAAGAAGAGCTGGAATGAAAGAGAATTTGAATGAAGCTGACCCACATACAAAGGCAAGACCAGTCGGAAAGGCATGTTCCCTTCCCACTAAGTAGGCCACAGTGGACTTCAGGATTATACAAAAAAATTCCCCTTTTTCTCCTCAAGGATGAAAATGGCAAAAGTGACGGGGAGCCTGGTGGTAACAAGAGTGGTTTGTAGTACGGTGGGAGTTTCAGCTTGTTTTCTTTGCCCATGACAGCACACATATGACATAGCTACACTCGGTTGACAGTTTATTACAAACACTTAGCTAAAACTAAGTCAGTGTAATCTAACGGTGCTGCAATAAAGATGAAGGCGAAGGTGAGAGTGTTCAGTTTGTGTTCAGCTGTTTTGCAGATGTGTTGATTCAAATGGATAATCTGAAATGATATTGAACTCTACTGCAAAGAAGTGTTATTTACATTAACATCAATATTACACATTACACATTGACACGTCAGTATAAAGCATTACTAACATAAATGGATAATGTTTCTTTTTATTTAGGTAGTTCAGTTCACTTATTTAAGGTTAAGGAACAACTGGGTTCTTGGTAAAATATTGAAAACTCACCTCTGAATATATTTTTTATATTTCTGGCTTTCAAAAATATTCTTTTACTTCTGGCTTAAAACATGCTGTACACACTGAGTACTGGGTAAAACACACATTTAAATCTGGTGCCTGGTTAGTAATCCATCCAAATAAAATATGGGCCACTGACATAGTATATTCTACCTTTATGCATTCATAGTCCAAAAACAAAGAAGTGTCATCCTCATTCCTGTGTGTACACAGAGGGCTGGGAGTCCCCTGTATATAAGAGACACAGGTAGGAAATGCATCACTTCCTGAGCTCATGCGGTAGTAATTGGTGTGTGTGTTAATCCTGGGATAACAAGTGTTTTCCAAGGAGAGTCAATGATCATCTTACAAGGTCAGTTTAGCCCTGTACGCGCCATGCATAATGCAGAATGCAAAGAGTAAGAACATAATCATACACACACAACCACACACACTCACTCACTTATACATGCTTGTGTTTCATACTCATTTCCCAACTAAGGGTGTATAAAAAGATAGTTTGATGTTTGGCTGCTGTCTTTCCTCTCTGGAAGGCTTTTCAATCAAACAGGGCCACCCTGCGGTCTAACTAAAGCTTTCCCGTTATCTTAGTAGGGGACCCTTCCCCTTCCTTTCCAGCCAATGGGATTACAGGAGGTGGTGGTGGCAGCGACCACGCACCGTGACCCGTCCATTTTTTTACGACTTCATTATTTTCCCTCCCTGCCACGCTCGTTTTCATTTGCCAGAGCAGGGGCATAATGACTGCGCTATAAAAACGTTGCTTTAACGTTTGCATACTGTTCTCATTTGGTCCTGCCCTCAGCCCTTCAGCTAGCATATGGCAGGTAATCAGGTCTGCAATCAGACTGCATGTTACACAGGGCCCTGCTTTCAGCACAGGGGCTATTACCCATCTGTCTCATGACACACACATACATTTACACACACACATACACATGTGTAATCATGCAAGCATGCAAACACAAAAAAAATGCTGATATTTGTACACAAATTCATTCTCCACACAGATGCAAATGATTACACATACACAAGTGTGGACACAATCATATATACATACATACATGCATACACAACTACTCCATCACTTAACCTATAGAAAATCACCATATGAAAGACTAATGACATTTTCTCTGAAATGTGCAGTAACTATAAGTTATGTGGCTTTTCTTACCTCATATTATAGGAAGCTTACTTAACAAAGCTGGTCATATTTAGCCTCCACATATTTAGGAATGATAATTTTAAAGATGTTTTCCCCCTTTTATTACTAGTATGAGATTTAGACTCAGTTTTTCATAGGTTTCACAATCTAAACTCTCACTAGCATAGAGGTGTATAAACCCAATCAATTCATTAAAAATCCTTACATTCTTACTTTTTAACTATGCATTTATATACACAAGTAGTTGTGATGCAAAGAGAATTGTTCACATAGTTGTCTTTGTACTTTGTGTTTACCTGAAGGACTTGTATGGCCACTAGAGGGCAGATTAATGCCAAATTATCCCTGGTCAACAGTGGGACCGTCATCATTTAGAATCTCAGAACCTGAAAATTTTTATAACTTTTTAGTTATAAAAATAACGAAATGCAGCAACACTCAAGAAGATTGTTATACTATTAAATTTTAGATCATGGTTAAACTATTGGCCCTTCAGACTGTTAGCCTATGGTTGCCATTTTTTCATGCACTTAACAATAAACATGTTCCGTCTTACATCAGATTTTTCTTCTGTGGTGTGTATGATGCAGTGCATCAGTGGTGATAACACTTGTATGATAGACATGTTGACAGACTACGCATTCAGAGTGGATATAATTTGGACCCAGTCTCACTCAAGCTCCAGGTTAGGTCTTGGTTACTAGTAATCATGTGGATCTGTGAAGACCTCTGCTTCAGTCCTTGTTTACTGATCCAAATTCAAAGTCATTTAAGGTCAATGTATAGAGCAATTTATAGGCCCACTCTTGTTTTTGGCATGCCATCAGCAGTTCTTAAACTATAGCAGCTGACATATTAGGCATGGTTGCTAATGAGATGTGTGATGGAATAAGGAGGTCTGTGAGATGATGCCAGACTTAGTGTGACTGGTATATGACTATGCAATCCAAAGGTCATGGTTACAAACAGGAGGGTAGAACCAAGATGGTCTGTTTCCTTTTGGCAGATGACAATGGAACTTTCAAAGCTCCAGGCATTGAAAGAAACATTTCACATCAGTGTAAAATACTGCAGAGGCAATTCTGAGGGCAGCCAAGACAAAAGATAAAACAATCTACTCAGTAAATATAGCAGTGATGAAAGGACAAACCCAATCTGGCAACAGGGATAGACACCATTACTTCCAATCAGACTGGAACTTTGATGACTGGGGGAATCTTGTGGTGGGATATTCACCTCCAACCAGACACCCTAGCAGAATCCACCAGTACTCTCTCAGCTTGTACAGATGTCCAGCCAAATAGTGCATGCATGTGTGTGTGTTTGTATTTGTGTGGCTCCCATCCTGTATGCACAAATTTGCAGTGTACACACACACACACACACACACTCTACCCCGGCAACCATGTTTCATCCTCTCTGCTCTCCCCGTGTTGTGTTTGTCAAGCTCTCAAATCCATTATTACCTCCTGAAATGACAACTCATTTCAACAAATGTAATCCCTTCCATTGCCTGCATGAGGCTGTAAAGTAAACACAGACCTCTCTCTACAAAGCACAGAGCAAGGAGGGTAGGGACGTGCTACTTCAAATTTGCAAAGGGAACTCAGCATGGTGAACACCGAGGGGTGAAGATGATAAAGGCTGAGAGCATTTGGAGAGGTTTATTTTAAAGCACCAAAGTCTGTAAAAATATATACAGTATAAACTTTTTACATATAGTGTAGCATCTGAGAATAAGGAAAGAATGATGTGCTAACATATTTGCAAGGGTCCATCTAAGCAAGGAATGTCATCAGTGAAGGCTTAAAGCTAGAACTAGAAGTTGGATGAGCTAATTTCACTTGGTGCAGATCAACCAGTTTTTTTTAGCTTTTAAATCGCATTATCTTTATGATAGTGTAGTCCAACAGTGTTTTAACACCTTTTACTGTATGTTTCAAAATCTCGAACACCTTATATTTTTGATGCTCTCCTGTTCTTTATTGTGTGGATGCTGTAGCATCCACACTATATTTTCCTCTTATTTATTATTATTCTGATTTCTTCCGTATGTTTTCTGGCACTTAATTTCTTCAGCATACTTTAAGCTACAAAAGCAATTGAGGTATCAAAATGTTCAGCTTTTTAAGGACGTGTGCTTGTATTTTTCTTGATTGTAACATTTATACTTTTTCAACTATTTAGCATTTTTCAACAAATTTTGCCCCATTCAAATGAATGGGAAAAATTTTCACATCTTAATAACTTCAGCATACCTTCAGCTAAAAACACCATTTCAATTGTTATCTATTCAGCAACTCTTCAGCTATTCAAAACGTACACAGCTTTTTGATATCTTTTACAGTTTTTGCATAATTACTGTTTATATTTTATGCCCAATATTAATAGCCACGCCCTAGTAGTCTTCAGGGTGTAGGACTACTCTTTCATTCTCATACACACACACACAAACACCTACACACCCGCACACACACACAACCCTACTTGTTTTACCTACTTTTTGGGGACCACTGGGAATATATTCACTTCTTATGAAGTTCAGCATATTTTCAGCTACAAAAACCATTGAGGTATCAAAATGTTCATCTCTTTAAGGACATATGTGCTTGTATTTTTCTTGTTTGTAACATTTATACTTTTTCATATATTTAGCATTTTTCAACAAATCTTGGCCCATTCAAATGAATGGGGAAATTCTACTTCAGCATACCTTCAGTTATCCAAATGTTCAGCTCTTCAAGGACATTCATGATTCTATTGAGAATTTTTCTAAACTTCATACCTTTGAAATATTTTGCTTTATTTTGAAAGTTTTGCCCCATACAAATGAATGGGGGAACTTCTACTTCAGCATACTTTCAGCTATTTCAACTATCAAAATGTTCAGCTCTTCAAGGACATTCATGCTTCTATTAATAATTTTCCTAAACATCATACTTTTGAAATATATAGCTTTATTTTGAAAATCATGCCCCATTCAAATGAATGGGAAAATTCTACTTCAGCATACTGTCAGGTATGAAACTGTTCAGCTCTTCAAGGACAGTCATGCTTCTCTTCAGAATTTTTCTAAACGTCATACATTTGAAACATTGAGCTGTATTTTGAAAATCTTGCCCTATTCAAATGAATGGGAAAATTCTACTTCTGCATACTTTCAGGTAGATATGCCTTTCAGGTGTCAAAATGTTCAGCATTTTCAGGGCGATCCTTCAGCACATAGCATCCACATGCATTTTCAACAGGAAATGCATTTCTCTAGTTCTGGGATCTTCCACCCTTTTTTGCAACTTTATAAGTCCAGCATACTTTCAGCTATACAGACCATTGAGGTCTTTATCTGTTCAACTCTTCAAGGACATCCCTGTTTGTACTCAACTTTTTTATAACATTTATACTTTTTAATTGATTCAGCTTTATTGTTTGCAATACCAGTCAATGGGAGCTTAAAGTGATGAGTCAATGACACAGTCTTGGAGTGCCATCTGGTGGGTCCATAAAATGCAGTGCAATTGGGACATAACTCCTCTCTCTGTCTCTCTGTCTCTCTCCCCCTCCTCTCACACACATGCTCTCACCTACTTGTTTTACCTACTTTGTGGGATCCAATTAGACTATTGTCACATCTTAATAAGTTCAGCATACTTTCAGCTAGAAAAGCCATTCAGGTATCAAAATGTTCAGCTCTTCAAGGCCATTCCTACTTTATTGCATTTCATCCTTCAGATTATTCAACAAAAAACTTCAGCCATTTCTTCTCAACTATTTCAACAAAGAACTTCAGCCATTTCTTCTCAACTATTTCAACAAAGAACTTCAGCCATTTCTTCTCATCTTTCAGCTGTTTCAGCAATTGATTTCAGGCATTTTCAGGATGA
>NW_018128063.1:375905-377597 GCF_001952655.1 Monopterus albus | reverse complement strand
ATAAAGTTGGCATATCTTCAAAGACAGTTTAAATAGCTTTAACTTGTGAGCCTCTATTTAAAGAAATAACTCAAAGCAAACATTAGCTTAATAGCTTCACAAATACTAACGCTGGAGAATGAGCCAGAGGACTAAACCAGAATTTAGTTTCAAATCAAAACAACTAACTACTTTCATAAATCTTACCTGGACAATTTGCAGTTTTTTTTTCATCATCTAATTCAACTTTCACGGTTCTCTCCTCGTTGTATCTGTCAGCACACCTATTGTGGTGCTACCGCAGTCTCCGCAGTGTTGAGGCATGCATTTAATGCAACAGTAGTTGAAGGTGAGCCTCAAGTTCCAGGTGTTATAAATATTGCTTGATTCCCACCCACTTCTAAGCTGCCCTGTCTGCACCCTTTTAAAGACACAGGCAGTATTGCATGAATTCAGCTTAAGCAGTATTTAATCAGAGCATGATACTTTTAGAGCACAAGCTGGCACACGTTTTTCTGACTTTACTCTGTATGTGGACATCTTCTGAAACTTAGACAAATCATTCTTTAGAATGAAAGGAGCCTATCCTAGCATTTTCCACCCAAAAGGTCCACACAAGAAGAAATGTACACACAAGAAAGGTGTTGCATCAGGGGTTGGCTCACACAAGTATATAAAGACAAACCCACACCCACGCACACATACACAACGCTACTTCTTTTACCTTCTTTGCGGGGACCAATAGGAAAATGTTCACATCTTAAGTTCAGTATACTTTCAGCTAGAAAAGCCGTTCTGGTATCAAAATGTTCAGGTTTTTCAGGACATTATGGCATGTATTCAACTTTTTTTTACAACTTTCATACTTTTTTAAATATTTAGCATTTATTCTGAAAAATTTCAAATGAATGGGGAAATTAAACTTAATATTTTCAACTATCACAGAGTTCAGCTCCTCAAGGACATTCATGCCCCTATTCAGAATTTTTCTAAATGTCATACTTTTGAAATATTTAGCTTTATTTTGAAAATCTTGCCCCATTGAAACAAATGGGAAAATTCCACTTCAGCATACTTTCGGGTATTTCAAGTATCAAAATGTTCAGCTCCTCAAGGACATTCATGCTTCTCTCTTCAGAATTTTTCCAAACTTCATACCTTTGAAATATTTAGCTTTATTTTGACATTTTTGCCCCATTCAAATGACTGTGGAAATTCTACACTCAGTATTCTTTCAGGTATTTCCGGTATCAAAATGTTCAGCTGCTCAAGAACATTCATGCTTCTCTTCAGAATTTTTCCAAACTTCATACCTTTGAAATATTTAGCTTTATTTTGACATTTTTGCCCCATTCAAATGAATGGGGGAAATTCTACTTCAGCATAATTTCAGCTGTGAGAATTTTCAGCTCTTCAAGGACATTGACGCTTCTAAACCTTAGACCTTTTGAAATATTTAGCTTTATTTTGAAAGTTTTGCCCCATGCAAATGAATAGAAAAATTCTACTTCAGCATACTTTCAGCTATTTCAGGTATCAAAATGTTCAGCTCCTCAAGAACATTCATGCTTCTCTTCAGAATTTTTCCAAACTTCATACCTTTGAAATATTCCGCTTTATTTTGAAATTTTTGCCCCATTCAAATGAATGCGGAAAATTTTACTTCAGCATAATTTCAGCTATTTCAGGTATCAAAATGTTCAGCTCCTCAAG
>NW_018128063.1:371512-373200 GCF_001952655.1 Monopterus albus | reverse complement strand
TTCTTCAGCTTGACAGCATCCCTTACTTTGTCCACCACCAGGTTCGTGGATTGGCGCCGCAACAGGCACCGGAGACCTTACGGCCACAGCTCTGAACGGCTGCATCGACAATGAAGGTGGAGAATATGGTCCACTCGGACTCAATGTCTCCAACCTCCCCCGGGATCTGGTCAAAGCTCTGCCGGAGGTGGGAGTTGAAGATCTCTCTGACAGGGGATTCTGCTAAACTTTCCCAACAGACCCTCACAATACATTTGGGTACTTCATTCCTTTGAAATATTTACCGTTATTTTGAAAGTTTTGCCCCATTCAGTCTACTTCAGCATACTTTCAGGTAGATATGCCTTTCAGGTGTCAAAATGTTCATTTTCAGGGCGATCCTTGAGCACAGAGCATCTGCATGCATTTACAACAGGAAATGCATTTCTCTAGTTATTATTCTGGGATTTTCCACCCTTTTTTTGGCACTTTATAAGTCCAGTATACTTTAAGCTATACAGGCCATTCAGGCTTTTTTATAACATTTATATTTTTAATCTATTCAGCTCTCCATCTCTCTGCCCCTCCCCCCCTTCTCTCACACACACATTCACACCTACTTGTTTTACCTACTTTGTGGGGTCCTATTGGACTATTTTCACATCTTGAGTTCAGCATACTTTCAGCTAGCAAAGCCATTCAGGTATCAAAATGTTCAGCTCTTCAAGGCCATTCCTACTTTATTGCATCTCATCCTTCAGATTATTCAGCAAAGAACTTCAGCCATTTCCTCTCAACTATTTCAACAAAGAACTTCAGCCATTTCTTCTCATCTTTCAGCTGTTTCAGCAATTGATTTCGGGCATTTTCAGGATGATCTTTCAGCTTATCAGCATCCACACGCATTTACAACAGGAAATGCATTTGGATTAGTTTCATATTGTTATATTTTTTCAAGCTGGCATCCATTATGAAGTGTTATTTGCTATCTATTTTTCTATCTATTTATTTATTTATGTTCAAATTGTAGATTATCTTTATGGTTACTGTCATTCCAATACATTTTTTTACATCACTGAATCAGTGAATTCCTATTATCTTTTTTCAGAAACCAAGGTAATGGCTACAAATGTGGTGTTGTTTTCAAGATAGTAAATCCTCATATTTGAGATGCTGGAACCCGAGGGTGTGGCAGTTCTTTTTTCACATTTCTAAGCAGCCATAGACCCAGAAGTACCACTTCAGGCACACAGGGTAAATGACAGTTCGGTAAACAGTTGCCAAAAGTGGGGTCAGACAGGCAGTGGTTAACAACAAGAGGGCAGATTGTCCAAACAAATCAGTCAAGGGCAGGTAAGAGATAGAGTCTAGAAAACATGTAAAATCTAAGAACACTTAGAGAATGGTGGGATACTACAGCATAATAGACAATCTGAAGGCACAATAGACAATCTGGCAAGAAACAATGGGAAAAGGGTTGGTAAAATACTAAGAGAATGATGACAAAATGAGGCACAAATGAACACAGGGGCATGGGTGGTGTGTCACATAACAATGAATCGATTATCAAAATAGTTTCTAGTGCCATTTTCTTTCAGTTCTTTCAGCACCAGTTGTCTTTGGAATAAGTTTATATGTGACCTAGTGATTCCCTTGACCTAAAACTTTTAAGAACTGTGGTTTAGTAATACATCCCCAAAGTAGGGAAA
>NW_018128063.1:365622-371476 GCF_001952655.1 Monopterus albus | reverse complement strand
TTAAAGCATTCACATTTTAAGATCAAGCACAAATTTAAATTTCAAAAATATAAACATAAAAACTGAACCTGATGTGTAAAAAAGCCACAATTATCTTTACTGTCTCAATTCAAAGGCTGAGCATCATGCATACCCAAACACACATTCAAGCACACAGTTCCATCCTCCTACACACAGACTGACAGAGATAAACATCAATTTAAAAAAAAATTCCCTCAGTCAGCTTCCCGACAAATCCATCCCTCACCCTCAGCCACATCATATGTGACTGGTTTAATCGTGGGCCAATCACTGCTGGGTCACAATTAATAAAAGCCACAACATTCATAAATAAACAAGTCCAAATTGCTGCCTTAATCGAATGATGCAAACATTGGTGAGTTACGAAAGTTCACTGCCGCCACTGACAATTTCCTAATTGTATTCACTCATTCATGGCAATTTTATTAACATGGAGCGGATGTCTTCTGCCCTTCCACTGTCACAGCACCAGGGATCTAATTTCATTATTTTCCACAAGATTTGCTTGACTACTGCCGCTATGCTAGTGGCGCACCATGGCCAGATGTTTATGCTATTTAAATGAGGAAGCAAAGCCTGTTGGGTAAACATAATTAAAAAAAAGTTGAAGCTTCTTTTCTTTTTTTACTTATCTTCTTCCCTGCCCTCTGTTTGTCTCCCTATTTCTCCTCCTATGACTCTCTCTTTCATCACTTTACTTCATTAGATAAATTTCAATTAACATCAGAACCACATATTTCTCTGAGCAGGAGCACAAGGCCTGCATGGAGGGCTGGGTGTGCTGAGAAGTGTGACGCCATGGGCAGCAATAGCACACACACACACTGTAGTATGCACAGGTGCTTTAGCCCACACTTAACATGCAAATATGCTGAATTTATCCACAAATATACAAGCATCCCTGAAAAAAAAGGGCAAAACAGAAAAAAACAGAAGGAGCTAAAGTTAATGTTATTGTCACAGGAGTTGTTGGAGTTGTTAAAGTGCATCTGCTGAAAGTGTGCATGCATGTGCGTGCCTAGTGTGCTCTTGATTCTTTCACAGCTCTGTCCTATCTGTGCAGCTGATGAATCCAAATTCTGCTGACCTATGGCACCCGTGGTGTGTGTGTTTATTAAAAGCATCACCCAGCACAGTCAAATCATACAGGAATTACTGTCCACACCTGTTGCATGCTAAAAAAGAGGAGAAAGAAAGTAACTGAGAGAGAGACTGGTGATAAAATAAAACACTCACGTCACGGTGCTAATAGGCCAGTCTCACTCTCCATGTAATTCCAGAGGCCAGCACTGGAAAAATTGAGTTACAAAAAGAGCAAGAACAATCTATTAGGGCCAATATCACAGACAGTGTGTTACAAGAGGTCATTACAAAATTATGTAAACCAAGAGAGAGCATTTTCAAGCAGTGGTCATTTACATGTGATTATTGCATCAGAGTGATGCAGTGATTATACAGGGGGTGCCTTAGACATGTCAGGCTATATACACAACTCAGGGCATGCATACACACACTGAATTATGTCATAAGCGTGTAGTATATTAGGGAGGGACTTGATCTGCAATATAAAAGGAAACACCTCTTGTCTGTGCTGCACTGAGTGAGGATTTATCCACCAGTGCCCCCATTTTGCATCATGATTTGGGGGGGTTCCTCACTCATAAAAGCTCTCATTCTAACCACCAGAAACGGAAGCATTCATTTACTCAGTTCAATAGAAAACACCCCCTTCCGTGCACGCATTACTGCCCTGTGCAGTCAGCTGAATGGCTGAAATATGCTTTGCGACTCCAGCCACAGAGACGCTTTTTAAGTATGCAGAGCGCAACACATTTGATACCCTTTAGTGCACACGAACTGAGTAGCTGTCAAAAATACAACAGGCATCTCAAGTAATTATGCAGATTTATGCAAAACATTAACAAGAAGAATTAAAGGCACAAATGAGGTGGCTACACTTGAATTGTTAAGATTATGAATAATTACCATGAATCTTTTTGCTCTTAATATAACTTGTTTTTGATAAACAAAGCCTTAATTATCAGAATACTTTGGAGGATTCCAGTGACCTTCATTAATCTTAGACAACAAGTCTCCAGTGAGACTTGAGATGAGGCCTAAGCACGTGCACTGACACACACGCACATGCCCACACACACTCATATAGGGTAAACAGGCATGCATGGCGGTGCATATACTAACTAGCCACTTCAGCCCGGAGCGAGGAGACAGACAGGTATGTCTCCTAGTTAAGCCAAGAGATCTTCTCATACTCCCTGGTGTGTACAGGTACTGTACGCTAAGCCAGGAGGACAGATGCACAGGCGTGCACACTCACACATGCAGCACCAGGTCCTTCACTAATTACAATTACATCTCACTTTCCTCCCCTTTCCACTTTCCTCAAACTTTAGACATGAATATTCCAGCAGAGCCACTGTGCATTGGACACACTGCTCAAAATGTCTCATAATTAAAAGCATGATGTGCAAGATGAAAATACTAAGGGTGCTCAGACTGTGCTAGAGCTTGCTTTAGCTGAAGGGAAACAAACAAACAAACAGCAAACAAAAAAAGCTTTTTTCACCTGAAAACGAGTGGAGTGGAACAGTGGAGCTTAATTTGTGTACGAGATTGTGTTTTTACCTCACTAGAACAACCTCAAATCCATTACATTCTCCTGTCTGCCTGAATTTTTCCCCCTCCTATTGTACATCTAGCAATAAATTATTATGAAATCCCAGATAACCTGGGTTGATAAGTCAGTCAGACATGAACAAAGTTCTTATATTCTCTTTGTGTATATTAGACATATTACTTTTATCACTTTTTTTTACATGGAAAAAAATTGAATGCTTAGAAAACCACATGAATAGAAAATAAGGTGACTGAGAAAGTGTGTGTAGTTTTTATTTGCTGTGTTTTATCATGGGTTAATAAGAATAAACACATACTGTAGCCAGTAATTTTCTCATTGTCTATTAATTGTCAGAGTTTTGGATCATAGTTTTCCCTTTTCCAAAGTGTTTCTGTAGGCTCCTCTGTGTGTTTTGTACACTTAGGACCTGGTGAGCATGCACCCTGTTTAGACACAGGCACAAGCCTCCCGCAATGTGCACGAGATGTTATGCACTGCACATGCTGTGCTTTCAGTGTAGACACAATAAAATAGTAAATGGACTGCACTTATATAGCGCTTTTCCACATTACCTGGACAAAGCACTTTACAGATTCACCCATCCACCCATTTACACACACACACACACACACCCCAATGTTGGTTTTATGCTTTTGTTCAATGAAGCTACGACAGTTGCCACTGTTTGTTAATGAAGCATTATTAAATAGTCAAACAGGGATATATAGACAAGAGTAGTTACACAGTAGTGTCTGCCCTGTAATGACTGTGTAGTTCTGAGAGTGTGTTGTCCAACTCTCAGTTATTCTTTCATTCATATCAATAATTTAACTTAATAAACTTAATATTTTGGAACGAGGACCTAATCCAGTGTTTGGATCAAGAAGCTTCTTAAAAGTACAGTGTGCCAAATTAATTTTAATTTCAATATGTCAAGTAATTAATGAACATTTATGGTAGGTAAATATAAGCATCAGATCGGAATCAGTATCAGCAGATACTTAATATTAAAGGAATCGAATCAGTATCAGGGCCGAAAAAAACGGACTGCGGCATCGCTAGTAAATAACAAAGGTAAATATACATTTCTTCACTTAATAACATATAAACTGCATTATGCCACAACAGTAACCAGAGTGTGCCAAATTTCATAGGGTCATCTGCCACAAATCAGCAAATTTGAGTAAGTATATCGAAGTATTACCCATATGTCATAGCTAATAATATCAGATTAGGTTTGATTATTATCATGTGTGTTGATCATAGTTAGTTATGAGTTTACACCCTGTAAGGCTTCAAATTTAGGTCTGGTCCCATAGGCACAGGGGTCCTGTCAATCAAATCTCTTTTGATTGGTTCTGCTTAGTTGTCATGTTATTTCTATTTTCTTCTGTCTTCCTAATGATCCTGCACCTCCGCTCTGTGGAGAGGGCAGATCAAAAGTCATTCCCTTCATTCCTCCTGTTGTCTCTGTAGCTCTGCACAGATGCACATCTCGCTCTTCTCTCAGTCGGTGACATACAAGAGTGGATCCAAATGATACTGTGTGTACTGGCATTAATATTCATACACACCAACAAACATATTAAGAACTCATGGACAGTCTCTTCTCCAGCACAGTGTGATAAACAAACTGCTGATAACCCAGTTCAGATATTCTGAGCAGAAACCATAATCTTTCTTTAAGAGGCAACTAATTAAAATAGCATATTTATATTTATCGCTATATATTATGTATTATATATGTATAAATCAATCACAAGTTCTCTTGAAGAGATGGTATATTTATGTCAGATTTCATGTATTTTTTTTACTTATTCATTCCTTGTGTGGCTTTGCCATCTCCACTGTTCTGTCATTTCAGATCATGTGCCCTTCTCACCTTCTCAGTCACCTGACTTCTCATTCCTTCATTAGTGCCCTACTATACTCTATGTACCATTCCACTTCCACTTGTCATGCTGTACCAACTATGGGTTTCCAGCCCATTTGTCGTCCATGTCTATTTTGACCCACTGGCTGTTTTTTGGGCTATGACTTTTGCCTGACCCATCTGTCACATTTATGTGCTGTTGCTGTTACCAATCTCCACCTGTATGCTGATTTCACCCCTCACAATTCCCCTTACCTGTGTTGCTTGCATTGCCTTGAATAAAGGTGAATTAATGGTAATGAACTGTATACTGTGTGTGTGTATGTACTGTATGTATTCCATTCTCACCCCTACAGGTGGTGTGTGTCTTTCTCAACCTCAACTCCTCTACTAAAAGCCTGGGAGTTTGAGGGTTTTGCACAGTATCTTAGCTGTATTTAGCACTGCACTATTTTGGACAGAGAGCTCTGATGTTGTTCCTAGGATCTGTTAAAGCCACTCTTAGTTAGCGTAGTAGTCACAGCCCTAAGTGCTCTTGTCACCACTGGAACCACTGTGGCCTTCACCTTCCACATCCTCTCCAGTTCTTCCTTCAGTTCCTGGTACTTCTCCAGCTTCTCATACTCCTTCTTCTTGATGTTGTTGTCATTTGGAACTGCTATGTCTTTCACCACTACCTCCTTCTGTTCCTTGTCTACTACCACAATGTCTGGTTGGTTGGCCAGTACCTTCCTATCTCTCTGGATCTGGATATCCCACAGGACCTTTACCTTGTTATTCTCCACAACCTTCTGAGAAGTCTCCCATCTGGATTTGGTAGGGTCTAGTCCTTACTTGGCACAGATGTTTTTGTACACAATGCCAGCCACTTGACTGGCCTCTTCAATGTATGTTGTTGCAGCCTGCATTTTACATCCTGCTGCTATGTGTTGGACTGTGTCTGAAGCCTCTTTGCACAGTCTGCACCTGTGATCCTATCTGGTGTGATAGACCCTTGCTTCTGTTGATCTGGTGCTTAGTGCCTATTCTTGAGCTGCTGTGATCAGTGCCTCAGTGCTGTCCGATAGGCCAGCCTTTTCCAGCCCCGGTATGATTTCCCACTGTCAGTCACATCAGTTATCTGTCAGTGGTGCATCCCATGCAGGGCCTTATCATGCCATGGCACTTCCTCTGGTTGGTCTTCTTTCCCTGTCTCTTGCTGTCTCAGACATTTTTGCAGCAGCTTGTCTCTGGGTGCCATTTTGCTGATCTACTCCTGGATAGTGTGGGATTCATCCACAACAGTGACCTTGACACTCACCAGGCCCCATAAAAAAAAAAAT
>NW_018128063.1:359022-365388 GCF_001952655.1 Monopterus albus | reverse complement strand
GGACATAGTAGTGGTGGACAAACAGAAGAAGAAGGCCGTAATGATAGATGTAGCAATCCCAAGTGATAGCAACATCAGGAAGAAGGAACATGAGAAGCTCGAGAAATACCAAGGGCTGAAAGAAGAACTAAAATAGATGTGGAAGGTGAAGGCATAAGTGATTCCCATGGTAATAGGAACACTGGGGGCTGTGACCCCCAAACTGGGATGTGTTGGAGCCACTCTCCCAGGAACAACATCTGAGATCTCTGTCCAGAAGAGTGCAGTCCTAGGAACAGCTAAGATACTGCGCAGGACCCTCAAGCTCCCAGGCCTCTGGTAGAGGAGCCGAGCTTGAAGGAAGGAATAAAAGAGATTGTAAACTGGGGTCATTACATTAAGGTAAAACAATTTATTTTTGAGTATGAGGGCAGTTTTTTGTTCGTTTTGCTTTTTCAGTGTTTTTAGCTATTATGTGTACTTTCATAAACTTAAAGTGGGCCAATTTAGTCCCAAGAAGTATACTTGTTAGTAAACTGCTAGTACATTTGAATTAGTGTACTTGGTAAATAAAAGTACACTTGGGGAAATACTTTAGTATACTTAATAACATGTACTTGAGGTATACTTCTTTTTGGTAAGGGTTTGCAACTGCTCCTTTTTTAACTTTCTCGTATGGTTGTTGTTTTTCTTTTGTTTTATGTTGTTGTATCGGCCTTCTTAGCGAAAACTTGTGTGTCGGCTGTTTTGATTTATGAGCAGGACACATTATTCTGCATTAAAGAGTATATGGAAAACAGCGGTATTACCGGGGCTAGGGATCCAGAGTCTTTCCCTCGGCGTTTTGAGTGCCCCACATTACCATCGGAGTACTTGATGCCAGCCAAGCCCCGCGGCAGAAGAAGGTGGGGTTGCAGGGCTGGTGTCCAGGCCAGGCTGAGGAAATTGTGTGTTCGAGGATTCTCGTCGTGGTGGAGTAGGATTAATTCGGTACGGAGTGAGCGGTGTTTGCTGCCGATCATAGGCCATGAGCATGTCCGGGCCCCGACCCGAGTGCTGTTGTGCCGGGGGTATATCCTTTCAGACCGGAGTGTCCCGACTCGGGGCATCTGACGTTTGGCCCCGCGGGAGCGGGTTTTGCTTCCTGTTACTATTTCTCAGATGGAAAGTGAGGACACTGCTCTGTTAACATCGCGGGATCCAGCTGGCCAGCCTGAACTGTCTGCTAGGATTGCTCTGCTCAATACCCGCTCTATAGCCAACAAGGCCTATATTCTTAATGATTTTTTTATAAAAGAAAACTTGGACTTCTTGTTCCTGACGGAGACCTGGCAGCGGGAACAGGAGTATTTTCATCTGAATGAGCTCTGCCCTCCGGATTGCTCCGTGTTCGGGACGGTCTGTTTCTGACTTGCTGGAAACTTTTTGTTCATAAACAAAGTACATGCTGGAAAATGATTTCTGAAAGTTGGAAATCTCAGCACCTGGTCAAGTAATTGGTATTGATTCAGAATGCTCTTCCACAGACTGAACCTCTGCAGCTGTGTTATGGTCGTTTTGCACTATATAGCTCAAAATCTTACTCAGTGCACCATTAACTGTTTTTGTTCTACCAGTTCTGGTTATTTAGGTTGGAACTTTAAAATTGAAGTTTTTAACCTTATAAATCCTGTGTTAGGGAAGTTCATTTAGATTTTTTTGCCTGACAGAAATGTTATGTTAAACCCACATAAACCCACAGTATGCTTTATAGTATGATAAATGGAGGACCCTTTGAGGACAAATTCACAGCTTAAAGCTCATCTAAAAACATAATTATTGTTTATTCATAAAAATATTTTCCCTTATGATGATCATCAAATGGAGGTCACGGGTTTCCTGCCTTTTTATTTAATGCCATGTCTGATATATAATAGTCATGGCAGCATGAAGCATGTTTGAAATATTTCCTCTCAGCATGTTTCAGTTGGCGCTGCAGCTGGACCGGGTCAAAATCCTTGCCTGAAATCTTTGAGATGGCAGCTACATATGGCAAACCTGTGTGACTGCTCTTCTGTCTCTAATAACAATAACATGAACAGTAACTCAGGCCTGCCCTATTGATCATGAAAACACAGCATTCCTCACTGAGAGGAGAACAAAACTAGTCAATATTGCTTTCAAATGTTTTACTGCCCTCTAGAAAACATCAATGCAGGAATATTGGCCCAGTTTACATAGATGGCAACAAAAAAAGAGCAAAGGAAGAGAGAGAGAGAGAGAGAGAGAGAGAGAAAGATGGCCGCCGTTAAGCTGTTAGTCAAGAGAGCCAGATTTACCATTTCTATTTCTACATTTTACCTCTGTGGATCAATGGAAGAGTCAGCTCATTTTCTTCAACATCAATACTGCAGAGCCCAGTATGGTTCACTCTCCCCTCCAACTGCCTTTCATCCTGGCCACACTGGAGCTTGCAGATGGTAGTGTTAGCCTGACGCTCGAGGTAGCAGCTGCCCTCCCCAGCACAGGATCAGCTCAGACTCACCTTTCTATGCTGTAACCTTAGCCATGTGGAGGAAAGAAGGGAGGGAGGGGGAAAAAAATAGCTGACCTCTCATGAGTGGTTCGGGGCAATGTCTTCCTCCTTTGTAGTCAGCTGGTGGAACTTTTAAAGGCCTTTTCCCATTTTCTGCTCAGCGGCAAGATGCTAAATGTTGGCCAGCAAGCTCATTTCCTGCCCTCAATTCTTAGTATAGAGGTGTTTGCGGATGCAGAATGCCTTTTTAAATGCCTTTAGAGGTGCATGGTACCCTCACTGGCAGCTCTTCAGCAACTTTTCCCCTAACCCTCAAACCTTTAAGTAGCACAGGGAGAGGAAGATGAAGAAAACTGGCCTGAATGGCTCAGGGGCAGCCCCAACCTCCATCTCAGCACCCTGACCAAGGACGGATGTAGTGGAAGTGGGAGTCTTGGCACAAAACTTTGACATTGTAGGCCAAGGTGTTCACAAAAACTCACGCCCCAGGACAGACATTTGGTTCATATGACTTGTGTTTAATTTCAGTCTCTTTTTTTCCCCCCCTTTCGCCAATTTGTTAGATTTGTGCTCTTTTACATTACAGGGCACATGTGCAGCCTGTGAGTTTGCACCCTTTTGATAAAGGTATGGCAAAATCCTAGCATCTAAAACAAAACTTTAGTGTTTGAATGTGGCGATGGAGGCAATTTTAACACCAATTATGTGTTTATTGCTTCATTAATTTATGTAATTATGAGTAATTTAGCATTTATGTTACACTTTTATTTTCTCATAAAAGAGATACTCTTTCTCAATGTTCTCAATACAATTGTTTCAACAATTTGAGAATGAGGCTTCTCAAACAGAACTGATCAAATGAGGCTTGGCTGCAAAAAAAGATTGACATAGATTTTTGAGTAATGGAAAGAATTTGCAATTATCTAACCAGACATACAGATGTTCTGACTTTCTTTTTTAAAATAATTTGTAACAAACTACATTTTTGGCAATACTAATTTACTTTTAAGGCTCTTAAGTAGTGAATAGTAGACCAAAATTACTTGTAGTGCAACATATTACCTACTGCTGATTTCTGAGTATTGTAGGTAATACAAAACTGGTCAAAGGCATATCTTTGTTGATATTCTTGAATTTGTATTTAAAATGCAGTGTGACTCCACAGAGATCACAGCATTAGAATAAGGACAATTAGACTTTTTTAAATAACAAAGTTAAATATGTATTCCACAGAGGGATTAGATCTTGGGCTAACATACACAGCAGCCAGAAACACAGCACTATGCTTTCTTGTTAGATAATAGGGCCAGCAACAAAAACTCTACGTCTGGCAAACAGTGCTTATAAACAGTCCGTACATCTCCACACCAAGAGTTATTGATAAACACACACACACCACCTCCTTTTACCTTCCCTGAAGCAGCAGTGCGGTCACCTCGATGTACAGAATGTGTTTGTAGCTGAATCGTGGAATTTGGGACTCTATCAGAAAGCCAGGTCTTGGTGAGAATTAGAGCACAGCATGCTCTGATTTCCCTTTGTGCTGTAATCCTAGCCCTTAGCTTGTCCAGTTTGTTTCCAGAGACTGTACATTAGCTAGGAAGAGGCTGGGTAATGGCGTTCGAGTAGCATGAGCTTTTAGCCTAGCATGAAGTCTTCCTCTCTTGCCTTGCTTGCATCTCCGTCTCCTGGTTGCTCTCCTGATTTCAGCCTACTTGCTTGTACCTGGTGCTCTGGGGGCTCCCTGAGGGTGATGGTGGTTGTAGTCGTTGTTGTTGTTGTTGTTGCTGTTGTCTGCTTCGGGAGCAGACAATGAGTTGTAGCTCCGGTGATATGAAACCAGTAAATTCCCAGTGGCTGTCTGAGTTGGCGATATCCAGCAATGCATGTCTGTTGTATGTTAGCAGTGCATAACATTTGTGCACTGCAGAAAGAGTAAAAAACACACAAAAAAGAAGAAAATGAAGAAAAAGCCAGCATTGGAGAGTGGAACGCGCAAACATGTCCGCCTCAGTGGGCGTCAAAGGTGGACTCGTTAAAGAGTCCATGGCTGAGATGAAATAGGAACAGGAAGTGGTGACAAAATAAGAGCTTGAAACTGGAAGCAGTAGGACAGAACCATGACACTTTTCACATGATCATCCTTACCCAATGAGGCGAAATCTTGGATGGAGCTCCAGATCGAGGGTGATGGTTAGTTTGTATTTCTTCCTTTTGTTAATAGCCACTCCAACAGTTGTCTCCTTCTCACCAAGCTTCTTGCTGATGGTCTTGTAGCCCATTCCAGCCTTGTGCAGGTCTACAATCTTGTACCTGATTTCCTTTGACAGCTCTTCGTTCTTGGCCCATGGTGGTGAGGTTTGAATGGAAGCTAGAGAAACTCTGTGGACATGTGTCTTTTATACACATAACGAATTGACATTAGGAGCACCTTCTTAAATTGACAGGACTAATTTGGGCACCATATGAGCACATACCCAGTCTGTGGGAGCCAGAATTATTGTTGGTTGGTAGGGAATCAAATACTTATTTTACTCATGGAAATGCAACTCAGTTTATAACATTTGTATCATATGATTTTCGGGATTTTTTGTTGATATTCTGTCTCTATTCTTTAGAATAGATCTATGATAAAGATTACAGACCCTTCATTTCTTTGTAAGTGGGCAAACCTACAAAATCAGCAGGGGATCAAATAATTCTTTTCCCGACTGTATTTCATGTCCTGACATCAGTCAGTCAGGTTTCCATCCTGCTCTAAAGGGGATGAGAGGAGCTGGTTTGATTGGACAGAACTAAAACCAGCCCTGACTCCTCCTGCTCACCATATATTCCTCCCTGAACCTGCCCATATGGGCCTTGCTCCTGGACATGAGTCACCTGTTTAGCAGTTTGCCCAGTTTTAGGAAAAAATACCTGTTTACCTGAATGGTCCACAATGCTGTGACGGTCTGTATCGTACTATGGCAAAGATGGTGGGCAGCATACAGAGAAAAAGCATGAAAAGAAGCATAGCCAGGTAGAAATTGTTTGATCTGAAAACAGAAAGAAAGCAAAATGAACATTTTTAACTTTTCTGTTATTTTTGGAACATAACTGTATTGCTGTACAGTGGGCATTCACCACTTTAGCTAGCCTCTTCCTCTGAATGCTGTCCTGTACTTCCTCGTTCCACCACCATGTTTCCTTATCTTCTTTCCTCCTTCCAGATGACACACCTAGCACCTTCCTACCTGTCTCCCTGATCACTTCTGCTGTAGTTTCCCAGTCATCTAGAAGTTCTTCCTGACCACCCAAAGCCTGGCTCAACCTCTCATCATCATCATCATCAGCTTTATTTATATAGCACATTTAACATAGCAACAGCTGACCAAAATGCTTAACACAATAATAAAACAAAATTACAATTAAACTACCACCCATCATAAAACAAAAATCCTCAACAAAACAAAGCCTCATACCGGTTCAAGTGCCAAAAGGGACAAATGAGTTTTCAAATACACTTTAAAAATGGACAACGAGGGTGCCTGCCTAATGTATAGGGGCAATGAATTCCACAACTTTGGAGACCCCACAGCAAAAGCCCTGTCCCCCCTAAGTCTCAGCCTAGCCCTCGGTATCTCAAGAAGCAGCTGATCAGAGGCACCGAGAAGGACTATAGGGACGCAATAACTCTAAGATAAGAGGGGGCCAGACCATTTAAAGACTTATAAACAAATAAAAGAATCAAATCAAATCAAATTTTATTTGTATAGCGCCAAATCACAACAAAAGTCATCTCAGGACACTTTACAAAGTCAGGTCTAGACCTTACTGTTATCACTATTATTACATAGGGAAAACCCAACAAATCCCCCTTGAGCAAGCACTTG
>NW_018128063.1:352807-355456 GCF_001952655.1 Monopterus albus | reverse complement strand
CACATGCTGCTCCCATGCAGCATACATTCTGTTATATTCTTGTATATTTTTTTTTTATTATATTGCTGCATTTGCTGCTTAAAGTGCCTTAGATTTTGTGTTACTTATTTATCTACTTTATATTTCATTTGTAATTTGTGGCATTCATGTGGACGGCAAAGTAAAAATTTCATTGTACAGAGAAACACGTTTCCTAACTGTGCATATGACAAATAAACACTTTGACCTTGTATTCACTTTTCAACATATCACATATAACAAAATGATACAACAAAGATAGCTGAACACATACACAAATTTTAAACCATAATAAGAACAGATCATAATTTAGTCCACATAATAATGATAGATCCAAGGCATGGGATAGAATTGAAGAATGGCTTAGATTGGTAGAGGAACTTTGCAAACCAATATGGTCATTAATTGTACAAATTATAACACCAACAGCAATCTTAATTGTGTGGCTGCTGATTCAGCATCCACACTATGTCTTCCTGGTCTTTATTATTTAGCCTAAAGCTGTCTGTTTTGAAATAAGAGGGTCTGGTGCAATAAAAGAAACCACATAGAGATAAATAAATTAAAAAAAACCCACACACATTTTTGAAAGTTAGCCTCATCTTACTGTTAGTGTGTTGAGTTTTTATGTAATGGAATGTTTCCAGGTTTAATGGTGCCCCTGCTGAGACCCCAGATCCAGTGTGAACATATATTATCATTGTTGTTTACACCAAAATGGAAGGATTTTTGTTTGTTTAATCTTAAGAAATGTGTTTAGATGACCCAATAGTTTGCTTGTTTGTAGATGGGGAGACATTGCAATGTAGATGGTTGAATCTATCTGGCATGTAGAATCTTCTAAATTACTTGACATTGCAATGGAGTTTAGTTTAGTTTTTTTATTATTATTATTCAAGCTAGAGCCTTTTCCCTGTCAAATATCCCATAATCCACTCTTTGTAACTAGAGTGGTGTCTGTGCAACATATTGCTGAGACTGTGACCTTGCCACCTTCCCAATTAGGCCTAAGTGAAGTGAGGTTGTTGTTGCCCTTGCCTGCAGTTACCTGCTCACAACATGGACTCCGGTACAAACCACCAGCACTGCTGCCATTTGGGCTCTGGTGTGTTTGTGTGTGTCTCTCTTTTTCTCTCACACACAGTATGAGAGCCTGCCCCCACCTCCAGGCAAACAGATGTCCCCCTTAGCTAGCACGACCACATTTACACAAACACGCATCCGAGGCAACATGTATGGTCACAAGAGATGCCGTCTGGCTCTCACTGCTGCTGAAATTGTCCCACTTGAGATTACTTCCTCACACATGACACAGATCTTTGTATGTTTTGATTTGTGTTCTTAAACTACATGGATACAGAATCGCAACACTCCAAATCTGAGTTTGTCAGATTTGCCAGTACAATGACTAAATCTGACATAGACTCTTGCAGCTGAGATGCAACTAATTTTAGCACTCATGACAACATGGGGCATGGATTAGCATAGAAAAGGCAAACAGCATAAAATAAAGAGGTATTTGATTTATTTTTGCAGAGATAGCCTCTGTCAAAACTTTTTTTGTTTTTATTCCATGCAGGTCTTTTCCTGTCAGTTCACAGCGGTATGAGACTAGAATAAACATGATAGTGTCTTGTTTTAAGATTACTGAAAGAAACAAAATATGCTTTTGCTGGAAAATGGTGCCAGAAAACCTAGTTGCCACCAGAAATTGTATGGATCTATATTTAAATACAAGCATGCTTCTCTTTTTACATGTATCTCTCTCACACATGCATACACAAAACTCACATTCAGCTAGATCCCTCCCCGTGTGTGATTTTGCCACTATAGACTTTACTCTGTGTGTGTGAGAGAGAGTAAAAATGAGAGACAGTGCATTTGTAAGAGAGGCTCGACCTGACAAATGTATTCTGCTCCCAGTAGTACTGCCAAGCCCCAAAATTCATGTAAAACACTGCTAACTCCCAGTGCTTTTTTTAAGGGAATGGCTGATACAGGATAATGATGGAGATTTGAGCTTGATTATGGGAGCCCATCCCCATCAAATATTCCATTCCCTTTTTCACTTTCAGGCTGTATGAAAAAAGGACAGGAAAAAAGTCATATTAATGTACCTGCAAGCATTCAGGCCTAAACAGCATATGGAGACAAAAAGGAGATAGTACACATGTGGAGTGGGTGGTGAGACAAAAAAATTGTAAAAAAAAAAAAAAAAAAAAAAAGAAGAAAAAAGTGTAAAGAAGTAAAGCTTTTCAGTTTTAGAAACAACAACAACAAAAACAATATTAACCTCAAGTTCAGCTCTAGGGTCATGATGAAGGATGTGACAGTCACCATTTTGTCTTGTAGGAATGGCAGATTAAAATTGGACTGTGTTTAAAGCAATGCAGCATTCTATAAAATGAAAGGTTTCAAAAAATGTTCTTGTTTCTCATTTCAAATCCTGCTTAATATTTTCTTTGCTATTTGTATAATTTGAATAAATGATGACTACATACTCATTTAAAGGGAATTAGTTTCAGTTTGACAATATATTTTACAATACAATTATAATTTGACAAATTAAATCTCAGTTGTGAACATACAGTATATAATTTTACTGATGCCCTTAACTTAATGCATGATATA
>NW_018128063.1:352052-352669 GCF_001952655.1 Monopterus albus | reverse complement strand
TAGTAAGCTGAGCCAAAGTAATTGTACTTTAATGGAAATACAGGTAATGTACTCAGGTATCTGACTTCACACTACCATGAATCCTGCATTCATGAGGCAAAATGATGACTGTACTTTGTTGAATTCCTTTGTATCTACACTAAAAATACTGCATGCACACCTTACACTGCAGTTACAGAAAGTCAATATATTTCAGTAATAACACAAATGATTAAGAATAATTATGTTGTAATGCTCCTAACAAGAGTGACACCACTACTGTAATATGAATTCTGGACTTTCTGACCAACAGGCCTCAGCATGCCTCAACACCGGCATACCACAGGGCTGTGTGCTCATTCCTCTACTCCCTTTCACCCATGACTGCAGGCCTGTGCATGGCTCCAACACCATCAGGTTTGCAGACCTCGGTGATCGGCATCATCAGCGACAACAATGAGTCAGCCTACGGGGAGGAGGTACACCTGGCTGTGGGGTGCGCTGCGAATAACCTGCTCCTTAATCAGATTCAGCTTTATTGGCCAGGTGTGACGGACACACGAAGAATTTGACTCTGGTACATCGGCTCTCAACGTGCAAACAGTAAACCAGCATAAGGCTGAGTAATATAACAAAAT
>NW_018128063.1:350545-351122 GCF_001952655.1 Monopterus albus | reverse complement strand
CGGTAACTTCAGCTCATCATGCACATTGGTTTCACCTGCCACTAATCACCCACACCTGTTCACCAAAGCATATAGCAGCTCCTCACACTGTGAGGAGCTGCTAGATTGTTCTATGCCTTGTCTAGACTCTCCAGCGTTTTTTCCTGACTGCTTTCCTGGTACCGGACCCTTGCCTGCTCTAACAACCTGTGATCCAGCCTGCTCCCTCTTGTCTGACTGCCAACCTGAGATCAACACCCTACCTGTTCAACCAACCTGTGATTCTGCCTTGCCTTCCCTGCTGCCCTGCCGGAGACTTCGCCTCTGGACCGTAGTAAGTACCATTCTTCTGCCTGATCCCCCAAGACTGTGTGTATTTCTGCTAAAATCACAAAAGGACATTAAAGTCTGTTCTACTGCCTCAGCTGACTGGATTTTTCATTGGGTTCACTCTCTCTTCATGGGAGCGTCACTCACCTCCCTGACACCCCAGCCTCACCTGCTGCTCCTTGTCTGTCAGAAAGCTAGTAATCCACTGACAGGTGGGGACAGGCACAGTGAGCTGGGTCAGTTTGGAGTGGAGGATGTCCGGGATGAT
>NW_018128063.1:349247-349401 GCF_001952655.1 Monopterus albus | reverse complement strand
GAGGGGTCGTTGGCTGAAACCTGAGCTTTCAGCTTTTCAGAGTAGCTCCTCTTTGCTGATCTCCCTTGTCAGTGTGTTCTGCAGCGTGTTCTTTTATTACCCAACATCCAGATGATGGAAAGAATATTCAGTCACACACCAACCATTAAAGTCA
>NW_018128063.1:334934-348713 GCF_001952655.1 Monopterus albus | reverse complement strand
CACCAACCTTAACATTGACAAGACCAAGGAGCTCATTGTGGACTACAGGAAAGGAGGCACTCACAACCCCATCCATATTAACGAGATGGTTGTTGAACGTGTCTCCAGCTTCAAATTCCTGGGGGCCCATATCTCAGAGGATCTGTCCTGGAACACCAACACCCGCAGCCTGGTTAAGAAGGCTCACCAGCGCCTCTTCTTCCTGAGGACTCTGAAGAAGAACCACCTGTCTTCAGCCATCCTGGTGAACTTCTACTGCTGTGCCATCAAAAGCATCCTGACCAGCTGTATCACAGTATGGAAACTGCTCTATCTCTGACCGCAAGGCGCTGCATCAGGAGGTGAAAACTGCCCAATATGTCACAGGGACTGCACTTCCAGCCATTGAGGGTGTCCACAGGGAACACTGTCTCCGACATGCTCGCAGCATTGTCAATGACTCCTCTCACCCTGCTAACAAACTGTTTGCTTCAGGAGTCTCTGGACCAAAGCCAGTAGACTCAGGAACCACTTCTTCCCTACAGCTGTCTCTTTACTGAACTCTGTCCCACGTTGACCTCCACTGCCTTCCTCTATACCACTACACACACCTCACCCCTTCTCTTCTCTTCTCCTGGGACTCATGCAATACACTTCTGTTACCTGTAACACTGAAGTGATCTGTTAATTTGCACATACTTTACTCACAGGATACTGCTCTGTATTCCTTTGCACTATTTACATCCATTGAACTGTTTACTCATGTAACTTATCTTCTTATTCTGCACTGTTTCATTCCATCTCATCCCATTGCACTAGTGTTCCATAAGCTTAATGTACCTTGTCTATTACTGTAATTTTAATCCATAGTCTGTTGTACATCATACATAACCCTACATATCTTACTGTAAATATCAATTGTACATACAGTACATTATTAAGGTAAAATCTTCAAAGAAAGCAAGTTAGGACAAATAACTATGCAACAGAATTTGAATTAAAAGAAATGTCCATGCTTTTTTTAAAAGAATTAAGACACATTATAGCAGGGGTGGTTATTCCAGCCCTCGAGGGCTGCTGCCCTGCTTGTTTTCCACCTACCCCTGCCCTACTCACTGCTGATTACCTGGATCAGGTGTGTTCAGTCAATCAGAAGCTGGAAGATACGAGTTCACTTTCTCTTTCCTCACCTGTTCTCCAGGACTGGAATGGGATCCCCTGAATTATAGAACAGACAAAGTATCAAAAGCAAAATTATTGACCTCTAGATTCTTTTTTTTTTTTTAAATCAGGAGCTGAGAACATTTATAATGTTTTAACATGTATGGTTATTTTGTTATATATTCTGAGAATTTTGTGCTTGACTGGGGAGACGGTGAACTTCTTGCATATAACACACCAGCTTTGAAGCTGTCAACTTTTAGTTCATGTCCTGAGTTTTGAGGTAAATTAAATTTTGTTCTCCTGTATGTAAAACCTAGACAGAAGAGGAGAGTGAGAAACAAATCAATGCGATCATCTCCTTTTATCTTCCTCCAAGCAAATTAGAGCAACACAAATGTCTGCAGTGGGAACCCATTGGATTCATGTTGATAACCTATGAGATACAGTAAATATGCTAAAACATTTGTCTGTGAGAAGGAGAGGGTGACAGAAAACAAGGAGAAGGTGAGAGAAAAAGATGAAGGTGCAACAGGCACACACAAAATCAGAAGTTGCTGGTAATGTGCAGGCATTCACCCATTGGACGAACATCTTTCACTTTATTAGCATGACAAAGAACACAATCATTTCGGATATGCCTGAATGCCATTTTCATTAACTTCCCAATGATTTATTAACAGAAGTGTCAGGAATGCTGTGAAAGCTGCAGGCTTCGACCAAAACCAACAACCCCAAAAAATATATGTTAATAAATAAATAAAATGGAATTGAACAAGAAACAGAAAAAACAATGCAAACTAAATGAAGGAATGTCATCTTCAGAAATTAATAATGAGAGAGCAAGAAAGAGATTAAGAGAGCAGGTACATGGGTGAGTAAGGGGTTAAAAGGTAGACAGTTTTATAACAGCAGATCCCATTCTGAATGTAAAGTATATCCAGTTAATTATGACATTCATTAGGTTTTAACACAGCACAACCATACTGAGACTCCCAGCTGGGAAACATTCTGCAGTTGACTAATAGGGGACTCCATCAGCCATGAAAAAGTTGGAGGCTCATATTTTGTATGCTGCTTCACAAAGTCTGCATATATTGTGTGAAAGTACAAACACATACACACACACTCACCAAAAAGCATCATTTTTGTGCAGACTATAGCCACTGACCCTTTGCTTCTGACCCTGCTGTGCTTTTTGGACCAAATAAATGAACATTATTTTCACTACAGCCATTGTTGTAGCTGCTACTCTTATTATTATCATTGTGTGAAAGCTTAATCTCACTCCTCATGTCATAATCTTCAATCTCTCTATTTAGGTGTTACATCAGTGACTGACTTGAGGCAAAACAATTTTTTTTTCCTCTACACCTTTCATTCTTTCACATGAATGAACATAATGCCATTTATTGTTTTGTAGGTGATTAAGGCCCAGTCTCAATTCACCTGGGACATGGTAGGGGCATCCCAATTCTCTTTAGGATGGAAGGCTAGGGTGAAGTGGTAGGGATACATAGCCCTTCAAACAGAGGGTTTTCAAAGGCGGGCTAACTACAACAAAAGCTATCCACAGTCAGTGTTACATACCTCAGACAAATCCACCAACATTCTCTGGAGTCAAAAATATACTCCTATCCTTAGATCTCAATGCGACACTATCACATTCATTCATTGAAACCCAAGATGAGAATAACAGACCACCTAATCAATTACATAATGAATATTCTGTCAGGTTGCTTCATTATATCAGGGCTGAATGCTACTAACTAATATGCTTTTCAAAAGACCAACACAGGATCCATGTATTAGCCAAATGTGCCAGTATATGTGAGCAAAATAACCAAAGTTATCATTAAAGAACTAAAAGGATTATGCCTCCTTCAAATCTAAGATATCCACCACATGCATAATTGCACATTGACTGTTGACTGCTGCACATGCTGCTCCCATGCAACATACATTTTCTTATGATATTCTTATATATTTTTATTATATTGCTGCATTTGCTGCTTAAAGTGCCTTAGATTTTGTGTTACTTATTTATCTACTTTATATTTCATTTGTATTTTGTGGCATTCATGTGGACGGCAAAGAATTTCATTGTACAGGGAAACATGTTTCCTAACTGTGCATATGACAAATAAACACTTTGACCTTTGACATAAATTTTTCTTACATTATTCTATACCATGAAAATTCTACACCTGGGATACTTAGACATTTATCTTTACAGAAGCAAATTTCATTCACAAAATAAATAAATAAGACTTCTCATGATTATGAGATAATGTGCAACGGACAAATGGTGAAGGAATTGGAAGCCTTCAGAGCTTGAGAACCAACAGGCTTTTAACTATCACAGTAATTTGGTGATGTACAATCAATAGTAGCAAAAAAGAATAGTTAATAAACAATTCAGCATAATACGTTATTCAAACTGTAAACAAATATAGCATAAAAACAAGGCTCAATTTGCAGCCCACAGTGTAAGTTTGGAACTGGAATGCATCAGAACTTGCTGAGAGTCATACAGTTTTTAAGATTTCTTTAGTATTACAGCAAAACATTAAGTGTTAAAAGTCTTCACTCATGAGCAGATAAAAACAGTGGATGCATTGGAAGTGGATGTAGTCACTTACAATGTGGGCTGCAATTCGGGTCCTGTTCTTTTAGGCTATTTTTGATATGATTTAGAACATTAGGCACACAGAAGCAGCGGCATTGGTGGTTCTAAGGCCTCTAGCATGCCACAGCCATCCAGTGCACCACACCTAGCCACTAGGGTTGAACAAACCAGTGCATTCTTAGGGCAGGTCCCAAGCCCAAATAAAATAGGAGGGTTGTGTCAGTGTAAAATCCTGTGTCAAATCACATATGTGGTTTTGAATTCCTCCGAGGTGACCTCTAACAGGAGCAGCTGAAACCAGAGTGATAACTAGCATGTAGAATTAGCTATTAACCTATTAAGAGTACACTTTTGCTATGTACCCCTCATTGTACTGAATTTCTGTGCATGCAGTCTGCTTCTTTGCTTTCTTTATCCATAATGTGGAAATATTGATAGATGAGAGGGTAATATTATAGAGCTTGAAACCCATCAAATGAGACATGCCATATTATTCACACTGACAAAAACTGAAGATGAGCTGTGAACTGCGGCAGAACGTATCCTTCCATTGCTTTCACTGGTACCTGAAGTACCAGTATGAGTAGGCTGAAAAAACAGAGAAAGGTTTTTAGGTCAAAGACGTTTCACCTCTCATTCAAGAGGCTTCATCAGTTCGGCCCAACTGGCATTGAGTCGGAAATATTTATCCCCATCGGTGGTGTTTCATTCCTTTGATGATCAACAATGTCCCCTAACAACTGAGTTGTTACAGCCCAGTTATAGCCCACATTGTTGGCCATCAAAGGACTGAAACACCAAGTTTTTTCAGCTTACTATGACCTGGATGAATGAGAACCTGCACGGACATACAGTATGAGTAAGTTATGAGCAGAAGGAACCATAAATGAGTCACAGACCTGTTTGATTTGTATTTTGACTTAGTCATAGTATATCTTTATGAGTGCATTTTTCACTGGGATTCTTGACTGTGATGGCGTAACAGCTCATTCCAGTATCATAAAGGCCCACCTGGGAGACCCACATCACTACCCTCACTAACAACACAAATAGTAACAATGGAAAGAAGCGAACTTGTCTCTGAGAAGACAAGTGTTTTAAAGGATTGAGCTTTCCACCATGGAGCTGATGAATGACTCTCTGCTTCCCAGTTTCTCAGAAAAAAACAGCCAATGAAAATAAGCTCAACTGTGCAATTTAGAAAGCCTTATAAATCAGTCCTGGTGAATACACATATTTCCATGTGGGGAAAATTTATACGTTTAATTACCAAGCACAGGTGTCGGGCCCTGGCTTTACTCATTACAGTAAGATATATGAATGGTGGCGAGAGCCCGGATAGCACAGGACAAAAGGGAGGACAAAGTAATTAGCCAGCTCTTATTTAATGGGACCCTTCCTCAAGTCGTTCCTGGCTCCCGTGGCGGCTCCTTGTCCATATGCTTCAATTCAGAAGTCATTTCATAAAGGACCACTGGTGGCAGGTAGCACAGTGGCAATTAACACTGGTGGGGAATGGGATCGGCAGGGATTGAAAATTAAGTGTTAAACACTGTGTAATGTTTGATTGTCCAGCTTTTCTTACCACAGCCCAGTCCCTCCCTTCCTCCCTTTCTTTCATCTCAGATGGATTTTCCCAGAGAGATGCTGGGATTCCCTGTTGAGTGGGTCTGTGCTGCAAATGCCTTTGGCCACAGAGTTGTCAAGGCTTGTTTTGGCTGCATACGTGTGTGTATTTGGCCAAAATGTATGTTTATCCTCTCATAGCCTGTAAGTGGACTTGGCCGTAGATTCAGCTGTGGCTATCCTGAGCCTGTGTGTGTGTTTAGCGTAGTGGCACCTGTGTTGAAATGCTTGCTACTGCAGCCAGTGTGCCAAGCCCTGGCCTACACCATCTTACCTCAAGGACTCTGGACTTGAACCAAGCAGGGCTGTGCCAAAAGAAAGCACTGACCACCCAGAAGGGGGTTAGCCCTTTTTGATGAGTGTGTGCCTTGGTACTGTATCTTTCCATAGAAAATGGATCAGTAGCCAAAAGAATAAATCAAGTATTTGTGGTCAAGCCTGCACTTATGCAAACAAGGACTGTTTTACTCTGTGCTTCTTTGGGTACAGAAGCATAGATGGGTGAAGACAACTGTTTTGTGTGATTACAAACAGGTGTGTAAAACAGACTCTGTCAACAGTGATCAGTGCAAACGTCACTCAAAATTATTATCCTGGAGCAAGACACACTAGAAATGGGTTTGAAAACAAATAAATAAAAAGAAAAAATAAATGAAAAAAGTAATCTAAAAAAATTATCTAATATTGAAATGAAAATAAATGTAAAAAATAAAAATGACAAAAATAACATTAAAAAAAAGAATAAAAATGTCCATGATCAAATCAGGCCATGTTTTAAAGAGTCCATATGGGCTAAAATGAACCGGATCAACTTCTGCTCCTTTCTTTACTGACCTGCTGTGTTTTGTCCACTCCTTCACCACAGATGCAGTGCAGCATTTTGCTTCATATGCAGATGAAAATTACAGTATATGAATGTATTTGAGTGAGCTCGTGTTACTGAGTTCTGACAACCAGGTTAGAAAAATACAGTCAGCTACAGTCAGTTAATAAAATACAGTAAGCTTCCACTCTAAGACCCTCTTTCTCATTAACAGAGATCACTGTACAGAACTTTCAGCTTGTAGCATGCTGGCACTAACCATCACTTTCAACCAATTCAAATGACAGACAGACATCAGTGGGTCATATCAGCTGCTGCTAATTAATATTAATTCAGTGAGTAACTTCATAATGGGTCACAATTAAACTCTGCTGGTGTTGTGGTTGTGTGTCTGAAGCCATATTTTTTTGAGGAAAGAACCAAGGGTCTTACAACTCCACCAAGGGATACATCAGTTTCAGGAGTCACACTGCATCAGTTAATGATTGATTCATGTAATTACACTGATCAGATTTATCATTTTGATCATGACTTTAGGTATTTGGCTCAAGTCTCTCTTTGAAAAATAATGTAAGCTATATCTGTTACCTCAATTGAGAGAGACAGAAGAAGCAGTTCAGAAGTGCTTAAATGTTTTATTACCTTAAAGTGCATGAACAGAGAAAAAAGAATTTGGCAAATAGACTCCATTGTGCAGACAGCTTATGAAGTGAGAGGACCACCTCTGCATGGAAAAGGGAATAATTCCCTAGAGTGTAAACACTGGTGGTGGTGGAGGTCAAAGATGGAGGATGGAGAGAATGAGAGATGAGACACAATGCTTATAAGGAGCCAGAGTCTGATGACTGAAGGACCCGTGATGAAGATAAGAGGTGATGAAAAAGAGGCTGGAGCAGGAATCTGGTGAGCTTGATGTTGGATCCTTGGAACACTGATCTGATGAACTCGAGGTGAATGGGGTGGAGGAGGGCTGCAACCGGCAGCGCTGAAATGACAACTGGCTCATATAGGCTGTGGCAGCAACTGATTGGTTAATAAATGAAACACCTACAGTCAGCTGATAGAGTTTGAAGTGGAAAGGGAGAGAGACTACGTGTGTCCACAGTATAGTGTCTTCCTGCTTGAACTCACATTCGTTTCATTTCCATGTGTCACTGAAAGCACTGGGACGATCTATGCTAAATGAATAAGTGATAAAAAACGCACAAATATAAAACCAAAAATAATAAATAAATGCTATAAATATTACAAGAAAATAATAAAAGAAAATAAATCAATAAATAAAATGAATGCCATGAAAACTAATGAGTCAAAGATACAATGATAGAAATGTTTAAAGAAAAACAATATAAATGAAATTTATGTTAACCACTGAAAATAAAAATATCCACAACAATAATAATTACAATTAAAGACAGAAACTGTCACCCAAGTTAACCTGCATTGTTTCAGCAGGTATAGACACTGTAGGTGGATCCTCAATGGAAAGCAAAAGATGCTATCACAATAATGCTGCCTGTCAGTATGAGCACACATGCATCTAAAATGGAGCATCAGGAAACTTATCTAGAGATACAACTTATGCTGAATAACAAATGTTAAGAACTGGTACTGTATGTTTACCCACTCAAATCACAGACAACAGGCTTACAGAGGCTTCTCATTCTCTTGCTGTCCACACACATGCACACCAGTCATGTTGAGTCAGTCCAGCCAGCCTGGGGCTGTTGGTTGGCCAGGGTATCCCTCGCTGGACACCACTTGGCTGCTCCTGACCCCTGTATGCACATTGTCTGGCTATAGGCTTGTAGCCGTTGGCAGGCCTGCTTTTCTGTATGTATATATGTGTATTTATGTGTATGTGTATGTGTGTGCATGTCTCTGGCACATGTCTGCTCTGACTTTATATCTTTTGACCTGTGTGTTGAGAGGATGTGTTTGGCTCATACTTTGAAACATTAGAGCATGTAGCTGAGGGCCAGTTTGGCCAGAGCAGACATGTTTAATGGGGAATTAAAACACCTGATGTTCACAGTCCGTCTCAGACCCAGTTAGAGCCTCTGTCCTTTGGCAGTCTGGACCCATGGTTGACAACATGTGGGTAGTAACATTAAGTTGATGCCCTACACACTGGAACTAATGTGGCTCAAAATGCATCATAATCAAATTAGATGGGGAAATTTCAGCAAAGAATTACACAGCCTTTTAAAAATTGACAAAATTCAGTTTATACAGCAAATTAAACCCTTATTCAGCTCAAGATACATTCACAATGAGCTGACCTAAACTAAAAACTTTTTTCTCTCTCTCTTTTGCCTTCCCCCCACCCTAACAGGGTAGCTCAAAAACTAAGCTTTTAAAACTTTCTTCAGACTGGATAAAATGAAGACCATTGGCCCTAGAGTTTAGGTAGAAAAGAAAAATGGAGCTTATAGAGCCAGTGACATACAATATGCCTGCAGAAGACAACTTTCTGTTCCTCAGATCTCTGTGATCAACCTTTTTAAATGTCAGCACAGACAATCGTACAACACATGTTGTGTCACTTCCTTGTCCCTGTCATTTCTTGCTGGGCGCCAGCAGTGGTGCACAGTGTTTTTGTTTCTGATGAATACTCAGATATTTACACAGAAATTTGTTTAATATTGTTTAGTTATTTCAATATGGAGATTTTTACAAATTTAGCAGGGGCCGGTTTCACAAAAATAAACGTTGACTATGGCTTATTGTCTCATAGACTTCAATAGATGAAAAAATGCATTGAATGCATTGGACAAACAGACTGTCTGTCTGTCTGTCTGATTGACTTAAGTACAGCTAGATTAATTCTGGACAAACTAAGACTTTTTACTAACTAAAAAACTGTTCTTTTCAGTCTAGCAGGAAAGGTTTGCCTTGTGGTAGAATTCAACAGTTACAAAGACATTTTCCTGGAAATATTCAGCAAAGAGTACATCTATACAAACAGCATAAAATGTCAGCAGTTCTGTTGTAGAATTGAACTGCTGAGGCTCAGCATAGTTTATTTGGCCTAAAAAAAAGACTTGCAGTACTGTGCAGCAAACACCCGATGTTAAAGAAACGTACATGTAACATCTTTATCCTGTCGGTTGGCCCAGGGCCTTTTTGTAAATTTGGGAGACTTCTGATAGTGGTTCAAAACTTGATATCTGGATATGACTCATTTTATAGGTCTTTGGACGTCTAATACAAGTTCAGTATTTTGCCATCTGGTGTGGACCACATGTCTGGATGCAAACATCAGGTTGGATATTTAGATGTCTAGCCTAGACTTATATTGGACATCTACTGAAAGACAAAACAAGGCAAAATGTCAAATCAGATTGTCCCTATAGGGCAGGTTTTTGACATATACAGATTTGTATGTCTGTACCAGATGGCCAAAATAAGTAGGTATCAGTACACCTAGACAAGACGTGATTGGTAAATATGTGGATATCCATTTTGGAGGTCATCAGACATTCAGCAATAACTCAGAACACTGACACCTGATTTGGACCAGTTTTAGATGTCTTTAAACATGCAAAAGTAGTTAAACGCCTGCACATCTAAATTTGGTTGTCCTCCTATGTCCAGTGGAGGTTTAGTCTCTGTATGTCTTTTGGGGACCTACACTGGAGGGCAATAGGCATCCAAACCAGGTCCAAAACATATGTCAGTGTTTTGACTTTATTTTGGATGCCTACTGTCCTCCAAAAAAGTTCCCCAAAGACATGCAGATGCCAAACCTCAGCTGCATTCTGGTGGACATCGCAGTTAGGACAATATATGCTGGGAATACTTGCGTCACATTAGCTAATATGCTAAATTGCTTTTCCACAGACATTCAGATATCTTGCTAGGTATTTTACAAATGGATGCTGTTGTTGTGACATTAGTCTTGCCCCAGTCATTGGTACTGTTGCTATGTTAACGCATGTTCATGAATTCTGGAGAGTGTGGTTACAAAAACCCTAACTCAAGGGAGTTTAACATTTATTTAGGTACTGATCAGTTGCTCCGTCACTTTTTGTATCTCCCAACTATACCAGATAAGAGGTGTCTGATGGATGTCCAGACTGTGTGCTCCAAAAAGACTTCACAAAAACTTTCATCCTGGCTATTCAGTGGACCACACACACCTCTATTAGACATCCTTGACATGTCTCTGTTTAGTGGGAAGTAAAAGGTGAAAGGGATTGCAATTTGAAATTCAGTTACTACTTTCCATTTACTACATGTTGTAATGCTGTGAAGCATTTGGAGTTGATGACACACTTTTGATGGAACTGACAGCTGAGTGAGAAGCAAGTAATGTAACTAGAAAAATGCATTTCCAGTCAAAAATGCGTGTGGATGCTATGTGCTGAAGGATCGCCCTGAAAATGCTGAACATTTTAACACCTGAAAGGCATATCTACCTGAAAGTATGCTGAAGTACAATTTTCCCATTATTTTGAATGGGGGGAAATTTTCAAAATAAAGTTAAATATTTCAGAAGTGTGAAGTGTAGAAAAATTCTGAGTCGAAGCATGAATGTCCTGGGAGACTTGAACATTTTGATACCTGAAATACCTGAAAGTATGCTGAAGTAGAATTTCCGCATTCATCTGAAAGGGGCAAACCTTTCAGAATAAAGCTAAATATTTTAAAAGTGTGATGTTTTAAAAAGATTGTTAATAGAAGCATGAATGTCTTTGAAGAGCTGAACATTTTGATAGCTGAAATAGGTGAAGGTATGCTGAAGTAGAATTTTCCCATTCATTTGAATCAGGGAAAACTTTCAAAATAAAGCTAAATATTTCAAAGGTATAAAGTTTAGAAAAATTCTGAATAGAAACATGAATGTTCTTGAGCAGCTGATAATTTTGATACCTGAAATAGCTGAATGTAGGCTGAATTTGAATATTCCCATTCATTTGAATGGGGCAAGATTTTCAATATAAAGATAACTATTTCAGAGGTATGAAGTTTAGAAAAATTCTGAAGAGAAGCATGAATGTACTTGGAGAGCTGAACATTTTGATACCTGAAATAGCTGTTATGGATGCTCGACACTATGATGAGCGAGCGGGGAAAAAGACGAACCCAGATAGCTGGCTTTGGTGCAAGCAGTGATATTTATTTACAAAGTGAAACAGTGCAATGAGAAGTGGAGAGGTAGTTAGTACTAACCCGGTGTCGATCAGCGGTGGGAGAAAAAACATATGCAGTCTATGGAGTGGTGAATAATGACAGACCGGGCTGCGGACGCTGGGGTCACTCCTGGATAGGTCGAAGTTGAGGTGAAGATGACTGCGGAGACAGGAGCATGGAACAAACAGTTAAGGGAGACTGTACATCGACCTGTATGGTGGTGGCTGGGAGAGCTGAGTAGATCCAAGGTCCAGAGAAGCGGTATGTAGAGAGGGGGAAGGAAGCCACGGGACGAAACAAAAGAAGGCAATACCAAACAAAAAGAGAGAACTATGACTGGTGTAAGTAGCGCAAGAAATAAAACAACGATCAAAGGGGCCTGGAGACAGAGATTGAACTGGCAGGGGAGTGATCAGTGAGCAGGGGATAAGTAGGGAGGAAAGTGATAAGGTGCAGCTGGTGATAATCAAGGGAAGTGGGGCAGGTGTGTTAGATAGTGTAATCAGGGAAGTAAAACTAGAGTGAGGAAAAGGAAGAGAGGAAGGTGCAGCCTGGCAAACCTGACAATAGCTGAAAGTATGCTGAGTGTAAAATTTCCTCATTCATTTGAATGGGGCAAAACTATCAAAATAAAGAAAATAGTTCAAAAGCATGAAGTTTAGAAAAATCCCAAAAAGAAGCATGAATGTCCTTGAAGAGCTGAACATTTTGGTAGCTGAAGGTATGCTGAAGTAGAGTTTCCCCATTCATTTGAATGGGGCAAGATTGTCAAAATAAATGCAGAATATTTTCAAAAGTATGAAAGTTGTAAAAAAGTTGAATATACACCGCAATGTCCTGAAAAACCTGAACATTTTGATACCTGAATGGCTTTTGTAGCTGAAAGTATACTGAACTTTTGAACATTTTCCGATAGGTCCCCACAAAGTAGGTAAAACAATTAGGGTTGTGTGTGTGTGTGTGTGTGTGTGTGTAGGTGTTTGTGTGTCTGTGTCTGTGTGTGTATGAGAAAGAAATAGTAGTCCTACACACTGAGAAATACAAGTGTGTGGCTATTGAAATGCGACATAAAATGTAAATGGCAATTATGCAAAAACTAAAAAATATAAAAAAGCTGTTTATGCTATGAATAGCTGAAGAGTTGCTGAATAGTTATTAGTTGAAATAGTGGTTTTAGCTGAAGGTATGCTGAAGATATTAAGATGTGAAAATTTTTCCCATTTATTTGAATGGGAAAAATTTTACTGAAAAAACCTAAATAGTTGAAAAAGTATAAATGTTACAAACAATAAAAATAAAAGCACACGTACTTAGAGTTGAACATTTTGATACCTTAATCACTTTTGTAACTGAAAGTATGCTGAATAAATTAAGTGCCGAAAAACGGACGGAAGAAATAAGAAAAATAACTAGAAAAATGCATTTCCTGAAGAAAATGCGTGTGGATGCGAGCTTGGTAATGCATTGCTCTGAAAATGCCTGAAATCAATCGCCAAAACGGCAGAAGGATGAGAAGAAATGGCTGAAGTACTTTGTTGAAATAGTTGAGAAGAATTGGCTGAAGTTCTTTTTTTAATTATCTGAAGGATGAGATTAAATATATACAGAATGTCCTTGAAGAGCTCAAAATTTTGATACATGAAATTAGGCTGAAGTACCCATACTTTTGAATGGAGCAAGTTTATCAAAATTAATGTAAATATTTTAAAAGGATGAAGTTTTGAAAAATTCTGAATAGAAGCATGAATGCCCATGAAGAGCTGAACATTTTGAGACTTGAAAGTATGCTGGTTGTAGAATTTTCTCATTCATTTGAATGGGGCAAAAACATTCAAAATAAAGCTAAATATTTCAAAAGTATGAAGTTTAAAAAACCTCTGAATAAAAGCATGAATGTCCTTGAAGAGCTCAACATTTTGCTACCTAAAATAGCTAAAAGTACGCTGAAGTAAAACTTTTCCAATTCATTTGAATGGGGTAAGATTTTCAATATAAAGGTAAATATTTCAAAAGTATGAAGTTTAGAAAAATTCTGAAGAGAAGAATGAATGTCCTCGAAGTGCTGAACATTTTGATACCTGAAATAGCTGAAAGTATGCTGAGTGTAGAATTTCCCCCTGCATTTGAATGGGGCATAATATTATAATAGTATGAAGTTTAGAAAAATTCTAAAGGAAAGCATGAATGTCCTTGATGAGCTGAACAGTTTGACAGCTGAAATTATGCTGAAGTAGAATTTCCTCATTCATTTGAATGGGGCAAGATTGTCAAAATATAGCTAAGTATGAAGTTCAGAAATGACTGTCCTTGAAGAGCTGAATATTTTGATACCTGAATGGCTTTTCTAGCTGAAAGTATGCTGGAAATAGTCCAATAGGACCCCACAAAGTAGGTATAACAAGTAGGTGTGAATGTGTGTGTGTGG
>NW_018128063.1:318951-330118 GCF_001952655.1 Monopterus albus | reverse complement strand
GGCAGACACAGTCTCTATGGGGTACTGGGAGCAGCTGCAAGGAGACAGCAGAGAGGCGTGTAAGACTGCAACCCTGCATCCTGGACTCAACTCTGGGTTGTCATAATTTAGGTTGTAAAACAAACTTGTCCAGATTTCTAGAGACCCGCACCACCCAAAGTGGGATGGATGCTGTCTCTGCTAATCAGACCAGGTTTTCCCCAAAATGTTTTCCAGTTATCTATGAAGCCCACGTTATTTTCGGGGCACCACCTAGACAGCCAGCGGTTGAATGACGACATGCGACATGTCATCACTGGTCACATTGGGTAGGGGTCCAGAGAAAATTACGGAGTCCAACATTGTTTTAGCGAAGTTACACACCGACTCAACATTAATTTTAGTGACCTCCGACTGGCAAAGTTGGGAGTCATTAATGCCGACGTGAATAACAACCTAATATGTAAATGGTAATTATGCAAAACCCATAAAAAAATATCAAAAAGCTGTTTACAGTATGAATAGCTGAAGAGTTGCTGAATAGTTATTAGTTGAAATGGTGGTTTTAGCTGAAGGTATGCTGAAGATATGAAGATGTGAAAATTTTTCCCATTCATTTGAATGGGGCAAGATTTTCAGAATAAAGCTACATATTTCAAAGATATAAGGTTTAGAAAAATCCTTAAGACATGCATGAATGTCCCTGAAGAGCTGAACATTTTGATACCTGAAATAGCTGAAATTATGCTGAAGTAGAATTTTCCCATTCATTTGAATGGGGCAAGATTTTCAGAATAAAGCTACATATTTCAAAGATATAAGGTTTAGAAAAATCCTTAAGACATGCATGAATGTCCCTGAAGAGCTGAACATTTTGATACCTGAAATAGCTGAAATTATGCTGAAGTAGAATTTTCCCATTCATTTGAATGGGGCAAGATTTTCAGAATAAAGCTACATATTTCAAAGATATAAGGTTTAGAAAAATCCTTAAGACATGCATGAATGTCCCTGAAGAGCTGAACATTTTGATACCTGAAATAGCTGAAATTATGCTGAAGTAGAATTTTCCCATTCATTTGAATGGGGCAAGATTTTCAGAATAAAGCTACATATTTCAAAGATATAAGGTTTAGAAAAATCCTTAAGACATGCATGAATGTCCCTGAAGAGCTGAACATTTTGATACCTGAAATAGCTGAAATTATGCTGAAGTAGAATTTTCCCATTCATTTGAATGGGGCAAGATTTTCAGAATAAAGCTACATATTTCAAAGATATAAGGTTTAGAAAAATCCTTAAGACATGCATGAATGTCCCTGAAGAGCTGAACATTTTGATACCTGAAATAGCTGAAATTATGCTGAAGTAGAATTTTCCCATTCATTTGAATGGGGCAAGATTTTCAGAATAAAGCTACATATTTCAAAGATATAAGGTTTAGAAAAATCCTTAAGACATGCATGAATGTCCCTGAAGAGCTGAACATTTTGATACCTGAAATAGCTAAAAAAATATGCCAAAGTACAATTTTCCCATTCCCAATTTTCTCATTCATTCAAAATTAAGTGCCAAAAAACAGATGGAAGAAATCAGAAAAATAATAAAGAACAGGACAACATAGTATGGATGCTGAATCAGCATCCATACAATAAATAAAGAACAAAAGAGCATATTATGGATGCTTTACAGCATCCACACAATTACTCTCACATTACATTTGCCACTAAATATTTTGTAATGTAATTACTTTTTCAACAACTAATGTATAATGGGTAACAGATTACAGACACAAAAAGCAGTTTTTATCAGTTATGATTTAATTGAGCATGTACTGTTCTTTTAGCCCACAATTTGCAGTCCACCTCCATGTTGTGCAGCCCAATATTGTTCAAACACTTATTAAAAGTAGGTTTCCAATTCTCGAGTTTAAATATATTTTACCTGGTGTAAATGTAATATCTAAAGCATAATAAACAATGCTCAGAGAGCTACTTAATGGTCAATAAAAAAGGAAAAACTTTGTTAAAGATTTAAAATAACAATTCAGTTTGGTTTTCATCAAATTATTCTATTCTGATTTAAATGTGAAAGCACTATCACAAAAACAACACATTAATGACATTCTGTTAAAGGAAAAAAGTGAAGGATAGACAAAGAAAGTAGGAGCAACAGAGGAAAACAGGAAAAGGGATAAGGAGGCAGAGTTGGTGTGGGGTGAAACTCAAGAGGAGGAGCAGTGAATTCCCAAAACTAATCTGAGTATAATCAGAGCATTGCCCCTGTGTCCTCAGCCCATCTATGCACACATATACAATACACACAGCAGACACACTCTAGAAGACTTCTGCCTACCCATAACCCCCAGTGTGTGGGCGGTGTTGTTCCCATGACCCAGTTAACACATCTGGGTCAGCTGTATTCAACCACCAACTCACACACACACACACAGCCAGGTACAAGACAAATGAACACACATACACAAGTAAGGCAGAAAAGGCAGAAGGGGAGTTTCATTTCACACTCCTCATGAGGTATGTCAGAAATATAAAAATTACAGCTGATCCACTGCTCATTACTGGTAATAGCAGCACATCTGTGGCAGCTATCCACATCTCAGCATCCAGAGTTCACTAGTAGTTGTTTTATCTGAACATTTACCCAGGTTGAAAAACCATCAGACGCTGGGAAAATCCCAGCTAGAGTGCAGCACAGGTCAAATGCGCTGCCCCACTTCACTGTATATAAAGAGCACTGTAAGACGAAACACCTTGGAGAGCCAAAAGGTTGTCTCACTAGTTGTAGCGCTGGATGTAAACTAGCAAGTTTTTTGGCGCGGTGGGGCTTTTTTGCAGAGGCAGGAAGCAAGAAAGGGGCACATGAAGAGAGCGGTTACTTTCTTTAACACAGGGGTAGTTCTGCCTGTATCGCTTCCAAAAATAAAATAAAAAAAACGGAAAAATATGAAATAAATAAATAAAACGTTTGAAGTGTTTTTGTGTTTGAGGCGAGGGAGCAAAGGTGTGCTATTGCGTTTGAGGCAAAAGGCAGGAGTATCATCAGTACGTGTTTGTGTGTGTGTATGTAAAAGTCCCCCTTGCCGGTTTTAAAAACTATCCGTAGCCCAGGTAAATGGCATGCTGTCCTCTGCACATGCCCAGTGGCTTTCTCTTTCTCTTCACAGGGAAGAGTTCAGAGGGCCAGTTAGCACTGTTCACAATGGACCCCAAGGCCTCACTCAAGCACACACACTACAACACACATATATACACACACTGAAATTCATGTACAAAGATTTCTTTAAGCACATGCATGCAGCATACACAAGGCCACAAACACATTCAGACATGCTCAGAGGCTCTCGTGAATTCATGCAGCAGCAGCAGCAGATGTACATACATACACATATATCCATACACACACACACAGTTGGCCTGTGGCTACAGTGTTCAAACAGGCGTGATATTGAAATCCATCAGCAGGGAGAACAGTGGGTTTTGCTGAGGTCCATAGCAGGTTATTGATCAAGGTTAGTTTACTGTGAAAACGCTGCCTGTGGCCAAGGGCCATTCACACCAGAGGTGTGTGTGCTTGTTCCCTTCTTCTCACAGCTGAGCTTGTACATGTCTCTTCATCCCAGGTATAAAACCTGGGATGTAAAGATTAACTGATACATACTTGAATACCAATATAACAGTTATTTGTACACATCAACTACAGACTCAACCTGAGTGAAACTGTCAGTATATACATTTACAGCATGTGTGTATGTGTGTACACGCCATTCTAATGTTATGAGAACAGAGTTCATTACCATTGCTGTGAGGACAGTCCTCACACCTTCAAAGGGCAGTTTGAATCTTAAGACTTGGCTCAGGTGTGCGTCATGGTGGCTATGTTTAGCGCTGTCGCCTCACAGCAAGAATATTCCAGGTTCGAGCCCAGGGCAACCAGGTGCCTTTCTGTGTGGAGTTTGTACGTTCTATCTGTGCCTGTGTGGGTTCTCTCCGGGTACTCTGGCTTCCTCCCACAATTCTAAGACATGTGGCTTAGGTTGATTGGTGACTCTAAGTTGCCCAGGAATGAGTGTGTGTGGTTGTTTGTCTCTACGTGTCAGCCCTGTGATACACTGGCGACCTGTCTAGGGCTCACCCTCCCTCTCACCCAATGTCAGCTGGGTCTTACTCCAGCCCCCGGTGACCCTACTCAAGAATACAAGGTATGGATAATGAATGGACTTGGTTTAGGTTAGGATAAAGGACTAGGGAATGCATTTCATTCAGTGAGTGTCCTCACTATCACCATGTGCCAAACTAAGTCAAACTAATTCAGCAGTCCTGCAATAAATCCTCCTTCATGAAGGAGATGATGTTCAGTTTGTGTTTACACTGTTTCAGTGCGGTGTGTGACCATGTTTGAGGCTGGAGTTTGTGCTGCCGTTGAACTGTTCTGTGTTATACAGAGAGTAGTTTCAAGCTTCACTGACCTCACTGACTGGGTGAACAAAATAATAGAAACATCTGTCCATATAACACAGTACAGTTCAACTATAGCCTCCAAAATGATCACACAGTTGAATTAACACCTCACTTATAGCCTGAACATTATCGCCCTCATGAAGGAGGATTTATTGCAGGACTGTTGATTCAGACTGACTTAGCTTTTGCTAGGTGCATCTAATAAACTGCCAGATCAAGCAAAAAGACTGGAGCTCTTTGTGCTGTGTGACAGTGTATACGTAGCACTACAGTCTCCACAGCTCACTCCTTAAATGTTATGGATTTCATTGTAAAGAAAAAACTATATAAACCATGTTTAACACTGCAACAGTGCACCTACAGCTTAGTAATTGGAAATCACTTAGGCTAACATTATGATAACAGACATACGCTCATTACTGAATCACTTTCAAGATGTATTATATTCATTACTAACTTAATCTGTTTTGAGATAAATTGGTGCAGAGCAGAGCAGGCAGAGTTGTGCAGAGGTTGGGCCATGTTTATTTCTGCTTTAGAATGTAAAACAGTCAGAAAATAAGGTTTTATTTCTCTGATTCACTGCTTTGTTCTTGTGAATGCCACTCCCTCTCTTCATTCACTCACTAGCTCTCTTGACCACCACTGCTCTCTCTCTCTCTCTTGCTGTCTCTCTTGTTCATTGAGCTGGGGAGGAGGGTCCAACTTTGAATGGTGTATTTACAAACTGACAAATCCTACTCATTCTGCCTTTAAGGAACCTAACTCAACAAAGTCCCCCTCTTGTGACTGGCTGGTTCTCACTGTTCACCTAAAGGGGAGTGGAGTGGATTTTGGGCAGGCAGTGAAATTTGGACACAACAGTAAAAAGGATAGTTCTCAAAAACAACTTGGATCCCTTTTTTGTACCAAAGAGTCGTTTAAAAAGATCTGATTGGTTTAGACTTTAGACACAGCAGGTCTCAGTTACTCCTCTCTCCTGCGCCGAGCTACAGACTGACTCACTGGGAGTGAATGCTGCTGTGCTATAGTTACTCTTTTAGGGTAGATCTGCACTGGGCCTTACTGTAAATCCACATATTATATACATGCATCAAATCAGTAATCAAATTTCTCTTCACTTGCTTTTGCTGTGTCTGTGTGCAAACACATCAACTGCTTACTGAGAGACAGGCAGGCAGATTAAACATAGCTCTTCTTCACAGTGTGTAGTGTCTGAATGCAACAAATGCTCAAATGATCAGTGGTGGAAACCAATCTGACAAATGAAAGAACAAACCAGCATAAAGCATCTTATAAGGTGTTGGGCCACCACCTGCCACTAGAACAGCTTCAGTGCCTTGGCATTGACTCTACAAGTCTCTGAGCTCTGCTGGAGGGATGAACACCATTCTTCCAAAAGATCCTCATCTGGCATTTTGATGATGGTGGTGGAGATGTTGTCTAACACGTTGCTCCAATATCTCCCATAGGTGTTCGTCTGGGTTGCGATCTTGTGACTGTGAAGGCCGTAGCATATGATTCACATCTTTTTCATACTCATCAAACCATTCAGTGAGCCCTCGTGTCCTGTGGGTAGAGACACTGTTGTCCTGGAAAAGACCACTCATTTATCCCGGGCTTTCCTTTAATTTGTCCCCCATTTGTATATGTAACCCACACGTGTACGACGCCTCTCCAGACACCGCTGATGGTCTGCATTGTGTTAAGATGGCGGGGGAGTGCGTGGTGTGGAGAGCCAAGTGTCAAACTCGTAGACTGGTGTAATTGTAGTTGAGCCCTTGCATTAGATTAGGCCCCTTTTATTCAGCTTCACAGCAGCTTCAGAACAGCACCTTACAAGGCGGAAAACACAGGTCTGAACCATAATATCACATTACACTGGGTTCAGACGGGAGCTACGGTGTTTAAAAGCTAAACGGCTAACATGTCTCATTACAGCACAAAACGAGAACATTTGCATACCTCAAGGAAACACAGAACCTAAAGCATTTAAACAAACAAACTTCACAGCTTATCTCCTCTCCTAAAGGATATATTTTGACTCACAAACCCTCAAATAATGCTCTGAAGGCCAAAAATTCTAACTTGTTCTCACAAGGATAGGAGAGCAAGAACATGCAAGCACACACATGCAATCCCCTCCATCCCAACTCTTTCCTCATTCTGTTCGGTCACTGTAAAGGATGGTGAATCTTTTGCTTACTCATGCATACAGCTGACAAATTGCCCCTCTCAGATCACAGCCCCACAACTGTGTGATTTGTGAAAGAAGGAACACAACGGCATGAGCTGGCTGCCCAGACAGAAGAAGGGCACTGAGGATACAGACAAGGTAGTCTGGAAAAGGTGCATTTGAATAAAAACTGGATATCTAAGGGCTCACTGGCCGTCAGGATGCAGATGAGCTGCTGCTGCTGCTGTGTGTACGGTTGTATCTGAGTAAGATGAGAGATATAGTATGTGAGCCATGTTTTAGCAATGATCGTGCTATAAAGTAGACTATGAGGACTTTCATTTGAGTATACGTGTATAGTGGTATATGAATTTACACAAAAAAGCTTCACCAACAAGGCCAGAATCTCTGAATCTACAGTATATACACTAATTTATACTATAGTAGATTGGATTTAGCTGTAAGACAACACACATAATACCGGTCTTCATAATGTGCACAGTCCCCATTTATAGCATATAATATGACCCACATACAGCCCAGCAGCCCCTGTATAATTTAACCCACTTCACAGCACTATTAATATGTTACACATACAGTATTCTCTCTAGCAGATTCCATTGTTATCTCTCTTACTGGGAGTTTGTATATATACCAACAACCTACTGTCTTGTCTATGAGCTCACCCAAAAATGAAAATACAGTATCACTTAAAAGCTACAGTTAAATGTGCACATACATTATATAAGCATCACACTCACTTCTCTAGCATGGACACCTGCTTATTCATACAATTATCCAATCAGCCAATCATATGTTAGCAGTGCAATGCACAAAATGTTACAGACACAGGATGTGAGTAGACTTCAACAGCAGCAGACCACGTTGTGTTGGACACCCACCAGCCAGGCTCACCAGAACTGATTGGGAAATCATAGCCTGGTGAGATGAATCTTGATTTCTGCTGAGACACACAAATGGTAGGGTCAGAGCTTTGGATCTACAGTATGAATCCAGGGACCCAACCTGCTTTATGTCAACAATCCATGCTGGAGGTTTGTGGTAGGGGTGATGTGTTCTTGGCCTGCTTTGGGCCCCTTAATGATTATGAATCACTGTAAGATTACTGCAGCCTATATGACTATTGCTGCTGAGTATGTGCATTCCCATCTTCTAATGGGAACGTTCACCATGATAGCACATCATGTCACAAAGCATTTGAGTTCAGTACACTTCTGTTGTCTCCACAGTCACCAGCTCTGAATCCAGTAGAACCTTGGAATGTGGTAGAACTGGAGACTGGCAGTGTGAAGGTGCAGCTGACAGATCTGCAGAAATGATAAGGTGCATTTATGTCAACATGGACCAGAAAGTCAAGGGAATATGGTCCCAGTGCCTTTGGATCTTCAAAAGTGTGGATGTCGTGTACAGGAAACAGGGTAGCACAATACTGACGTGAAGCTCTATAAATAACTACATATGTTTTTCGGCTGCCCAAACACAAGCCCGTCTTCAGTATATGTGATCCTAATGTGAGAAAAAGACAAAGAAAATAAAAGAATGAAGGTACAGAAATGCATGAGCATGGGATGAAAGAGACCCTTTCTAATTAGAGTTGCACGATTCTGAGTAAAATATGAATCACTTTTTTTTTTCCACTCAGAATTGAGGTCATGCTTTTCTCTCACTATTCTTGAACAATATATTCATCTCTTTATTATTATTATTACAATTTTGCATTTCATGTTGTCCTTATGAAGACAGAGCATGCAATATAATACTGATTGGGTCTGCACAACACAAAGAGCACACTCGTGGCTTTTAACTTATCAGGATATGTACTCCTGTGATGGATGACCAAGTGCTCTCCCTGCTAAACCCTTTGTTTTTCTAAGGAGTAAGGGGAAGCTGCAGCTTTCTAGTCATAAACATCTGGGTAAATCTTCACTGGGTCTTTGCCATGTTACACATTTGCTTATTTTAAAAGAAAAAAAAACACATCTGGCACAAAATCTACTTATCTCCCTCTCTCATCCTGTGTCTGATCATTCCTTGAGACCAGAGTTGAGGCTGTGATAGAGATTAGAACAGCAGTGCTACTGACAAGGCAGCTAAATCTACACCGGCTGACAAACCTGGCAGTAGGAGTGCTTGAGGGAAGGACTGTTGAAAAACTAATAGCGAGCGGAGAGATAAGGACATAGGTCAGGAAATAGAGCATTTTGAACAGGGCTGAAATTGTTGGTTAGGAAACTGATCAGTCATGATTTGAGGCAGATGTTGGACTTTTGCACAGCTGCTTTAGGTTTAATAAAAGAGTGTGCGTGAGTGAATATACATGTATGCATATGTGCAGCAAGTACAGTACAGTACATCTGCATGTGTGGCTGCTTAAGGCTCACTACACAATCTGTGTACATAAGAGGGTGTCAGTGGTGCACAGCCCATAGGGACTCTCACAGACAAACAATCTGCACTTGCAAAATGCTGAATTCACAACCCGTCAAGAGCTACCACTTTACTACGGTGAAACCACACTCCACCAGTCACCACTGTCAGACACAATATGGTGCCCATATGCCTGTGATGGCATCCAGATGAGTCCATTCAAAGGGGAACTGCATGGCATGGAGCCACATCGGGTCTGGTTTAAATACTTAAAAAGGCAAACTTAACAGACAGGTGCTCATATGAACCATGAAACAGTTACTTACTCTAATCATTCCTTGTCTAATATGATAAGAAATCCTTTCCTAAAAGGTTTTCTTTTTAAGTCCATGAGGGACAAAACCACTTTGTTCTTTGTGAAAAGTTTATATGAAGTTGGTTTGAGGCTTATCACCTGAGCATCTACAACCACCTCACCCCCTTTACTCTGATTACTGGTTCGTTCTGCGCATCTTGCCCTGTTTGTTGCTCCCATGTTTCCTTGCCTATTATTGTCATCCCCTGCTTCTCTAGTCTCTGGTATCTATGTCTCATACATCCTTCTACTGGACTCTGCCTCCATGCGCTGCTCCCCTTTTGTTGAGCTTATGGGCCCGTGTTGTCATTCCACATCCGATTTGTCCTTACCCTTTGTTCTGTTGATTTAGTGGTTTCTTTGTAGCTCTCGACATTAGTATTGTGCTTGCCTGCACCCTGGCCTGTTATTTCTTTGTGCATATTGTCTTTGCTTTATGTGTCAGCTCTGAGCTTATTTCTGTCATCTATTGTTAGTCTTCTTGTTTGTCAGTTTAGCTTATGGTCAAGTGTTCTCTGTGTGTTTCCCCTCAGTCAGTGTTCACACTTTAGTTTTTGTACTGTTTGGCCACCTGTGTTTTTTGCCTTACATACTCTTTATTGCTCTACCATAGTAGTTACTATCATTCATTTATCTCAAGCATGTCATGATTAAAGTTCCACTGTGCTATCACTGTTATCTCTTCACTGAGTCTGCATTTAAGTCTTGTACACTACCATGACACTTGAGTCTTGTTTTTGAATCCGAGGTCACTGTTTCTATCAGATATGATACTATTATACACAAGTATAGTGGCTGAGATTTTGGAACACATTGCTTCAACAAACAGGGCAATCACACTTTATGCCCTGGTTGCATGAATGGGAGTTTCCAGAGGACAAGATACATAGTCACATAAACAAGTATGGTAAGTGGGCCCAGCAGAAATAGGAATGTTTTGCCCTTTATGTTCTCTTCCAGATAACTTGGAGAAACCTGGGGTTTGGTTACTGTATGTCTGTTGCCCTTTCAATGTTAAACCTGAAAAAAAGGAGGGAAAAAGACACATAGTGTACGTGAAAGTGTACATGGTAAACATAGTATTTTGACCCCTTCACTAACTTCTACAGCATTTCATGGCATCTGACAGTGATAATGACCATGAGATGTGCTTGAAAGCACAGGGAAAATACTAGCAAGCAGTTCTTGATTCAATTTTTTATTTTATTTTTATTTTTTGTAAACATGCCCAAAGTGTAATAAACCAAAATTGTCCTTTGATTTTACTGCAGTGTCTGTTTATCAAACACAGTACTGGTTTGGTTTGAAAATATTTATTATACCATAATACCCAGGAGCAATTTCTATGATAATGTAAAACAACACAGAATTATAGCTCTGTAGATCATTCAAGGCAAAAACAATCTGTTTGTGTCTATATCTATGTGTGTGTGTTTGATCTCACCCTAGACTGTATTGTTACGTTCTTTTTCTGTCTCTCTGCTCCTCTACACCCACCACCTCACAGTTTCAGATTTGGCCACTTAGCGCTCACTGCGGAGTGAGTTAATCACCAAGGAGAGCAAGGACTTAGGGAGGAGGTGGTATGAAAGAGAGAGAGAGAGAGAGAAGGAAAGGGGTGTGCCCACCATCTCCCCATCCAACCATCCGAACACCCGCCAATCCCACCCCCGCACCACCTGTGGGGGACCGTCACGGTGACACCGGGTATGACAGTAATCTTCCAGTGACACTTTTCTGTTTTTTCTTTTTTTATAATGTTTTTAATGGGGGGGTTACCCCCCACCACCC
>NW_018128063.1:309667-318488 GCF_001952655.1 Monopterus albus | reverse complement strand
GTGCCCCTGGAGGAGGCAACACGGCGGCACGATGACATGATGATCGTTGTCGGCACAACAAGCCAAGAGCACTGAAATGCCTTCCCACCCTCTGCCTCTAAAAATACTTCCTCATAATGCATCTGATAATACATTTATACAATGATGTACTGGTGCATGGTAATATGGTAATATATCCACCCCAACATCACCCACCACTACTGTCAAACCAAACCAGAAAGATTTAGATGTATCAAAAAAAAAAAGTCAACTTGTGTCTTAGATGTAAATATGAATAATATCAATGAAATAAGGATAAAATGTTAAGGCTCATCCTATTTTATACCTTTTCTTATTGTCAACAAATCCCACGTAAGTCCATCTTTTAGTTCTTTCTGACTTCTTAATCCCGTCATTTGTTTTTACTTAAATATTTCAAAATAATAATTAAGTAACTGGGCTTTGTAGTTTTTAGCAAACATCACTCAGACATAAAAATAAAGAAATAAGATACACATGTCAGGTTTAGAATGCACACACACACACTGTATTTTAGTAGGATCAGTTCCTGCTTGGTTTTGTTGTTTGTTAATAGTCTGCTGATATTAGGGCAAATGCTGTATGTAGCTAAAGAGAGAGGCCATGGAGGTCACCTTTTAGCCACACACTTCACTGAGTTATGATCACAAAGCCAGCTGTTTAGTGTAAGTTATTCTCTATACTTGTTTGAATGGGCATACAAGAAAGAATTTATCTCCTTGCTCAGCAAAATGAGGAGTGATGTGTCTACACACATGTTGGTAAGCAGAAGGTAGAACTCCAGACAATAGGAAAAGACTTAGATTTAAGAGCACTGTCGCTTGGTGTATGCCAAGCATCTCCATAAATCCTAGTACTCAGTCTTTCCCTGTGGAACAAAGAGAAAAAAAAAAGAAGAAAGGCAAAGAAAGAAAGGGAATGAATGCATTTTCTTCTTATCTATCTGTCTTTCACTCTCTTTCCCCAGTGAGAGAGACAGAAGGGAATAAATGGCTCCCTTCTCCTGTTCGCTCTCCTCGGTGTGGGCTGACAGCGCAGCAGATGGTGGTTTAAGCAGTGAATTTATGAGCGCCACAATCTTAATGTTGCAGAAAGAAAAGAAAAGGACTTGCATCAAACGCCACTGACAAATGCACTTGCTAATATTAATGCACTCCTCATTCATCCAATATGCTGCCTAATTGCTTTTCTGTACACAGTAATATGGCACCTGCTGCTCAAGTCCGGCGCTCGCATCAGGAGAGGGGAGACTGAGGAGGAGGGATGACAGGGAAGGTAGAGATGCAAAAGTAGAAAGAGATGAGAAACAAAGTCTCTCTCTCTTTCTCTCTCTCTCTCTCTCTCCATGTCTTTGTCTCTCCCTTTTTTCTGTGATGGATGCAAGGCTGTGGATCATGTGCCAGACCTGTCAGTGTTCCTAATTAAAATTTTATACTTACAGGCTTAGGGAAAAAAAAGGTGGAAAGCACTCAGTAAACAATCAGTTATGAGAGGAGAGAAAGGGAGAGGCCATCACACACACTCGCACAGTGGGACATACTGGAGCACATATAGCCCAGTTTTAAGTACAGCATCATAAGCTGAAAATCCTGTGACTTTATTAGAGCTTAGCAAGGCCATCATGGCCACAGATCAAGCCCAAATCCAACCAGGCCTGTAAAGCAGTGAGCGGTCCACCTTTGTAGCAAAAGAAGCTCTTTCATGTGTTCTTGTGGACATGCCAAATGCAATAAACACACAAAGGCTGTTAGGCTGTGTAGCTATGTCACCTTCAAAGTATTTGAGACTAACGTGGGTTTACAGAAATGAGTCATAAAGTTGAAATGTGCCTTAAATGTCCTTTCTACGAATCCTTGTTTCTATAATGAGCAGCATGGATATTCATTGTACTCTCAGCAAGCTCATCTTTAAACATTAAAGCAAATATTTCAATCAAAATAATCAATGCTTTATGATTGCACATTTGTGATAAATTATTCAAAGCTGATATTGTGCACATTATCCCCGTCAGCTTGTAAATATACCATCTTCTGTATTAGTGTAAACTGCTTTATTTCCTGGTGTCATCTTTCGTCTGTGTTAATATTATTCAAGCCATTCTCTTCTGAGTCTAACTTTTTAAAGTCCAACAGATGAACATCATCATTTTAGTGCTTTGCATCATGTTTGGGGTCCATCTGGGGCCCATGTTATCCCTGTATAGCCCCAGCATTATCTGCCCTCCAGCTGCTGTTAAATGCAGTAAATTGTAAAATAATGAGTTTGTAAATTGCATGCAATTATGGATGCAAATTGAATAAATCCTCCAAACTATAGCTTGTCCTTTCTCCTCACATCAGCATGTAATGTTTAATGTTTGACGGGGAGTAGCAGGAATTCCATTGAGTGGTGGGATGAGAAAGTGAGAATGATTTTTTTGAGGCATCTGAGGGTGTAAAAAGATGAATTGTGATTTGATGGAACAGAGCGTAACATTTGTGGAAAAAGATGATCTGGGGCTCAAGGCTGCTGAATGTAATGATATGAAAAGTAATGAAAAGTCATTCACATTTTTACAAGGATACCAATCAAGTATTGACTGAAATATAAAGGGAATAATAGTAAAGGAAAGACAACTACTGGAAGTCTACATGGTCTGTCATGTAATTGGATGTATGACAGTCATATAATATAAAGAGTATTGGGTCGGGGGGGCAATGTGACCATTGCCACAAATTCAGCATTTGTTATTTTGATGGACTAAAGGTATTTACAATTTAAGCACTGAATCTAAAACTACTGATTTTACATTGTATTTTGTATGTTACTATGCATCAAATGTGTGGATGCTACCACATTCATATAATTGTAATAATAATATATTATATATTACAGTGTATTCTAAGCTGGTAACACATCCATACTGTATCATAGCAATATTATTAATAACCACGCCAATAGTAAACCTGCCATATGAGCTTTTTCCTACATATTATTAACTATTTAAATTGGAATCCACTTTTTCTCAAACATTTATTTTCTTTAAAGGAAGATCATAGATTAATCTCAAAAAATCTTGTGTGTAAGTTGTTATAAGGAAACAGCAGACGCTGAAACATCATACACACAGTCAATCACATAGGACTCACTTTGAGCATCTGACATACATACGCACACACCTCCTTTTACCCCGCCTTCCTACGATGTGTCTGCACATGTGGGCGGATGTTTTGCAAGCACTTACCTTGTCCCATTGTGTGTGTGTACCATATGTGTATGTGTGTGCACAAGCTAACTCTTTTATGCGTGAAATGGAGAACACTGTGCACCTGAAGGCACACGTCAAACACGTCAAGAGCAGTCATCATCTCAGGATGTGACACACATGCTGTTCACACACAAACATACATGCACACACAAACACATACGCTAAGGCATTTTCATCTGCATGTGTGCATGAAAAAATATTGGACATAAATAAGGTAATAACTTTTTTTCTGTTTTATTCCACCCACTTATTACAGCTAACACAATCAACTGTGATTTTCCCCCCAGACAAAAAACTGGCATTAGTTTATTATTTAAAAGTCTAAGTAGTACCAGTATACATTCTGTTATAATGATGCATTTGTTCACAGCTACTGAACTGTTACAAAAGAACTTTTTTAATTACAATTTTTAATAGTACAATCAAAGAACAAGGTTTCTATAAAGAGATGAAGCAAAAATAGATTTAGGAAAAAAATTACATCTGGACAACACAAGCTTCGGTTTACCAAAAGCCTTTGGTTAAAGCAACTTTCAGTTTCACTTTCCATAAGCTAAGGTTAAAATAAATAAATAAATAAATAAATAACTAAAATAAATAAATAGATAAATAAATAAATAAAGATTCCCAGTGCCACCCAAAGCCACACATCCAGCTATCACTCTCCTTTCAGCCACAGGCAGTACTGATGTCACCACGACCCCCAGTGTTTTGTGGAAGAAGAGTAAAAAAAATTAATTAATCACTGGCACATTTGCAAGTTGTGGGAAGACCAGAGCATGACCATCATCATCTTCACTGGAGATATACTACCCACAGTCCTTTTCCACAAGCCAACTAATTAGCCGCAAAAAGGTCAAGTAAAGTCAGACTGTGATTAGAGAGGGAAAGGGTGTGAGAGAGGAAGGGGAGGGAGGAAATGAGCCAGACAAGAAGAAGGAGAAGAAGAAGCTCACATGCATCTAGTTTTAGACCCATGCCAGAACGTCGCCTACTTTTTATTTTTTTAAATTACCGGTCCTTTCTCTTTTTCCTAATACTCTTTGCTGACTGAGAGCTACAAAAGCTGGCTTCAATTTTTAATGAAATGTTTATGTTGCTGCACCTGGACATGTTGGCTAAGCTGGCCCATCAGGTAAGGGTTCCCAGGGGGGTCATTAAAAGCAGAGATGCTGCACAGATCAAACCTGCTCGGGTGCCAGCCGTGATGCGAGGCCTCCATACTCAAATGCAGTAGAGACAGATGTGTTTCTGTGCTTTTTAGGGAAGTGTACATACAGTTTATGACTCATTTTACATTAATTTTTTCTTTCTTTTCATATTTGCAGTCATTATTGCTTCATGCTGCATGATTACCAACTGGAGGTCACAGGTAAACTACCAACCATTTTATTTACTGCTACATATCTGTGTGTATGCGCATGCATTGTTCTTGTGTACTGTATATGTGTTTGTCAGATGCACATCTGTGCACATGAATTTGTGTGTGTATGTGTGTGGTTGGGTGCCAAGTGAAAAGATGCAGGACCAGACATTTCCCAGTGAGCCTTGTGTGGTGGTCTTGCCGCAGGCTTCTCCCCTGGCTCAGTGTTGAGTCAAAACATCTCTTGTGGTAAAAAAAAAAAGAAAAGAAAAGGAATACAGTGGAGTGCGCTTTGCTGTCAACAGCAAAACACAGCAACGTGTTGGATGACAATGATAGTGACACTGCACCTACTGTGCACTCCCAACCTTTGGGAATTCACTGGAGTGAAAAGCCTGTGTATACTTAGCGTCACAGATCCAAATGATATACAGTATGTGTCATTCTGCAGGCTTTTCTAAAGGAACGTATGCTTTGCAACACAGAGCTTACGGACATACACACAGTCAGTGGCTGTACACTTGCCCTTCTACCAGGAATAACCTGATCCCCTGAGGAGATTGGTGTTTCAAGACATTCAGACTTTCTCTCTCTCTCTCTCTCTCTCTTTCACACACACACACACACACACAAAACACGGATGCATGGTAAGTGGACTTGCAGCCTAATGGAGTTTAATTACTCCCAGCACATCCATCAGGGGCTCCAGTAGGGGAGTGGAGTATTTTATCACCACTTTTAAGGGTTATTAGTACAAATACACTGTCACCCTGCATTACCACTGTAGCGCTTTAGGGTGCCATGCCCTCACCACATTCATTACAATCTTTATCAATATCTATCAGAACTAAATGCTCCCTTTTTGTCCCTCTGCCTTCCTCTTTCCCCATTGTCCCCTTACACACTCACTGCCATTACAAGATGAAGACTGACTCCCCTCCTACCCTTGTCTCCTCCATGGGCCTCTTGTCTCCCATCACCTCCTTTGACACACGCCTCTAAAAGTTTCACTTCATTTATTGTCAAGTGGTTTTCTGCTTAGGCTGACATGATGGAGTTTGGAAGGATACTACCATACAGTTTAAGAACCTAGTGATCACTTCAGTGACCAACAAGAAAAAAGAAAAAATTGTTCCTGCATTGAATGACTCCTTTCAGTCTTGGGGGCAGGGGCTGAAAACATTATTCACTTAAGGCTATTACCAAGTGCACAAAGGTTAGAGGATTAAAAGACATTTACTTCTCTTTTTGTGATGTATAAAGTTACACAAGAAAGGGGACAGTTTGCAGCTGAGTGATCTGGCACCTGTGAAGTCCATTACTGACTGGCAAGACTGACATTTGGCCTAATTTGAAGGAATGTTCTTATTTAGGCCCTTTATGTAATTACAATGTACATGTTGTATCTGTGTGTGTGTGCCTGTGCACCTTCAAGTATAGCACCTTCTATTATTAGAGTCAGAACACTGTCATGATATTTATATTACAGCCCTCATACTGTGGCACACTTCATTTATGCAAACATTATTCACAGGCCAAGATGACTTCATTGAGCTAAAGCTGAACTTCTACCATCATGATATCCATGATATCCACTCTGAGAATATGTTGATCAGGTTAATCAAATCACAACAGTTAAAGGATAATTCCAGGTTTGGTCTTACTTTTGTAGTTTCGGCCATCATTGCCATAATCAGTACTAACACTATACTCATGAAGTGTATAAATGTGATCTGGGAACAAAAGGACAAAGAGAACAAAAACCATTGTCAGTTAATTCAGGCATTCAAAAAAAAAACAACAACAACAAAAAAAAACAACCCAGATTAGCCAAACATGTTTGAGAAAAACACAGAAACAAAAGTTATAGGTAAAGCCAAACTGCCTGACCACCTTTTGGTTCATTTTTAACCAACCGCACTTGATGTACATTTTCAGTGCAACGGTGAATTATTACAACAGCACTATACTGTAAGTGCACTCGCTTTTGTTTCTACCGCCACATAAAATTGGTTAGGACCATTGGGCTAAATTGTTAGCTTGTCTGATGGTTTGACTAACACTTGACCTTGTGTTCCCAGATTTCAGCGATTTGTTGTTGAGTATAATCTCATCATAACTGATAGAAATGATCAAATAAAACCAAATACACTAGTATTATGCTTTGACAATGACAGAATCATTAAACATAATTTCATTAAATTATGTATAATCAGGTTACCTGGTTTTACTTTTTCATGGCATGCAAACCCACAAATCACACACTAGATTTCATGGACTCTGAATTTGTGGAGTTTCTTTCCAGAAATTTCATATTAAAATGTTAAACTTTGTTGCATCAGATGAAATTACAATATTAGCTGTAACAAGTTAGCTAGTTAGCCTGGATGAGCTGTATGTTACCATCAAAGAAAAAAAATTCAGGTTGCATGAGAGCTGCAAAAAAGAAGCAAAAATGTTACCATTACATTCCTCATCTGTCATTCAAGTGTTTCTGTAACATTCTAGCTGAATCCACAGTTCAAACACTAAATTTAGCCAACTCTACTTAAAGAACAGTTTTAATCAGGGAAACACATGTACATGGTTTTCCAAAAGTCCAGTCTGCCTTCTTTTATCAGTCAGCCTAAACATTGCAAGATTTGATTCTCCCTACCTACAGCACTTTAAATACGGAGCTCTGAGTCCTGACACTGCTACGTGGCAGCTGTTGGCCACAGGTTCCATGGCTAGGGAAGGTTATTTGGAGGTGAACCCACACAGCTTGAGGTTTGCTAAGTGGCACAATTACCATGCTTACACAGTGTTTAAGTCCATGGCACACACCTGGCACAATTGCCTTGGTGTGCATTACCGTATAATCCAACCTCTTGAAAATGAATCTAAGGCCCCAACCCCCTTCCCTGAAACATAAGTAGAAAGATTTAAGTTTGATTTTGATATATAGCAGCTATACAGATTGCAAATGCATACATCTGTGTTTATGCTGAAACACATACACAAGAAAGGTCTACAGATTGCTTAAAGACAGCGGCCAACATCATATGAACTCCATATGTTGTGCACACATTAAGAAACCCAACCATTTCAGTCATTTTTCGAGTTGCGGTGTCAAACCACTGACCAGGTGGCTGTTTATTCTTACTTTTCATTATTTCTTCTTCTTTTTTTCCCAGGGTCATAAAATAAAAAATATATTCTTGGATTCCCCAAGCTCTCGTTATCCAGTCACATGTATTTTATAGTGAAATAAAACAGCAGCATAATGAATGCTGGAATTTGACCCCATGCTGGTTAGTCCAAGCAAAGGTCAGGAAAATTAATTTTGCCCACTGTTGCAGGGGAAAGATGGAAAAAAGAAGTAGGAAATGGAGACAAGCAGAAAGGTTATAAATACAGTAAGAGATCCTATGTAACTTGAACCTTTTAAATTGCATTGATGAGTTGAAGAGTTACTTCCATGATTCAAATATAAACTGATATAGAAGCGTATCTCTTTGGTGCTCTTAAAATGTAATCTGCCTCTCTCTGAAAGCATGGTTAAGAATGTGTGTGTGTGTGTGTGTGTGTGTGTGTGTGTGTGTGTGTGTGAAGCACCTCAAGCGCTGCTGTCATGCTTTGAACAAAAGCACTCAGCATTACAAGCCGGTCCAAGCCAAGTTGTGCCCTGTTATTTATGGAAAACAAGGAGTGTATGGATTAAACCGATGATGCCAAGACGAACAACAACAGTAACAAAAAAAGCTATGATTCATTTACCAAACCATGGAAAAGAGCCAAAGGACAAACAAATCAATGGCAGTTTGGATGATATCTCGCCCCAAGCATTGACAGGCCCAGGAGTGTTTGGCATGAATGTAAATGTGAAAAGTGCAGTTTTCTTTATATACACCAAGGCGGGCCAAATCCACAATATGTGCTATTTCATCCTGATTAACATTGCTCAATACATGCATTTGAAGCTGTTATTGTAGTAGCACAAATTCAAGCAGCTGCAGTGTGCTAAATACATATGTTTTCCTCCTTTTCAGCTGAACACATTAACCAGAAGAAGTGAGATTCATCAAATTAGAAACCAGCCAAAACAATCAAATAATGCACTGGATAACTGATGTCATTCTGTACAATCTATGGCTTATTGTATGGGCAGGGTGCCAGTGTACATCGCTCCACTGGTTATGCAAAGCAGCAGG
>NW_018128063.1:283242-309634 GCF_001952655.1 Monopterus albus | reverse complement strand
CCTGTCAGTGTTTTTCAATGTAAATTTGAATGTGTTTGTGTGCTTACAGCAGTCCTGTTAAAAGGCGCATGTAAGGGAGGATGAGGAAGAGGAAGAAAGAGAGGAGAGGGAGGAAGAGTGGAGCAGAGACGAGCCCTGGCTGGCTGCCACTCATCTGGGTGCCTTCTCTAAGCAGGGCAGAAAATCAAACATGCCAGGAAAGAATTAAAGGAGAAAGAGAGGGAGAGAAAAAGAAAAATGATTTTTCTTATAAATAGCAGGGCTTGCCAGAAGGCAGAGGAAATGAGAGCAAGTGAGCACTGGAAAAGAAGGGCTTGAGCTTGACACGGGGCTTAAAATTGAGAGGGGGCGGAAAGAAGGGACCTACTGTGCGAAAATGTCTCCAACCAAAGCAAGGATTAGTGTTCCAACCTCCTCCATCGCCAAAATCCACCAGTACAACTAATCACCTTCACAGCTTCTCTCACTTGCTTTCTCTCTCTCTCTTCTCTCCTCGCTGTCCTTTTTTTCATTCTTTTCATTCCCCTTTTTTTTTTTTTGTCTCCACTCTGCTCTTTAAAGTATCATTTCGCCCCTCTCATCGTCATTATGGCTAAAATTAAAGCAGAGTATGTTCTGCCAAGCACAATTAGCAGCAACAGCCTAACTGGGCGCAGTAAGGTGCTTGGGGTTTTTTAGTCAATCTAGTGAGCGCGTGCACGGTACATTACCAGGCACAGGAACACACTGCAAACTTCAAAAAGCATCTACATATATGATGACAGGGGATGTTGTAGATAAAATCCCCTATCCCTTCATCCTCGTCCTGCTTTCTGTCTGTCAAATCCCCTCTGTCACTCCATCCCTCACTCTCTGATAACACCCCACCCCCAGACCCACCTCCACCACCTGTCAGTCCGTCTTTCCCTCCTTCACCTCCTTTTTGTTTTCCCTTTTCCTCCCAATTGCTGCCATCCATTTCCTCTCCCCTGTCAACGCTCTTCACAAAGATGGTGACGACGACAAGAACGACAGCGTATAAACATAAACAAGGCAAATTGATCACACAGAAGATGAGCCAGGCACTGGATTTTTGATGGGTTTGTGGTGGGGGTGGGGTTGTGTGTGCATGAAACAGGAGCAATTAAGCTCCTTTCTCTCTCTTCTTGCATTCTTTTTCCCAAGCTCAATCTCCCTTTTCCTCTTGTAGAAGGAGGGGAGCAAAGCAGTTGCAGAACCATCACGAAGAAAGAGCCACTTCATAAGCAGATGCCTGGCATACTGTATGATTGCAGTCGGGGGAGTGTGTATTCATTCTCCTCCACTATAAATACACGCTGTGTCTCTGTATAGGTGCAATTGCAAAATGTAATTAGGCAGTGACGCAGAAAAAGCAAGCAGCCTTTCTCTGTTTGCATATTTTGTCCATAAATAATGTACTACAAAGGCAAAAAGAGGAGAAATCTCTGTTGAATATTCATTTGCAAAATAACAGTTTGCTGATAAGGCCAAGGCATGTGATAATCAATTAGCTAAATGTTCTACAAAAACCTGGCAGGAAGGGGGTAAAAATGCAATAATGATAAATATGCAAACACACAGTGTGCGTTGATAAAGCAAAATGACAACTTCAGCAGAAGCCTGAATATCCATATCACATTAGGCTAGATAAACTATAGGGAGTAGGATATGTATTTCTAATGAGTTTCTTTGTTTCAAGTGCTTGTATCAGAGAGTCTGTTTTACATACACTGTCTAAACACACCTGCTGTCTGTGTAGTGTGCACAGGATTAGGAATATTACAGAATAGAATGCACACTGTGCAGATAGAATAGAGTGCTGCAGAAACAGCACGGCATGTATGACTGTCTAGGAGGTCAGCAGAGTGTCAAGGTGGGTCAGCACCTCAACTTTCTTTAGTTCTGTTTATTTTTTTAATCTGAGCAAAAATTTAAATATCACAAAATCACAGTGGTCAATAAATGCTGAAGTTCTCAGACCCTGCACTCCATGGCCTGACCAAGAGTTCAAAACCCAAAGATATTCAATTTACGGCCATTAAAACACATTAAAAGCCAACTGTTTTTTAACATGATTTATTCAGGTATGTTTCACTGAAAGTCTCTTTTACAGGAACAACCTGACTACACTCACTTTACACCTGGAAGCCGCCCAGTGCAACAACAGTATGATTTGTAACTGTTGGGCTTACTGGTGATAAAGAGGAAGGGGCAAGCACTGCGTTTCACTTCTTCACTTTTTGAGAAGCTGAAATAAGAGAATGTTTGGCATTTCTGTGAAAATGATTCATCAGCAATCAAAATAGCTGTAGATTAATTTTCCATCAAATGACTAATCGATTATTTGACAGATGGTTTCACCTCTAGATCTCTGCATACAAGCAAGTCATTTCATGCTAAATTCCACAAGTCTAATTGTAAAGCATGTCCTCAGTAATTGAATTGTTCTACAGGAGGTGCAGCAGTATTATGCATTATAGCTGCTACCACTACACTGTTGATGCATGTGAAACCAATTACAATACTTGTAATTAGGTCTTGTGCCTATTAATAAGAAAGCTGGTTTTAAGAATAAATGTCACCACCAAGGCTTTTCCCACCTCCTCTCTGGGCCCTGTGCCCCTGTTGCCACACAGGCCATGTCATCCTCTACTGGCCAAAGCAGGAATTACAGTTGACCCTGCCTCCTGCAGCCGACCTGGCAGGGAACAAAGAGGCAGTGCTGTGCCAAAGAAGCCTATCAGTCTGTCCTCTAGAAGAGAAGGAGGAAGAGGAGGTGGGTGGGGGGTAAGGGGGCTCTGCCACTCTGGAGCAATGCAGCTGTGCACTGCAGTCGACTCCCGAACAGCAAACTGCTTTAATAGGGGGGTAGGAGCGATGAGGAGGTGGGATGGGTGGTGGTTATTGGCACCGAGGGGTGGTCTAGTAAGACATCTGTCATCCTATCATCAATGCTGTCACATCATAGAACAAATGGACTGTGGGGTTTTTACAGCCCAAAAACAAGGGATTGCAAAAGGTGTCAGTTAGCACGTGATCTGTTACTGCTGTTCTGTGCCTTTTTCAATAAGCGCCGACCACTGTGCCTCACCCCACAAAGGGTCAGGAAAAAGGATGGAAAACAGTTACTAAGTGAGAGAACAAACACCAATCTGACAAATCAAAAAGTAAAAAAATTTAAATCAGCTCAGCATCACGAGGCTGTTCTGCATGTGAGTGTCCTTGGCTGAGGCCCAAACCACATTCAGGGGTCTGGAGCCATTGCTTCTGAGTGAGGACGAAGAATGAGAAGGGAGAGTGGCATATTTAATTTCCCATCTCTGCTCTGTCACCGCACCACCAACCCCTTTTGTTTTTTTGAAGTGAGCCGCTGCACCGAGGCAAGGTTCTTCCATAATGACACCTTGACTGTGAAGAACTTCATCCACTCTGCCATGCTATCTGGCGCCTGCGTGACAAGACGTCTGGCTTTGTTGCCAAGAGAGTGAAAGCGAGCTTTGAACTGCAGGCTGACAACTGACTTGCACTGGGCTATAGAAGGATATAATGGTAGTGGAGGGGGGGACAATTCTGACATCATGTTGCCCTCTTTTGGTGGGTGTTTGTAACTGCAGCTCATGGTCCTCTCACCTCAAAAGCAACAGTTCAGCCTGCCCTCCCAACTGCAGTTAAGAGATGTGAGGTGATGATATGGGTGAGTGATCGTCTAGTGATGTTGAGTAAATAGGCTGACTGATGGAACAAGCCCCAATATGTAAAAAAAAAAAAAAAAGAAATCACTGAAATTTCTTGTTTTATTTTTTATTTTTTGTAATTTTTTTCAAAATGATTTTGATAATAAATAACTGACCTTACAAACAGTGGTGGGTCTGTGTTATTTTGTCAATACAAACGTAAGATGCAAGAAGTTAAAGCTACTGCTAAGAACAATGAAATGTGATTTGTTTTCTCCTCATGATTTGCCATAATTTATTCATCTTCTTTCTCTCACATGTCGATGCGTTTTCATAGATGCTTTTCTTTCCTTTCCTTTGTTAAAGCAGGTTAAAGTCTCAATGAGGAGATTTAGCTTACAATAGAAACACAGTACAAAAGGTGCAATAAGAACACTGTTCCAACAATAACTGCAATACAGACTATATACAACCAAAGACAACTGCCACATGCTACTAAAGAGAAAAAATAAATAAATAACGCAAGCCACAAAGGGTCTGAGTTCTACACGCGTGTGTACCAGCCCAAAGACGTGCTGTATACTTATTCAGTCAGCGGATATATCTACTGTATGTACAAGCAGTAATGGCCTCGCAGTATTAGCATAGAGTTATGTACAAGATAACCATTATTACAATATAACATACAAGGATATCATATTTTGTGTATCTTCTAGTAATTAAAAAAGAACTGTTGTATAAATCTAAAGGTCAAATCCCGTCACGACCTGGACCTGTAAGAAACATAAGATATAAGGTTTAATATGTAACCCCAGATTGGTCAAGGTCAAGGTCAAAGTGTTTATTTGTCATATGCACAGTTAGGAAACATGTTTCTCTGTACAATGAAATTCTTACTTTGCCGTCCACAAAATGCCACAAAAATACAAATGAAATATAAAGTAGATAAACAAGCAACACAAAATCTAAGGCAGATTCGATTTTAAGCGTGACATTGAAAGTAGACTGAAGCGTCTGCTGTTGATCTTATTTGTCACTCCACACACCGAGTTGAGCACAATGTGGCAGTGCCTGTTGTTAGGCAAAGCTCCAAGCCATTTCCCCTTGATGCATCTTGATTGAATCAATAGGGCCCTTGCAGCATATCATTAGACACAAGTATTATAATTACTTGTGTTATTAATTTTGCTTTAATACCAGGGATAATGTGATATGTAATTCAGCCCTGTTGAGGGAAAGGAAAATAAGATCATCACAAATGCATCTCTTATGAAAATCAATGTTGAAATAGATATTCCAATAAAATCAAATCACTGCCTCTTTGTTTTTTTCTCATGCATATCAACCAAAAATCTTCTGTATTCATCTGGAATATATATATATATAATTTTGTCCAACATCTTTACATGGGCACCCCTGTACAAGGCAAAACAATATGGATTTGTGTTGCCTCGCAAACAATTTTAATAAAAAGCTATTGATTGAGGATCGAGCAGCTAGCCTGTGGGTGCGGAGCACCAGACCTCAGTGGGTCCAGATCATTAATGTCCTCAACTGCTGGCTTCACTGGTGCAAATTTGTTCAATAAGGGTCTAGCATGCATGCTTCAGGGTTTGATTTTGATACAGCCACATCAAGCTGTCTGTGTCTGTTTCATAGGCCACAAAGCAAAGACACATTTAGTTCAAACATGATGGTATCGTGTTTTTCTTTTTTATGGATATTACAATAAATTCAAGTTAAGAACAGTGCTATTGCACAGGATTTCAGAAAGTGGTGAAATGATTAATGATTTTGAAGACACATTACTCCTACTCAGCCCAAGCACCCATAGCAAACATCACTTCAAGACTAAACAGATCTAGTCAGAGGAATGTGCATAATAATAAGATATAGAGGCACAACCCATAGCAATCCATGGCTGCTTTCACACACATACTGTACAGGTTGTCATCAAAACACCTCCTCATCTCAGAGGAAAAAAAGATGCACAAAACACATACTCATAGCCTCTGCTTTATGTCAAACCTCATTGAAATGTGTGCAGCCACGGTATCTGCACACATGCATATACTTTCTTGAGCAGGTATCAAAGCCTTGGCACAGCAAGACAATTTTAATTATCAGGTATTTTCTATATGCTTATGATTTCAATTTCTCCCCTGGTAAGCTGGTAATGATATTCAAAATGGCTGTTGGCAACTCCGATTCCTTGTTTTTATCTGTCTTTTCTTCCAACTAAAATATGAATACCCCAGTTTATAGGCTTATTTGTCCCCATTCACTTTGTAAAGTTTTTATTCTGCCGAACATATCTTTTTAAATGTGAGTCTTGCTGGAAGGAATGGCAATAAAGATTTTAGGGAGAGGGTGGGGCATTGGGGTGAGATCAATGCAGAATGTATTAGCCTGCACTATTGAGACTGACTTCAATAATAAAAGAATTGATCCTTCAAAGTGAAGCATATTCTGGGCCGGCATGGTAAGGGACCATGGTCCATTCCAATACTGCACAGACCAGATGGAGAATCACAGCAGGCTATTTCACCCTCCCTCTAAATTCACATTGTATTTCAAACCCCTATTAAATTCATTCGCACAATTACTTGTCGAATGCATGCATTATGGGAGCCCAATAATACAGCATATGGAATAACTGGCACTTTTTAAATCTTTTTTATGTACTAAAGAGGGTGAGAAGGAGAAAAAGGAAAGGTGTGTAAGGAAGAGAATAAAGTTCAATGAGATGGCAGATTGTTTGGTTTAGTATACTAGATTACCGGGGGACATTTCAGTTTACTGTTATTTAGTCTATAAGGGCAACATGAAAATGAATGTGTGGCACCAAAGATTTTCTTGGCTGTTATGGTATTTCATTTCATCCAATCTTCCTTTAAATGTTTTTGTTTTCAGAAAAGGAGCTGCTAATATTTCTATTAGTCATCGAACACATCAGATTCCAGCAATGTCTGTGTACACAACCGTCAGTAGTAACGAGCCAGCAGTAATCAAGCATGAGGGCTGGAGACCTAACAAGCACACTTCACATACTAATCAGCCCAAGTGGACTTGCATTGCATACACATTCTTGTGCTTGTTTTCTGCCTCGTGGACATGAGCCCTGGCTTATATTATGAAATTATCTGGATAGTTTCAATAGATAAGGTTATTAGTGATTTGCCCAATGGGACGAGTATGTATTTATATCATTATATCAGTATTTATATTTATTTATTTATACAGTCTTTTAGGTTTTTTAAACAATTTTAGCTCTTTTATAATTTATGACCAGAAGGATTGCAACTTAAATTTAGTTGAAGAATGTACAATGACAAATAAAGATATTCTATTCTATTCTATGTCGAGATCAGAGTGCGGATCGGAGGATCATGATTCCTGTGGTGTTTAGTGATAAAGTTCTAAATCAGTGTGTGTGTCACACCATCGCTTTACTCAGCAAACCTCTGTGGTGAACTCCCCCCCCAGGGCTGCCAGGTCAACATTAAATAAAGTCATACACACAAATTACGTTGAGACTGATATTTCGGGCTGCAAATAATCAGACTAATGTGTGAAATTACAACTTCCTTTCCTTATCTATTAATCTGTTGATTGCCAGGCCCAGACAGAATCTGCACCCACAGAATTTCGATGATACCTCCACAGGTTTTCTGCAGATTTTGAAAAGAAAGTAGAAACTCAGAATGTAAGCACGTGTTTGCCCCCGGCTGCACGTGCGCAACAATTGTGTGATGCTGTGAATATTTTTTGTCATTTTCAGTCATTTTCCAAGCCAAGGATCTGATTTCATACTGTACCTTGATTGCCTAGTTGCACATCTCTGTCGCGCTTCTTATTCATTTCTTACACAACGATGTGTGACACTTCACATGTCACCTTTTGGAGCTGTTCCACTCAGTAGCCTGTGTGAACGACCCACGTCATTAAGTCAAAAATACCTGTCACAAGTTCTGAAAGCCCAAAGTGACATCTACAAATGTCTTGTTTTATCTGGCCAGCTGTTCAAGATCCAGAGATATTCAATTTAAAATAATATTATGCAGCAAATTTCCATATTTAATTAAGAAGATGGAACCAACAAATATTATCAACTTTGGCTGATTACCAAGTCCTCCAACCTAAACTTGTTTGTATCTTAGAATACTGTTCATATGACCCAGACCTTTGTCATGGAAACAATTATAAACACAAGTTTATTACAATTATAGAATATTCACAGTTTCATTAGGTTTATGCATAAAAACTACTTGGCTAGTTAAAAAAAAGATTATGGTTTGCCTTAAAATAACCTCTGCTGTCATGGTTACAACAATAAATATGCTGTTAAGGTTGTGGAACAGTGGATAAAGCAAACAATATCTAAAACAGGAATCAAACACAAGTCTCCTTTGGGAAAATCCTGATTAACTGACCAGTTAATCAAATTCACTTAATTTTCTGTTCATCACTTTATCTACAGTACTAATCAGTTGTTTCAGGGTGGAACAGTGGTTAGTGTTGTTGCCTCATAGCTAGAAGGTTCTGGGTTCAAGCCACAGCTGACCTGATGCCTTTCTGTGCATGCAGAGTCTGCATGCCCTCCCTGTGTCTGCATGGGTTCTCTCCAGGTGCTCCAGCTTCCTCCCACACTCCAAAGACATGCATCTTAGGTTGATTGGTGACTCTAAATTAGACTTCATCAGGAAAGGCATCCTGCATAAAACATGCATGCAAATTGTCAGTTGGATGGCAACTGATGATTCGCTGTGGTGACCCCTAACAGGGCCAAAAGTAGAAGAGGAAGACTAATCAATTGTTTCAGCTCTATTCAACAGGTTGTGAAAGCTGAAGTGAGCCTTAAAAATGTGATCAATATTAAATGTTACTTAAAATTTTAAAGTTTTGTTTTATTTTATGTTTTTGCCCCCCTGTACCCCATGAGGATAGCCAGGTATAACCCTAATCCTAATAGATGGATGATCCAGAAATATCAGCATCAGCCTGTTGTTGTCTCACACAAACCCACACACAGTGACCTCCACCTAATGTCTCCTCCACCCATGAGGAGGAGAGATTCCAGGACAGACCCCCACCTATGTAATCCCATCAACTCACATTAAACAGCCTGGATACAAATCTGTGAGGTCTGCAATCCACAGCTAAGACTTCACAGACCACACTCCCACTTATCTGGAGAAACAGCGCCCAAACTCACACACTCATACTCGGGGAGAAGAGTCATAGTTGGTGGCTGCTTTACTCAATTTGTGTATCAGCTGTTATATGATGTACTGTATATGAAGGGAGAGTCAGCCTTTACATGAAAATGTCAAGTCAGAGTATGTGCTGCCAGGTTATAGCAAAGGTGCCAGTTTGCAGTTACAGTAACTCAAACTAAATACAGTATGCACATGAATACATGCAATAATGTGCACAAAAAAAATGAGAGCTGGTTAATAACATCCAACTCTTTCATTTAATCCATTATAAAATGTAACAGGCACAGAAACACCTGACATAGAGAATTTATCTGTTGATGTGCAGTTTGGTACAAATGTGCTCACATATTGCAGATGGCTTCCCATTAAAACAAAAAATAAAATAAACAGAATATGATTTGTCTATTAAAAACACCAAATCTGACATGTAGAAATTAATATCTTGAGATAACAATGACATAATACGCTGCAAACCCTCCCACTGTGGTCAGAACTCCTGCAATATATTAGTCATTTTAAACACAAAAAAGTCAAAGTACATATAAATACATATGGAAAATTGTGTTCAAAAAGGACAAAACACAAGAGAATCTACAACTGGGCATGCACAAACTCCAGTACGTCTCCAACACATTTTGCTGTCAAGCCATTCAATCAATCACTGGTCCAGGCAACAGTATGTCCCATTATCATTCAGATACATGCAAAATGCCAGTGGGGAAAAAAAGAGCGAGATAAAAAGGCACATTGGACAAGGCACCCCTGCTCATGTCTAGCTTCAAAGAGAGAGAGAGAGGGGGAGGGAGACAGAGAGATAGATAGAGAGATAGGGAGAGAGAGAGAGAGAGAGATGCAGGGTGCAGGACCCACACGGTGTAGTTCCAGCCAATTGCATTCCAGAAAAGTGACCATGGCCAGTGATAAACAAAGCACCATAGATCATTTCTCTCCCAGACAGAGCCCAGCACTTGAGGCAGCGGAAGGGAGAGCGGTCAGAGAGAGAGAGAGGAGAGAAGCAGAGACAGAAGACGACAGAGAGCTCACCGCCTATATGCATCTGCCGCCCTGCTATCCACTGATGCTACATTTTGACGCCCTTTTTGCAACGGGAATGCCATTAAAGCCAGCTGCACTGCACGCCTGCAGATTTACTCTATGACAAGAACGAGAGAGTGAGCCAAAGAGAAAGACAGAGAGAAAGAGGGAGGGAAGTGTGCCGCTGCTGCTTCTTTCGTCCACCGCCACTGTGCCGATGCATCACATTCTACAAACACACAAAAAAGCTTTAAATTGTTCCCATTTCCCTGAGAGAACAAAAAAGGGCATTCAACACTTACCCACTCCCAGACACAAGAGTCAGATTCAGTGTTCATTTGAGCCCACTGTGCATCACAACAGAAACCTCAGATATTCCTCCAAAACAGATGTGCAAAGAGGAGCAGTGAGGTTCTCTCTCTTTTGTTTGTGAGCCTGCCCGGCTAGGTTACTCTATTTGCATCAGCCGGCTTTTTACAGCTTTGAAGCAGGTGGATGACAAAAACATCAATCTCTCCAGGCACATTGTGTGGCATGCACATTTTGACACACTCCCCTCACCAGCTACAGTATAATCACACATTCCTATTCTCTCCTCACAGCTCCACAAATGAATATGGGCTCAAAGGAAACTGAAGGACAAGTGTGCATTGTTGGAGAGTGCTTTTGTAGTAAACATGTTTTGATTGGTTTAGGAATTTTCTATATCTCTCAAGTTCGGTTTGTCATATGTTGAGGCAATTTTCTACACACAAGGAAGGACACTGGCTGATTCTGGATATTGAGTTTGAATCATAAGTCATTCATTTGACTGTTTTCCCTCTTTAAACGACCTTATAGCAGTAATTATGTTACTGTGCTTACAAAGGCTGTCTATAGTCCCAACACTAATATACAAGTTAATATTGAATAGCAGTGCTGTAGTAATGCAGTCTGACACAAGAATCCAAACTGGGATCAAGTCTGACTCATGAGAGCGTTGAACATGTTGCAACCGAAGTCAGTGAAGACCAAAACAGAGATTCAAGGAAAGTGAATCCTGGACTTATATTCATGTGGTAACCAATATAACTCCACATGAATGATAATGCAGCACTGTAACTGCTGGATGTGTAAACAGGCAAGAACATTAGCCATATTTATCATATCAACTTTATAAGGTAATAATATGACAAGGTTGCATTTCCTCAGCCTGTTCTACTGTCCCCAGGTGGCCAAATTTATTTATTAAATAATGCAGCCTGAAGGTACTTTCAGATGGTTGCTGTTGCAGGATATAGAAAGATGAGAACTAGAAAACACACTTACAGTAGGAAGAACACAAACAGTGTAACAAAGGTCCTGGCATAAAATACTGTATGTCTTCACTGGCTGCTGCCACCTCCAATGTTCACAATGTAAATGCAACAGTTACCAGGTCAGTAGCAGCTTTTGTGAGTGCAGATCATGAGACAGTTGCTGCTGTCTACATTATATTGGTTGAACATTTTTTAGATTGTGTCATTTCTTAACAGTGGAAACCACACCGATAATAATAATAATAAAAAAATACAAGAGCTCATGTCACTTGCATCTAAGCTCCCTGAAATATATTAGAAACAATTTTTGGTTGAGAAGGTTATGAATATTAGTGCACAGATTCCTCCTTGCTTTGACTATCTCTCCACTGTTGTCTGCCCTATCATGTTCTCTTTTTAAGTGAAACCCTCAAACTGCTCTACTGACATTATCCCTCCTCACTTTCTCTAAGAGATCTTTGATACCGTTGGATCTTCTTGCAATTTTGAATAGCAGTTTGGTGTCTGAGGTTGGTCTTTTAGTTTTTAAGAAGGTCATACTCAAGCCGCTAATTAAGAAGCCAAATTTGAATGTCTTCATCCTTTCTAATTCCAGACCTATCTCCAAACTCCCATTTTTATCACAAGACCTGGAAAAAGCAGTGCTGGTACAACTGGTCTTTTCTAGATAGACAGGGTTTCTTTGAGATATATCTGTATTTGATTTGAGAGCCTTCCACAGCACCAAATCTGTGCTTCTTAAATTTTTAATGATCTACAATAGTTTTAACCACCGATTTAGGAGATTTTGCTGCCCTCTGGCTCTTAGATCTCTCAGGGCATTTGACAGTAAATCACAAAATCCTTAACTCCTGCACTGAACATTCCATTGGTATTTCTGGTACTGCCTTGCCATGGTTTAGGTCCTATTTATCTGATAGACGTTTTTCTGATAGCCTTGGCAGCTCCTTTTCCTTTACTGTGCCTCTGTCCTATGATGTCCCCCAAGGTCTAGGTTTCCTTAAATTCCTTGTAAAGCCAACTGTTAAAAATATGGGTGTCATAATGGACAGTGATCTTAAACCAGGCAAAGAAATTCATTTCATAGTCAGAGCAAGCTTTTTCCAATTCAGGCTTCTTTGAAGGGTCAAACCTTTTCTTCCCAGAAATGATCTAGTGAGGGTTATCTATATTTTTAATTTAAACTATTGTAATGCACTTTGTGCTGGTGTTTGTCATTCTTTGCTGAATCACCTTCAACTTGTCCAAAATGCTGCAGCACATTTTCCTACTGACACCTGTAAAACAGAGCATATCTCTCCTGTCTTGGCCTTTCTCCACTAGTTACCTTTTTGTTTCAGGATTGAGTTAAATTCGTATTGAAGGATATTAAGGCCCGGAATGATTTAGCCCCTCCCTATGTTTCAGAACTTCTCAACCCTAGTGTCCAGGCAGATGCTGATCACGCACTTCTGGTTGTTCCTAAATCAAGGAAAAATGTAGAGGTGATCATGCCTTTGCAGTTGCAGCTGCAAAGCTCAGTAATGAGTTGTCTTTAGATATTAGATTGGCCCCATTAATGCCTGTTTTAAAATCTTCACTTAAGACATACTTGACACAGCTCGATAGCTATAATTTTTCTTTTATCCTGTTTTTTGTTGCTTTTAGTCTGAGGGATGTGGCTATCTCTTGTGTGTGTGTGTGTGTGTGTGTGTGTGTGTGTGTGTGTGTGTGTTTATGTCCTTTTTCATGTCTCTTTTATGACTGTTATGTTACATGTACGTATATATTATATTGTACAGCAAAAACATGCTGAATCAGCTTTGGAGTTATTAATCCATTTGTGGGAATAAGCAGTGTGTATGATATAAATCAACTCATATTGAAATTTGTAGCATATGGTGCAGCAGGATACAGTATGTAGCCACACTGGCAGAGTTGTTGCAGTCCATTCAAGCTACAGACCGCAGTCTTCAGGATTTAGAGACATACAGTACATAGGTAATCACTAGCTGTCAGAAAGTACCTTTACTGTTGTTTATGGTATAACTTCAGTCACTGTGATTATTTAGCTTTAGAAATTTTTGGAAAGTGACAGAATCAGGAAACAAATTTTAAGTTGAAACCAAACGCAAACACAGTTCCAGCTGGGAGGTCATTACGGAGAAATTTAGGGGCTAATCCTCAAGGATGAAGAATTAGTGTTTTCTTTTGCAAATGTTCAGTGGGTTCACTGCTCCGCCTTTGATATGAGAGGCATGACAGTTTCCCAGCTTCTCAATAGGAAACATGAAGGACCGTCTCCCTGCAGCAGTAGATTAGACAGTGGGACAGTCTGGGCTACCTGTTTACTACTTTGAATTTGTTAAAATAAAATGTCAGTTGTTCAGAAGGATCACTTCCCATGTTTACATTTATACCACACACTAAATAAATGTCATTTGGAACATGATTATGTTATTTAAAAAAAGAAGAAGAAAGACAAAGTGAGAAATAAAGAAAACATTTTTGGCAGTTAAATTCTGAACATGACATAACATTTCAACATAATGTAGGCCCGTATTTAGAATTTTCTAAAATCTTATATCACTTTGTTATTAGAAAATAAAGATCTTTATCCTATTAATATCTTAATTCTATTACAATGTCATAACTTTAGAGTACACATTAGCACACATGTGCTATATGTCCTGCTATCACATTTTATGGCTTATTTTAGCTGAACATTATTCTGTGGTTATTCATCTTCTAGTCAGTTTTATCACAAAGGTTTCTAGAGCAACAGCAGCAATAACCTTTGTTTGTTTGTTTAACAGCTAATGGAACTTGTGAATTCTTCATATCAGTAACCCAAAATTAATCTAAGTTCTAAATTAGATACTGCAGTGTTACAAATAATGACTAGACCTTGTAACAGTTAATTAATAAGTATAGGCTACAACCACATGAAACAACAAAAAAAGAATTTTTTATACACTGACACAAGGTGTAAACGCCACACCAACAACGTCCGTGTCTGTCGAAATTCCCATATTTTTGCAAGTCCCTGAATGCAGCCGTTTGACGTAACTGTTTTGTTTTTCATGGCGGGTTGCGAATGGTGAACCCTCGTGGATGTACTCTCGATTTTGTACACTTTGTCCTAGCTAAACGTATACGCCGTATGGGCATCTGTTTTGAGTAACATTAGCTGAAATATCTAAGCTTTTATGTTTGGTTTAAGTTAACGTAACGAGTTATTTAAAATCGTAAATTCACCGCTAATTTTTTATGTCAGAATTGCTAACGTTAGCTAAGGAACCAATCTCCCTGGATTGACCTAAGTCTGAAAATAATATCAAATCATAAGTTCGATGGACAGCTCACTGGTACAAGTCAACCCGCTGCTTTTACCTCTCAACAAAGAGAAAACAGTCTATGATGGCTTTATCACTGTTGAGGTAACGTAACTTAGTTATTTAACGTTCGCTGTGTTTGTGGCATTTTGTTAATACAAGACCGACTCTCCAAACTGAATTGAAAAACTATTCATTTAAAGATGTTATTACTTGTATGATAGACAAACTGTAACTTCAGACCGTTCACTGATGTTCTGGAAGCCCTGGTAAATTCGGCCGGCTCTTAAAAAGCTTATATTATTGATATTTACACCCACCACTTGTTATAGGTTTGTGTTAGTAAATGTCAATGTTATGTCAGTGTTAGCATAAGTTAATTTCAATAGCATGAAATGCAAATGTATCAGGCGATATTTTGTTCTTAAAACCTGATATTAACAACTTGTTTTTCGCCGAGTTGAATAGTTGATCTCGGTAATTCAGACGTGGTCTAAAGTTATGTTGTAAGTTACCCCATACCTCGTCCAGTACGTAAATAAACTTTTTATTACCCGATTTCTGAATGGATTTCGGCATGTTCATGTTTTAAAAGTTACTGAATGTTGCAGCTTGCTCTTGCAATATATCACAATTATCATTTAATTTCCCGTCACGGTATGTGTTTTCTAGGAACAAGACTTCAGAATGAGAATACTGCTACCACCAGATCGCCAGCTCAAACAGGCCAAGTACAACTGATCATCTCATCTTCTCTTTACAGGAGACCTATCCCACGCATTTCGCTTATGTCACCAATTATGCTAGAAATTCAGTAAAGAAGAATATTAGCGGTATAATGAGTGTGTCTAGTTATGTTCTTGCATAGCCACAGAATAATTGTTTTTTTTTATTGTTTTAGTGTTGCTGTAACTGTTCATACCTTGGTATTGTAGGCTACACTGCAGTTGGCAGTTAAAACACCTGTTACATGGATATGAGCACATAGTGAAGCAGGTAAGCACATACAGCAGGACACACTTGTAACATTCTGCTTGTTGCATAGTATTTTTGTTCTGTTGTGTAAGTCAGCTGTGGTTGAGGTCATGTTGATCGTTTTATGTTTTTTTGTCATCATGTCATTTTGACTCCTTTATGTTCGCTGCATTGTGCGTTCCTGTGCTCTCTGTCACTCATCAGGTTTGCTTCACTCAGGAGCAGAAAAAATATTTTTCACAGTTTAATTAACATTGCCTGGAAAATGTCCCTATTTTTATGTGGCCCCTCAGGGTTATTTGGATGAGATTGATATTTCACCCTGGGCTGCAAAGTTCATTATTTTCACAGCCTCTAAGCTATCATTAATTATTAAAGATGGTGGCAGCCCCCATTAATCATAAACACTGTGTTTGATTTGAATGGCTGGCTAGAGGAAAAAATAGACACTGTCACTTCATTATCCTCACATTCAACAATGTCTTTTCTCTCTTCTTTGACTTCTTGCAGAGGCTGCAGCAGTCAACTGATCTTGTCAGTTTCATTCTGGAGCTGAAGACTGTCTTGGTAAGGAGTACAGTGATACAGTGGCTAGCTTGGTTATTTAGACTTTGTTGCCTTATGAATAGGAAGTAAAGGGGAACCTTCAGGTAATATCAATAGCCTTGATTGTGAGGCACACATGTGCATGTTTTCTTAGATTAATGAAAAGTGTAACAACCTATGTGCTTGCCACCAGTCACTTACATATTGGCCCTGATTCACTTCTGCTCTATTCTTGTTTGCTTGCAGCAGAAAGCTCATGATGCAGTGGTTAAGTTGTGATATAATGTGCATAGGAATCTGGGCTTAAAAAAGAAATGTTGTCTGTGCCATTGCAGGAAGTGGGTTTGAAGAGCCGTCCTGAGTGCAGCTCCATTCCACCTCCACGGTATTATTCGCAGCTCATTTCTGAGATGGAGACCCTTGGGTGGGACACGTAAGTGGGCAACTAACAGCAATAACACTGGCTACTAACTTGTCAAATGTTAGAAAAGTTATCTGCAGTGACTATGTTCATGAGCTCTACATATCCCTTATATAGTAGTAGCTATATAAGGGATTTACTTTAGGTTTAGAACTAAATTAGCTGTTTGAACCAGCCTTCAAGTGCCTTCACAAATGACGATACAACAAACTTTAATCTGCAGGTTATTTTCTTGATAAGCAATGAATCATTTTGTATAGAAATCAGGTATGTCCCGCCAGTCGTATACATTCAAGTACACATTGCAGCTGGATTTTTTTGTAGATAGTTGTGAGGAAAGAAGAAATAGTTGCTGCAGTGATAAGTTGCCATAGTTGGAAAATCCTGCCTGGGAGAATTACATACCGCTCTGAAGTGTTTTGGCTCCAAATGGTCTTCCTGAATCTTTTTTCATTATCTCACCCATTACCTTCAACAACATGCCCCGCTGGCACAGTCCCCTACTGACCCCCAACTGTGCACTATGAGGGAAGTTAATGTTCTGATTCCAAAATACTAATATCTAATGTAGACAAAATAATGTTGAGTTGTTAATTATGTTGCCACTTAATCATCAGACGGACCAAAGCTGCCAATGATGCCAGATTCACATCCTGTTTTTTCTTTCTCTTTTTGGTTGATTTGTTTATTTTATAAAATTAGTGTCTGCATCAGTTTAATCCAGATGAGCCTGTGTCTGCAGACTACAGTTATTATTGCAAATCTGCTGTTGCTTCAGTCCACGTGCATTCTCATCTATCACATGTACTATGGTTTAGACATCCCCCATCCTAACCTTAAACAAGGGATTAGAAGTAGGACATGATGAGAGAGTAGTTGCATAAGGAAGTGACAGAAACTGGAACTTAATGTTATTTGTTTTCTTAGGCTAAAACTCTTTAGCAGTGCTCAAGATTTCACCTTCTGTACATTGCTGTACAGTACATTCTGTACAAGGCAAATCTCCAAGCATGTTTACTTGCCTGTATTGCAGGCCTGGCAAGTAACATTGTGCAAGCTTGTTTTTTTTAATTGTCATCACATTTCTTTCACCAAGTGTATCAGAATATACCTCTAGAGATGATTCATTTGGTTTTAAAGGTGGTGCTTAAAGAGGAGATGTAACTGTGATCAGTGTGCTGGAGAGTGCTACTGAATGAATCGCCACTAAATGTAAATTGTTGTTTAAATTGCCTCACTGCGAGAATGAGGTGATAAGCAAATTATTATTTTCTTTTAATGAAAACCATGATAATTTTACGTTTCCCCAGTTACATGGTCCCAAGACACTGAAAGTAATTTGCCTTCAGACTTACTCACTGATGGAGTTTGTTTCATGATGATCTAGATAATAACACTATAACCCCTTTCCGACATGCGCTCTTTTCCATTAATTTGACGGCATCTGCCTGCCTTGGCTTTGTACCTGAATGAGCACCCTGGTCACTTTTCTATCAGAGTTGTGGTGGCAGTCTTACCAGGTCAGACCTAGTCTCATTTACATATCACTTTCAACATGGCACAAGTCTGAACTAGATGCAGTCCAGGGTTTTTACCTAGGGTTTCAGAGGGCTCACACTATATGTTTTTTTTCCCCTTGCATGGCCAGAGTCCATGACTTCACTGCTCACACTGTACATTCACTCATTCGGCCATGATGCGAGCGCTCACACTGGATGTTTAAACAGATTACCTGAGTGTGTGTGTTCACTGACAATGTTAGTAAAGTTGAGGTCAACCTCTTGGTAACCAGTGTTACTTTTAGCCATTTACTTTGTATGGCTGATGAACAGCGGTAATCTGCTGCTACTAGCTACTGTATTTCTGAAATGTCAGAAATCCATCTGATCATTTGGGAGCTAGATCATTGATCGTTCAGGTGATTAAACCTCAGTTGATAGTTAAATTACCTTGGTGATGCTGTCACACATCACTCATAGACGTTCGTCCAAACACTGATTGTTGATTGACAGGTCATTCCTGTTGCCAGCTTGGGTTTCAGTTTGAGATCAAGTCATTTTCCTTTATTTTTCAGAACATATAACTCACTGTTGTTTTTACATTCATACTGATATGTTTCTTTTTTTTTTACTTGCATTTCGCAAAAACACTTAGGTGCTGTGCCTAAGCTTTTCTAAGGCAGTTACATTAACTTATAGACACACAAACGATTACAATAATCTCATGTGTGTGGCAAATAAGGCACATTTACTCTCTCTCTCTCTCTCTCTCTCTCTCTCTCTCTCTCTCTCTCTCTCTCTCTCTCTCTCTCTCTCTCTCTCTCTCTCTCTCTCTCTTTCTGTCTGTCGTGAATATGTCCGAATGCAGTTGTGAAGAACAGTAATGTAAGAAAGAAAGTGTATCTATCTATCTATTTGAGAAGCTGCAACAACACATCTCCACATTAACAAATGGCTCCTAATGACTCCCTTATTTTTAGTTATTGAGTTATAGTTAAATTCAGGTCATATTTAATAACTCTCAGCCCACTTGCGATGACAGGCCCAGCTAATACTGTCATCTCCACTTGTCTGGAGAGGAGGAGGGGGAGTGGTTGTTAGTAGGAAGATATCTATTCTTCCAGAGCTTGGATTAAGTCTTTACTACTACGCTCATTTTCCACTCTCCTATTAATGACCATGGCTACAATTATATTAGCAAAATGCAAATGACTCTAATTGAAGACTCTCAGGTTTTAATAGGTGAAGGGGGGTGAAGGTATGCTTTACACTGGAAACGGGACCAACATCATTTTCAGTGTCATGTTATGGTTAGGAGGCATTATACACAGTGGGTCTCAATCTCCAAAGCACTCGAGATTCGCTTAGCATCTTAATTGGTATGGGCTGTGCTAATAGCCACCAGGGGTTTTCAGTTGTAATTCGGTCTGCTGATTGGGCCAGGTAAGCGAGGCTTTCTCTTGCCTCTCTGTCTCTCTCTCTCTCTCTGTGTTTCCATTCCTGCATTTAAGAGTGTGGTCATCTTAATTGGCTGGAGATGGCATACCATGTTTTAATTAATGAAAAATGAGGGCATGTAGGTCAGAAGTCAGCCACCAGCAGTGGGTGGCACCAAAATGTAGCCCTGGAAACTCCGGGACTCATTACGGGCACAGCTGGTACTCCATGTTCACGGTCTCATGGTGTACGTAGAGAGCCTTATCTCTTATAACAGTGTTATCACTTTGTCACAATGAGTTGCTGCTCTCCTGAGGCCAGTTATAGTGACTCTCTGACAGCAGGGCTCTGCTGGGCCAAACAGGCCCAGGGCTGAGGGATTAGATGGTTTCCAACATGGATGTTTTTTTCCTATCTTTGTTTTTGTTGTATCATTAGGCCAGCTGATGGATGACTCCTGTAATCCTGTGATTTAAATGCAATCACAAATGGTATTGCAGTTTATCCTGTAAGTAATGGTGATGTCCTGGTTAGTACAGATAGACTAGTCCAGGCTAATAAATAAATAGCTGACTCTGTGGTGTATTTTTTGTGCTCTTGATTTGCACGCACATAATGTTTGTGCACTTGACCTACATTGTTTTCTATTTTCTTTCTCATACCCTGTATATGCCATCATTTTGCATGTGAATTTTTCATGTAACACAAACACAAGCGTCGCATATGTGTTGAGCCCAATGTTCATGAATCACTTTTTCAACACAAAAAAAAAAAAAAAAAGACATGCACAAATGTGCATGGTCTGCAGCAGCTCACTTGGCTGTGGAGTTGCAAATGGGATGCTGTCATCAGTCTTCCCAGCAGGACATCTGACTGTCACGCTGTTTCCATCATAGCCAAATAGAGGCAGCAGCTAGTTCTTGCTATTCTAGGTGAGAGACCTTAGAAGAGAGCAGATGGAAATGTGTGTACTAGCAATGCAGTGATGAGTTGTTTTTTTTATGCAGTTTTTAGATAACTAGAGTATATTGTAAAAGTTGGATGCTACTTATCAGATAAAATGTAACAATATTATATCTCTTATGATTAATTTTTTTTCCATCTACCCATTTTCATCAACAACATTGATTTCCACTTTAAAACGGACTGTTTTGCCATTTTGTGGGTTCTGAGTTCCAATAGCAATTCCATTTAAGGTCCAGTTTAATTCCTGGGTTTGCCAAAGCTTAGTCTTTTTTTTTCTTCTTAGAGATATAGAATACATGAAGCTTTTCATTTTTAGTAGGTCACTAAAAGAACAAACATTACCAGCCCCAGGTTGTATCAGGGGTTTAACAGAGGGGTCCCCTGAGGTGCAGTCATTGGTGTAGAGGTAAGCAAACTGCAAGGGGACCAGCAGCAGGGATGTCCTTCAGGTGGGCTAACACCAGTCTCTCAAAGGACTTCATGATCACAGATGTCAGGGTGACAGGTCTGTAGTCATTCAGTCCACTGATGAAGGGTTTCTTGGGAACTGGGATGATGGTTGAGCATTTAGAGCAGGAAGGGACTTCACACAGCTCCAGTGATGTGTTGAAGATCTGAGTGAACATGGGGTCCAGCTGATCAGCACAGGCTTCCAGGCAGGCACACCGTCTGGGCCTGGTGCCTTTCTGATCATTTGTTTTTTTAAAAAGGAAATACATATCCGTTTGACAGACCATCAAGGGTGGAGGGCTGGAGGAAAGGGAGGTGATTGTGGGGGGAGCCTGCAGTAAAACACATTCAGGGCATCTGCCAGTTGACAGCTCTCCACGGCAGGGGACGGTGTCCTATAGCTGGTGATGTTCTGTAGGCCTCTCCACACTGAAAGCTATTTTCCAGTTCTCTTAACCAGGAACTCAGAGAGACGAGGCAGTCCACTTGGATACAAAAAATGGATCACAGGTAAAATTAACATTACACGTCCAGGTATCTTCCACCTCCAATACTGCATGCAGGCAGATTGAAGAATGAAAGACCCTGAACCACCAATGCCTATACATTATATCTGGTTTGGGCTAACCCCATTCTACACGGCAACATCAAACCGTGGCGTCACCTGATATGCCAGCTTTACAGCTGACCGTAGCAGTAGTCAAAACATGGAGAGAATCAATGTGTGTGAGTGTTGATTAAGTGGTGTGTATCTAAGAACATTCTGACATGACATCTAGTGACATGTCATGACATTAAACATAAGAAAATATTATGATTACAATTACGGTTAAACATATCATAATAATAACAATAATCATCCTGCCTGCTGACAATCAAACTTTTTCTATCTAGTTATCCTTGACCATATGCACCCTGCAAAAAACTCATGAGAATGACTAAGCATTTAAACTAGACATCCTGTCTCCACTAAACATTTCTAATACAACAAGTATCTAACCAATTTCTATCTGACTAAAAAAATACCTAACAACACAAACGAGGGATCACTGGCTGAAAACTGGCCTTTCAGAGTAGCTCCTCTTTGCTTCTCTAATCTCTCTTGTCAGTGTGTTCCTGGCCTGTCTGTACAGGATCCTGTCGGCCTCCTTTTTGGCATGACAAAGCTGCTTGAGTTTTACTGTGAACCAGGGCTTGTTGTTGTTGTTGTTGTTGTTGTTGTATGAGCAGAAGGTCTTGGGGGCACACACATGTCCTCACAAAAGCTTGTGTATGATGTCACAGCATCAGTGGGTTTTTCTAGGTCTGTAGAAGCAGCTTCAAAAACCCTCCAGTCTGTACGATCAAAACAGGCCTGCAGCTTTGACTTTCCCTCCTTGGTCCATCTCTACAATGTTTTGATCACAGCCTTTTTGCTGCTTTATGTTTCTGCCTATAGGCTGGGATCATGCAGTGATCAGAGAGACTGAGGCCTGCATGGGGGACAGAGCAATCTGCACCTTTTATTACCGTGTAGCAGTGGTTCAGGGGAGCTTTTGTCCCTGGTGGGACAGCTGATGTGCTTCTGTATTTGGGCAGTTCATGGGTGCAGTTTGCTTAGTTAAAATCTCCTAAAACAATATGTAGGGAGTCTTGGTATTTCAGTTCCATGCAGTTTGTAGTTAATGAATGGAGTTTCTAATGTTGTAACATTTACCCAACACATCTTGTCCAGGTCCCAAAGATGGCTGCTGCTCCGCCGACTAAATGTGCAAAGAACTTTTCCATCCACAAAAATGTGACAAAAAGTGTCGGCTGTCAGATGTTTAAGAGGTAAACGTCTTGTAAACGTAATCCAAGATGGGTCACAGAAAACCGACTAAAAAAGGCAAAAACAGCAAAATCACACACGAGCATATGACCGAGACTGCCATCTGTGGCACCATTTTAATTGTCCCATGTGACTTTTCTCAAGACCAAGACAGTTGTTCCTGTTGTCTCCGGTACTTTTTACCATGCTAACTCTGAGAGACGAAGCAGTTCAAGTAACTTCAAAACAGTGCTGATTTATTCAATGAACACAGGTAAAAATTAACATTACATGCTCAGGTATCTTGCACCTCTAACATGCACGCAGGCAGCTGAAAGATGAAAGACCCCGAACCACAACAGGCCTATACATTTATCACTTAGGTTGGGCTAGCCCCATACTAACAGGAACCCCAAACCGTGATGTTTCCCGGTGCCAGCTTTGCTGCTGGCCATGGCAGTAGTCAAAGCATGAAGAAAAATCAATGTGTGTTTGTCTGTTGATTATGTGGTGTGTAGCTAAAAACATTCTAACACGACCTCTAGTGACATGTCGTGACATTAAACATAAGAAAATATTATGGCTAAGGCTACAGTTATACACATCATAATAATATTAAACATCCTGTCTGCTGACAGTCATCAACTTTCTATCTAGTTATCCTTGACCATAAGTAACCTGCAGTAACTCATGAGAATGCCTAAACATTTAACAGCCTGAGCTAGACATCCTGTCTACTCTAAACATTTCTAATACATCAAGTATCTAACCAATAGCTATCTGACTAAAAATACCTAACATTCCACACCAAGTAGTAAAGGGTATGTTATGGGAGCATACTGTTTTTAAGTGTGTACCTAAAGTAATCTGGGTGTTGCCTATTCAAGAAGTTCTCACCTGCTGCTGGGTTATTTTTGGGCTGTTGCTTGATCAGTGGAACTGGCATTGATTTTGACACCTTTAAATATGGGGAGTATGTCTGTCTGTGTGTAATTGTACAGATAGTTTTAGTCATAGAGAGAGCCAGGTAAGTGTGTTAGCAAATCTGAGATAAGCATGCAAGAAAACTACACTTGGGGTTGAACTGCAGTGAACGTGATACTATGTGTGTGTAAGTGTTGGTGTGCATATGACACTTCAAAACTGTTGCCCTTCACTAGCATTTGACTGCAAGTGTGTGAACAAGCAACGTTTATGATTCGCCAAATTGGACACCATCTCCCATCATTCCTTCACTTCTCTAAGTGTGTGTTGTGTGCTGTTCCTGAGCACACCGCTCACATCAGTCTCCTCTACCACCCTCCATAAATCCTCAGCAGATATACAACCATGTCAGCCACAGCTCTGACCATCCATTGTAATGAACTGTAAATCTGGAGGGGGACTGTCCAAATCTTTTGTCTCCGATCAGTCTTTTGTCTTTAGGACTGGTAGACTGATGAACTGAAGGTTTTGGAGGGGGTTGAGTCCTCCGTAGTGTGCTAGAGCAGCAGTAAATCTGACAGCAGTGTTGATGCATGCTCGGGCCAGATCAGTGTTTTGTCGTCAGCCTCAATAGGTTATAATTAGCTTAGGAAAGAGGAAGCCTGATTTATAAGTTGACTGAAGCTTGAAAATGTGAGCCCACTTGAAGGTCATCGGGAATAAGTACAAGTAGTTTAATGAATGCTTGAGTCTGAATAGCTTTTATTAATTTTTTGAGATGAGACTGAACTGAACTGTACAGTTGTATGCTGTGAAAAGCAAAATGCTAAAACTGCCCTTAATGCGTTGGTGATAATTTTATGTAGGTTTGTCACTACAAGCGACCCCTTTCAAATTACACACATGCAGCTTTAAGAGTTTGTTGGCACTCTTCATAGTTAATTTACACCTGAATGCAGAGAATTCTGCTGCATTGTACCGAGTTCAGTTTGAATGAAATTTTTAAAAAGCAAGGTCAAGTATTTAGTCTCTTTTGACAGGGGATATTTTGTGGTTTCATGCCTAACAGCATTTAGGCAATCGAGACACAAGCCTTTGCTTGAAAAACAGAGTAAGGAAATTATTCTGGGATAAACAGCATTTCAGGCAGGATGACCACTAACATATTCAGTTGATTGGGAACTGTGGGAGAAATGAGTAGAAGTTATTCAAAGTTGTTATTTTGAGTTGGTTTTAAATTCGGACATAAATGTAATTAATTTGATCAAATATTCACTGTTTGACTGTGGTGATTAGTGTAAAATTGTAGCATTATTGTACTGCATCTTTACAGATCATGAGGACTTGTAGTGGTATGAGCATGACTGTAGTGCTTTTCGGTGAGGTGACATACTGGCTGAAGCAGCCTCAGATTAATTACTATTGTGCAGTTGACATGTACATACTGCGCATGCAGTCAGTGTACTTGCAGTTTTATTAGAAAGCCTAAAATCCAGGGTGTGTCTGGTGATTCAGCATGAAAATAATGCTCTGAGCTCCAGCGTGATTGAATTTGTTGATTCCATCATTAGAGCATTAAAAAGGTATTTGATGGAGAAGAATGCAAATCAGAATTTAAAGGAAAAAGCCTATAATTGGCTTAAGGTGTAAATGTGTAGCTGGAGCATGATACCTGTATAAAATCACTGTGTTCATAGTTAGAGTGATACATCTAAAGGCAGAGGCGATGTCTCAGTACTGTTCTCTGCTGCTGTGATTAATGATGGATGATAGTTGCTGTCACTGGGCTCCAGACTCACCTTTTCCACTAGTAGCACTGTCCTTCTCACTGAAAATGTAAGGATCACCAGCACAAAGTTTAGACACACCGCTGAAATTTACACACAATGCAACACATTCATACTTGTTGCATCTTAACTGTATTACTGATAAAAACTTTGGTAACAAATAGACAATATTTTTTTAGTCAGATAGATATTGGTTAGATACTTGTTGTATTAGAAATGTTTAGTGGAGACAGGATGTCTAGGTAGGCTGTTAAATGCTTAGTCATTCTCATGAGTTTTTTGCAGGGTGCATTATGGTCAAGGATAACTAGATAGAAAAGTTTGATTGTCAGCAGGCAGGATGAATATTGTTATTATTATGATATGTTTAACTGTAATTGTAATCATAATATTTTCTTATGTTTAATGTCATGACATGTCACTAGATGTCATGTCAGAATGTTCTTAGAAACACACCACTTAATCAACACTCACACACATTGATTTTCTCCATGTTTTGACTACTGCTACGGTCAGCTGTAAAGCTGGCATATCAGGTGACGCCTTTCATTCTTCGTCTGCCTGCGTGCAGTATTGGAGGTGGAAGATACCTGGACGTGTAATGTTAATTTTACCTGTGATCCTTTGAATAAACCAGCACGATTTTTTGTATCCAAGTGGACTGCCTCGTCTCTCTGAGTTCCTGGTTAAGAGAACTGGAAAAAAGCTTACAACAATTTACTGAAACACTAACAATGTGCAGTTTTTTTTTTTTTAAGGACACAGTCACAAAGTGCGGTACTGCTTGATGGCCTCTGCCTTCTCTGATCGCTCATTATGCAGAATGGCACATTGCACATTCCCGTATATCATATTGTATTATAATGACTGATGCATTATTGTGTACATCACATTTAATTTTGCAGCTGGTAAAGGAGCTAGTTTTAACTAGCTTATATGCATTTAAAATGAATTACTGCTGAGTAGCTTGTCAATTTTCAGAATCAGAATCGGCTTTTTTGGCCAGGTGTGACGGACACACAAAGAATTTGGCGTTTGAAGCGGGGGGGGGGGGGGGT
>NW_018128063.1:282019-283074 GCF_001952655.1 Monopterus albus | reverse complement strand
CCATTCTACGCAGGCAACGTCAAACCGTGACGTCACCTGATATGCCAGCTTTGCAGCTGACCAGAGCAGTAGTCAAAACATGAAGAAAATAATGTGTGTGAATGTTGATTATGTGGTGTGTATCTAAAAACATACAGGACATTCAGGGACATGTCCGAACAGTAAGCCTCGGAAGATATTATGATTAAGATTACGGCTGAACATAGCAATAATAATAGCAATATTCATCCTGCCTGCAGACTCTTCAATCTAGTTGACCTTGAGGCCCACATGCAGCCTGCAGCAAGCTCATGACAATGAACTAAGCATTTAACAGCCTGAGCTAGACATCCTGTCTACCCTACACATTTCTAGACAACAAATCTCTAAATATCTACCTAACTAAGAAAATACCTAACAACCTCTAGTGACATGTCATGACATTAAACATAAGAAAATATTATGACTATGACTACAGTTATACACGTCATAATAATAATAATAAACATCGTGTTTTCTAACAGTTGTAGTCTTCCGATTCTTTTAGCCATGCTAACTCTAAGAGACGAGGCAGTCCAAGTAACTTCAATACAGTGCTGATTTATTCCATGAACACAGGTAAAAATTAACATAACACGCTCAGGTACCTTGCACCCCCCCAACATGCATGCAGGCAGCTGAAGGATGAAAGACCCTGAACCACACCAGGCCTATACATTTATCTCTTTGGTTGGGCTAGCCCCATTCTACACAGGAACGTCAAACCGTGACGTCTCTGGTGCCAGCTTTGCAGCTGACCATAGCAGTAGTCAAAACATGGAGAAAATCAATGTGTGTGTGTCTGTTGATTAAGTGGTGTGTATCTAAAAACATTCTAACATGACATCTAGTGACATGTCATGACATTAAACATAAGAAAATATTATGATTACGATTACAGTTCAAACACATCATAATAATAATAATAATGATCATCCTGTCTTCTAACGGTCATCAACTTTCTATCTAGTTATCCTTGACCATAATGCACCCTGCAAAAACTCGAGCATAACTAAGCATTTAACAGCCTAAACTAG
>NW_018128063.1:254845-279127 GCF_001952655.1 Monopterus albus | reverse complement strand
TAATCTTACAAGAAATGTAGTTGTTAGTTTTCAGGAGCAACTGGCAGCCACTTCTCTTATGTTGTATCAGAACAGAATGGCATTAGACTTCATTCTGATTAAAAAAAGGGGGTGTTTGTACTATGTGTAGCAAATCCCTGTTATTGTTATTTGGTTTATTATAGGTAGGCACCGTCGTCTTGTGCATTTATGTCAGGCATCCATACAGTCCAGCATCATCAATAGTTAACACTATGATTGGGCAACAGTGTTGTACTTACATCTTAAATAATACTGCTCCTGATGGCTCTATTGCTAAGGTTAAAATTTTATCAGAGGAGATGGCTGACCATTCAGAAATTAAAAATTGCATTGATGATTGGGTTGTAAAAATTTTTGGCAAGTGGAAAAATTTAGTGATTTCTTAGCTACATCTTTTGTGGCAGCAGTTACTTTGCTGACCTTGTGTGGATGCTGCAGCATCACCTACATTAGGCATCTTTGTCTAAAGTGTATCACCACTGTCACTGATAACAGATATCCCAATATCCATGGGAAACCATGCCCAATGATCTCACTCACTGAGCCCGGTGAGTCTGAGATTGAAGAGGACCCCTTCGACGGGGAAGAAGACCGTGACCTTTCTACATACTATTGCTAAGGGTTAACACATACCCACATATATTCTTGCATATACGTAGGTGGTGTGGGCTCATCGGTGTGTGATTGATTTTGATTATTGAGTAGAATTTTGTGATAAACGTGTGATCTAAAGCTGTTTGCCAATCGTCATTAAACAAAAGAAGAAGACGACAGTGTATATTGGCTTATGCGTTAACAACACCCGTATGTGTGTATACTCCTCCGCTGTCATGAGTCATTAAGACAGTTAGAAATTAATAAATCAGTCAGATAATTATTAGACTTTAATGTGTGTTAGTAATGCAGTTTAGTAAGATTCAAAGTCTGCTCCTGTGTGCTCTGCTTCAAGGTTAGAAGATAATGTTGACTCTGAGAAGGGTACCTTGACACCAGTTATTTTTGTATTAATCTTGTGTAAGAATTATGTCTAAATGAATGTTTTAGTTACACATCACGCATACAACATACACACACACGGAATTCTTTATTTTGTTATGACTTGTGCTCGATGCATGCGGAGCATAAGATAAGAGACGGAGAAGTCGGACTGTCTCCAACTCTTGATGTTTTTACATCTGTCTGTGTAAGGGGTTAGCCCAAAACCTTATAAATGTATTAGGCTTTGTGTTTCCGGGGTCTCCTTTCTTCCAGCAGTTGTCTGGAGCAGGAGCCACCCGGGTTTGTGTTTCTGTAACTTTTTATTGTGGCTATAATTAATCAGCACTAAAATGAAGCAAGTTGGACTCCGTCTTCATTCAGATTTGTTCAATAAAAGAACTGGGGTATAACAAGGTAGGTTGGGATACATCCTACATCCACCATAGATCAGTGAGTTCTTATAGTTGTACTTTATTTTTTGTATTAATCAGGTTCTAAAAAGGGGCAGCACGGTGGCACAGTGGTTAGCGCCGTTGCCTCACAGCGAGAAGGTTCCAGGTTCGGGCCCCACCTGGGACCTTTCTGTGTGGAGTTTGCATGTTCTCCCCGTGCTTGCGTGGGTTCTCTCCGGGTACTCCGGCTTCCTCCCACAGTCCAAAGACATGCAGCTTAGGTTGATTGGTGTCTCTAAATTGCCCATAGGAGTGCATGTGCGTGTGTGTGGTGAGTGTGTGTGTGTGTGTGCGTGTGTGTGTGTGTGTGTGTTAGCCCTGCGATGGATTGGCGACCTGTCCAGGGTGTACCCCGCCTTCGCCCGATTGCTGGCCGGGATTGGCTCCGCCCCCCCCCCTTGTGACCCCGCTCAGGGAACAAACGGTGGAAAATGAATGAATGAAAAGGTTCTGAAAAGTTACTAGTAACTAAAGCTATAAAATAAATGTAGTGGAGTAAAAAGTACATTATTTACCTCTAAAATTTAGCGCACTCAAAGTATGAAGTAACAGAAAATGAAAATACTCAAGTATGGATTTCTCAAAATTGTACTAAAGTACAGTACTTCAGTAAGTGTACCTAGTCACTTTAATCCCTGTTTAGAACAGAGTTAAATGTGCAATTTATGATTAATAACAAATATTTTTATCATTTGACAGCACTAATATATACATTTGTACTGTTATACCCCAGTTTTTTTATTGGACAGATCTGAATAACGAAGGAGTCCGTCTTTCTTGATTTTAGTGCTGGTTTATTTAAAATTATATAAATTACACAACACAATCCGGGTTGTTCCTTCCTCCAGAAACACACACACTCTGGCTGCTGGAGAGAGAAGCAACAGAGCCTAATACATTTATCAGTTTTGGGCTAACCCCTTACACAGATGAAGTCCGTCCAGCAGACGCCATCTCTTATCTAGAGCTCCACAGGCTTGGAGCAGCTGCGTATTACCTAGTCATAACAAAATGAGGTAGCTTGATGTGTGTGGTTGTTGTTACGTGGTGCACAAAAGAAATACAAGAAAACAATTGGTGTCATGGCTTACTGCTAACCTTGAAACAGAGCAGACTAGAGCAGACTTTGAATCTTACTAAATTGCATCACTAATACATTAAAGTCTAAGACATTAATGTCTAATAATTATCTGACTAATTTATTAATTTCTAACAGTACCAAAAATATCAGCACCCCTGCATTTCTGTCAGATAACACACCACTTCTCCCAGAAAATTGCAATCACACCTTTTTTGCTTTTCTGTTTATTTTTTTGTTTGCATTAGAACAACACAAAAAAGCAGAGAAAGGTACATATGTTAATGTGTACACCTTGCTGTGAATGGATGTGGATTTATTGTGTATGTATTGTGTGTGTGTGTGTCCATCTTCAGGCTGCTTTTCATAGACACAGAGTTTCGAACGCTGAGACTGAAGGCAGAGGACTCCTCTGGAAGGCAACACATTCTCACTATTAAACTCAAGTCTAAGGTAAGACAGACACTCACCTGCATGCACAGGGACACACACAATTTAGAGTAAGGCCTGGATAATTTTAATGCTGAAAATGATTCATCATCAAATGGAACACTCTGTAGCTTGATGTTGACCCACAGCCAATACAAATCCAAACAGGTCAGATTCACCAAACGCATATTAGATGTTCAGTTTGCTGATAGCAAATGAGTGCTTTACATCTGCACCCCTAAATTTAGGTCAATCTCTAGAGGGTATGCATAGGTATAATAGCCCTCTGTGACTGAGATGTAGCACAGATTAAACATCTCTGCACAGACCTCAGCTTGATGGAAAAGCTTCTTCTCTGCATAGAAAAAAACAGTACACCTACACTCATCTGCACAGCTGCCGCCTCTGCTCCATGCTATTATGAGAAACACACAGAACCTTTAAAGATAAATGCACTGGTGGAATAGTACTGAAATGCAGGGTGTTTGTTCCAGGAACACATCATGATTAGGACCGGATATGAAATACTCTCTCAGTTCAGTTTGATTTCAATTCCATTAATTTCATTTTGATGAAGTTCAGTTAAGTTTTTGCTTGGTCTCAATAACTTACTACAGTCTGCATAACGAGCACCGTATGGGCTTAGTAGGGGAATGGGGCCAGACATTTTGACTGGGAAGAGTGAAGATGTCACATTTCTGCAAGTTTGTTCTTGTGTTCAGCTTGATCAACAAATGTTTGATTAATTACTCTCTTCATTATGGATGAAAATATAGAGCGTTGACATCTCTGTAAACTGCGACCGTGTGACTGTGTGAGATGGGGAGGGAGTGGCGCTCACAGACACACAGCAGAGCAGAGATCAGCTCACTGTCGTCTATACTTTTGTCGTTGTTACTTATCTTGAAATATCCACAAACCACTGAAATTTCTTCTCCACCTCCTAACAACTGGCTGAGCCAGCATGAGGTTGATGTTATGCTGCTGTTAAGTGGTATCAGTGCATAGTATCAGACAATTTTTACAAGTACTAGAGGGTGGTATCAGACCCAATAGCCAGTACTGGTATCGCTATTGGTGCATCCCTACCAATGATTGTATATTTATTAGGGGTGAGCCGATCCGATATTAAGTATCGATATTAGTCCGATATTGGCCAAAATCTGTGGATCGGATATCGCAAAGAGAGGGGCGAATAATCCGATCCGATACACTACGGAGAATTTGTTTTAAACTATCATATGACTGCTTTACGAGACATGAGCGACGTGTTGTAAAGCGAGACGTCACATGAACAGTAGCTTCAACGTGATCGACAGGCATGAGTGAGACCGATCAGCGTTACCATGTCGGCTGTGTGGAGTTATTTTAAACTCAGCTGGCAGTTATGGTCGCTAGATTTCTCTGTGCACCTTCAACAAGTGTGGAGAGTGAAAGACTTTTCAGCTCTGCCTCCATTATTATTGATGAACGGAGGAGCAGCCTGACAGCTGAGAAGGCTGAAATGCTAATCTTTCTAAAAAAGAATTTGCCCCTCATGTTAAAGTGAAGTTACACACTTAAGTTAAACAAGGACAGTGAAAACATGATGCACTGGTTTTTGTGACAGTTTTCATGGCCAGGCAGGTACTGAAAAACTTGAATAAATATTCAAATATTTTACTTGATGTTTCAAATGTTCGTACTGGTCTTACAGTTCAATACCAGACTAGGTTACTGTGTTTTACTGTCCAATTATGGAGATTCTATTACATTTAATGTTAAGTTATTGTTATTTAAGTTATGGTTATATCCAGTGTTTGATGCTGGAATTATTATTCTTTCAAACCTAAGTATTTAGAGAATAACAAACGTTTACACAAAGGTGCACCTAAAATTTTACTTGAATGTTTGAATTGTGCTGACTAGTCAAAAGTGCTGCTAAAAGTTCTCTGTTTGAAGAATTGAAATAAAAATTAAGCAGCAGTGTTGCACAACTCATGGTTGTGGGCGATGTATTTCTTCCTTTAGGAGAGTAGAATATTTGACAAATGTGTTACTAAGCAATTGTTTAACAGAGGGGAAAAATATCATTTTGGATCGGTATCGGCAGATACTCAAAATTGGGGTATCGGTATCGGACATGGAAAAGTGGTATCGTGCCACCCCTAATATTTATCACATATAATTTGATTAATTGTTAATATTACATCAAATGTAAGGCAATGTAGATGATTATATACAGTTTTTAGGGAATTCCACTCAATGTGAGCTCAGTTCAGAAAAAGCAGAGGCATATGTCAGTGCGCTGCTCTGAGACTGCCTGATGTGAACTCATTGTGATACTTGACTCGTCGTCTGCTCAGCTGTATGAGTGTGTGTGAGGAGCGCAGTCCCACCTTTGAACATTTTAGCTGGCGGAGCAGCAGCTATTATTGGAAAGTGGAGGAGTCGCCCTCGCAAGACTACGACAGCAGGCATACAGAACGCCACTCCTGGAAATATGTCTAGCTAATCTCTGTTCCCTTGCTAACAAAATGGATGAACCACTGCTCGTCAATCGGACTAACTCAGATTTTTCACATTCTGCGGCATTATGCTTTGTGGAAATGTGGTTCAATGACTCAATCCCTGACGAGGCTGTTCAGCTGCCAAGATTTCAGATCTACAGAGCAGACCGAGTGAAGGAACTATCTGGAAAAAAGAGAGGAGGACGCATCTGTTTTTACATTAATGAAGGTTGGTGTAGGGACATTACAATGCTGGACAGAACTTGTAACTCGGACATTATCCATTAACTGTAAACCTTTTTATTCTCCTAGAGAGTTTTCCTCATTTATCTTGGTTGGTACTTATATTTCTCCACAAGTCTGTGTTAGAAATGCATTGCAGCTCCTAGCCAACCAGATAATAAGTATGGAAGAGAAACACCCAGACTCCCTGCTTATTATTTTGGGGGATTTTAACAGAGCAAACCTTACTCACGAATTTCCCAAATACAGACATGTCAGCTGTCCCACCAAGGACAAAATCACACTGCACCATTGTTATACAGTAATCAAGGATGCCTACCGCTCTGTTCCTTATGCAGCTCTTGGACTTTCAGACCATTGTATAATCCACCTCATTCACACTTATAGGCAGAAACTTAAAGCTGCAAAGCCTGTGGTCAAAAGTGTGAAATGATGGACTGAAAAGGCAAAGTCAAAGCTACAAGCCTGCTTTGACTGCACAGACTGTATTTGAGGCTGCAGCTACAGACTTGAATGAGTATACTGATAGGGTGACATCATATATCAAACAAAAGATCAGTAAGGCGCCAGGCCCAAACAGTGTGACCCCCTTCTGTCTGAACATTTGTTTTGACCAGTTGGCTCATATCTTCACGAAGATCTTCAATAGGTCACTGGAGCTTTGTATAGTTCCCTCCTGTTTCAAATGCTCATCCCGCTTCCCAAGAAATCTTCCATCAGGGAACTGAATGACTACAGACCGGTCACCCTGACATCTGTTGTTATGAAGTGTTTTGAGAGACTGGTATTGGCCGACCTGAAGGACATTGTAGATCCCCAGCTGGATTCCCTACGGTTTGCTTACCGAACAAACAGGTCAGTGGATGATGCAGTCAACGTGACACTGAACTACACTCTGCAACACCTTGACTCACCAAGGACCTATGCTCGGATCTTATTTGTCAACTTCAGTTAGGCATTTAACACCATTATCCCAGACATCCTCCACTCCAAACTTACCAAGCTGACTGTGCCTGCCCCCACCTGTCAGTGGATCACCAACTTTCTGACAGACAGGAAGCAGCAGGTGAGGCTGAGGAAAACCACATCCAGCACCATAAGCACAGGTGCCCCCCAGGGATGTGTGCTCTCCCCCGCTGTTGTTCTCCCTATATACTAATGACTGCATATCAGGAGACCCTTCTGTAAAAATCATGAAGTTTGCAGATGACACAACAGTCATTTGCTTCATTTAAGATGGTGACAAGTTGGCCTACAGACAGGAGGTTGAACAGCTGGCCCGTAACAATTTGGAGCTGAACACACGGAAGACAGTGGAGATGATAGTGGATTTTAGGAGGAGCTCCCTCACCCTATCTCCGCTCACTATACTCAGCAGCACTGTTTCAGTTGTGGAGTCCTACAAGTTCCTGGGCTCCACAATCTCTCAGAACTTGAAGTGGACAACCAGCATCAGCGCCATTATTAAAAAGGCACAGCAGAGGATGTACTTCCTGTGTCAGCTCAGGAAGTTCAACCTGCCTCAGGAGCTGCTGATTCAATTTTATAGGGGAATCATTTAGTCTGTTCCGTGTACTTCCATTGCTGTCTGGTTTGGCTCAGCAACCAAACAAGACAGGAACAGACTCCAGCGGCCAGTCAGAACTGCAGTGAAAATCATCGGTGCCAGCCTGCCCTCCATGGAGGACCTGTGCACCTTACAAGTCAAAAGGAGGGCAGAGAGGAATTCTGCAGACCCCTCACTCCCTGGATGCAAACTCTTTGAGCTCCTCCCCTCTGGACAGCGCTACAGGTCACTGTGCACCAAGACAACCAGACAGAGACAGTTTTTTCCCCCAGGCTATTACACTGATGAACAGCTAGTCTATGTTGGTCTTTTAACTTGTGCCTTTTTTAAACTTGTATATTTTGTGTATTTATATAGTTTTTATGTTGTGCACATTGGGTGCCATTGAGCTGGAGTCAAATTCCTTGTGTTCTTGAAATACTTGGCAATAAAGTTTTGCTTATGCTTATAATTTTAATAAAAAATTCTGTTCAGTCATACAGTACCACCTGATGTTAAACTTAAGAAACAAAGTAGTCAGACGCCTCATCAAGATTGTTTTTGTCATCCAGCTCTATTGGCAACTGGAGTGTCATGATAAAATGTTGAACTCGGTGATAAAGTACAAGCTCAAAAACTGCTTAAAATCCCTTGTTATATTTTACTGTTGTACAATTAAGGATCTGTTTTTCACCCCTGCCTCTCTGAAACTGTTTCTTCAAATCTATTTGGGTCAGACTTGACAAAATTTTAAGTATCTTAGGATTGCATATTCTGGGCATGGTGAGGAGGTGCATACCAAAGCCTGGATGACATTCACCGGGGACAAGGGAGGGTGATGGGACTCCTCTCTATGCCCACCTGCCCATCTGGCCCTCCTCACCCCTTTGGCACTGGGTAAAAATAGCTAGGAGTCCTCCCTTTTGTTCCAGCTGCTTTCTCCAGATCCAGCGCCAGGTCATCCCTCACCAGGCACAGCTAGGGAGGACGCAGCACTGGCATGGACACAGGGAGGCTTGGTTGCCAGGGGAGTGAGAAAGGAAGAGCACAGGGAAAGGACACAGAATTTTATGATATTAGAGAGGAAATCTGGCTTGTGAATTCTAAACAAGCTTTTAATTGAAGACAAAATAAAATTTTAGCATTACAGATGTACAGATTTCATCTACTAATCCATTTTTTTCATTTGTTGAACCATGTTAAGGTACCATCGGTAAAATTCAACACTTCCTGCAAGTTTCATAATGAAAGTCTGTAAGGAATAGTAGTGATTATATTTTATGAGCTTCCAGAAGACTTTAAATGTGAAAAATCTTTAGCAGAAGTGTCAAGTTTCATTAATAGTAGTATAACAGCAACAGAAAAATCATCATAATAGAAACTAGAGAAATGCATTTACTGTCGTAAATGCGTGTGGATGCTGACAAGCTAAAAGATCATCTTGAAAATGCCTGAAATTAATTGCTGAAACAGCTGAAGGATGAGAAGAAATGGCTGAAGTTTTGTTGAAATAGTTGAGAAGAAATGGCTGAGGGTCTTTGTTGAATAATCTGAAGGATGAGATGCAATAAATACAAGTAGGAATGTTCTTGAAGAGCTGAACGTTTTGATACCTGAAATATCTGAAAGTATGCTGAAGTAGAATTTCCCCCATTCATTGGAATGGGCACAAATTTTCAAAACAATGCTAAATATTTTAAAAGTGTGAAGTTTAGAAAAATTTTGAATAACAGCATGAATGTTCTTGGGGAGCTCAACATTTTGATACCTGAAATAGCGATGGTATGCTGAAGTAGAATTTTTTCCCCTCCATTTGAATGGGCAAAATTTAGCTGAAAAACACTAGTTTAAAAAGTTATAAAGGTTATAAAGAAGAAAAATAATAGCATAAATGTCCTTAAAAAGCTGAACATTTTGATACCTGAACGGTTTTCATAGCTGAAAGTATGCTGAAAAAATTAAGTGCCAAAAAACAGCATACTTTCATCTAGTAGAAAGTATGCTGTTTTTTGGAAGTTGGAATTTCCCCATTTATTTGAATGGGGCAAGATTTTCAAAATACAGCTAAATATTTCAAAATTATGAGGTTTAGAAAAATTGTGCATAGAAGCATGAATGTCCTTGAAAAGCTGAACATTTTGATACCTGAAAGTATGCTGAAGTAGATTTTTCCCATTCATTTGAATGGGGCAGAACTTTCAAAATAAAGCTAAATATTTCAAAGGTATGAAGTTTAGAAAACATCTGAATAGAAGCATGAATATCCTTAAGGAGCTGAACATTTTGATACCTGAAATAGCTGAAAGTATACTAAAGTAAGAAGCTGAACATTTTGATAGCTGAAAGTATGCTGAAGTAGATATTTCCCATTCATTTGAATGGGCAAGACTTTCAAAATAAAACTAAATATTTCAAACGTATGAAGTTTAGAAAAATTTTGCATGGAAGCATGAATGTCATTGAAGAGCTGAACATTTTGATAGTTGAAATTATGTTGAAGTTGAATTTCCCTATTCATTTGAATGGGCAAGACTTTCAAAATAAAACTAAATATTTCAAACGTATGAAGTTTAGAAAAATTTTGCATGGAAGCATGAATGTCATTGAAGAGCTGAACATTTTGATAGTTGAAATTATGTTGAAGTTGAATTTCCCTATTCATTTGAATGGGGCAGAACTTTCAAAATAAAGCTAAATATTTCAAAAGTATTATGTTTAGAAATATTGTGAATAGAGGCATGAATGTCCTTGAGGAACTGAACATTTTGATAGTTGAAATTATGTTGAAGTTGAATTTCCCTATTCATTTGAATGGGGCAAAATTGTCAAAATAAATGCTGAATGTTTCCAAAAGTATGAAAGTTGTATATAACTTGAATACATGCCATAATGTCCTGAAAAACCTGAACATTTTGATACCAGAATGGCTTTTCTAGCTGAAAGTATACTGAACTTACTAAGATATGAACATTTTCCTATTGGTCCCCGCAAAGTATGAAAAAGAAGTAGTGTTGTGTGTGTTGGTGTGTAGATGTTGGTGTGTGTGTGTATGAGAAAGAAAGAGTAGTCCTACACACTGAGAACTTCTAGAGTGTGGCTATTGAAATGAGACATAAAATGTAAATGTTAATTATGCAAAAACCATCCATACAATAAAGAACAGGATAACATAGTGTGGATGCTTCACAGCATAAGTGCTTCACAGCATCCACACAATAATAAAGAACAGGATAACAGCAGTGTGACTGCTTTGCATCCACACTATAATAAATAATTGGAAAACATAGTATGGATGCTGAATAAGCATCCATACAATAATAAAGACCAGGAAAACATAGTATGGATGCTGAGTCAGCATCCATAAAAAAAAAAAAATTAGATAACATAGTGTGGATGCTGTACAGCATCAGTGCTCAGTGAAACTGTGAAGGGAAAAAAAAGAAAACAGGGAGGGCAGTCAAATCTAGCATTTGGTACACACTTGTTAAAGCAAAGATTCGGATTAGCTTTCATTAATAAAGTATTCATTTACAGTATATGAACTGCCCTATCTTCTCCACCCATAGCACCCTGCAGAGGCTCCTGAATGCTCAGCTGACCTGCCAGTCCCACTGGCCATAACATGGACGCCACAGGTATGCACTCAAACTGTATATAATGCAATTTTTGCTACTAGGTGTTCTGTCAGCAGGGTTGATGTAAGCAAAATAAATAGGCAGCTTTCAAGTAGTACTAATGTTCACAGCACAAAAATCATGAATTAAGAAAATCTGAAAGCCTTTCTTAGTATTTGGTGTCAGAGATTCTTCTTGCTGTAAAATGATGATACACCAACTAATAATCATAAACCAAAATATATGTCAGTTTATACTGCTTCTATAACAGGCCCAGATCTTGCATGGTGATAAGGTGGTAGCACACTTCATTTGACTGACGTCACTAGTTTAGTGTGTTTGTTAGATTACACTACTAATTTGTTATGTATTGGTTTTTAGTTTACAGAGTAGATACTGCCCCTGACCCAAATGTTATTAAGAGCAGAGCTCCCAGTCCACTGGTTCTCAGCCAGAGAATCCACCGGAGCTCCCTTCCACATAGACATGGATGAGTTTTGAGTTTTTGCACAAAAAAAGAAGGCTCTTGCTCTAATGCAGTAATCAATCTGAATGGGAAAAGGTGAAATGGTGACAAGTTTATGGTAGGGAGTATTTTAAAAAAATGAGTGTAAAACAAAGGTGTGTTGACAGTATAGTCTTCCAGACTTTTTTGCTGCACCACTAGAACAGACAGGCTTGATCCGGCCCTGTTCTGTAGCTTCAAATAACCAAGTCAGAACTCTAAGAAAGCTGCCAAAAAACTAATATGTTCTGTCTGAGAGAAAATTAACAAATTACACACTAAATTAAACATTAGTAGCCAGGCTTTGATAGTTTCTGAGGTCAAATATTCGGCTTCATGGACTCAATTTAAAGTTTGACAGAAGTGAAAATGGTCAGCAAGCTTGTGTGGGCCAACCTATTTTAAACAGGTTCTGTGATTACGAATGGTCATTTCATGCAGCTCATGTCTATGTGCATTTTTTGATCTTTTCAAAACAGTTCTCATCATTTCAGGCAAGGTCCACTGTGATTAAATCTCTAAAATAACACAACACAATAAAGCACAAAAATTTTAATTAAAAAGTCACTCATGTCCTTAGACCTTATGTTACATTTTTTTACTTTAATTCATTTCATTTAACTTCATCAATGCTCCGTTCACCTATTTGTACTTGTTGCAAAAGCTCTTGAACTTGTTGTATATGAAACCTGTAAATACACACACATAGCAAGAATGCGGATTTTGAAGTGGGGTTGACACAATGAACTCAAGAGGTTCTACAATATCTAGAAGTATTTAAATTAACAAAAAACCTTGAGTCTGTGTGAATACTGTTGAGAAAACTATCTCTGTTCAGCAGATAGTTTGTTCATTTGTTACGGAAATTAGATGTTTGAATTTCAGCTTTTATAAAGCACTTGAAGAACTTACAGTAAAAGCTGAAGTTCAGAGCTCATTCTTGACCTCAGAAACCAGTAAATGTGAATGATCAAAAAGGCAAGAAACAGCAGCCTAGTAAATAATAAAATGGAATGCAACTGCTTGTTGTGCTTCCCATAATTATGGTAGTCCAGTGACAGAAATCTACAAGAGTACCACTACAGAACAGTTCAGTGACAGAATTCACTTGTTTGCACCACCTCAGTGCCAGACATTGTATGTCATCAGAACCCATTGTGTTTTAATGATATTCCCCACAGCATCTGTTTACATTATTTCATTTACTTTGTGCTATAAGACAGTGGTGGGCTAGGCATGTACTTGTAGAAGTGCATTATAATCAGTAATTTTTGTTTCACCTTGTTCTGTTACTGAATAGGAGACTACAGCTGTGCAATTGTGGATTTATACTTATTTATTACCAGGACAGAGGGCAGCTGTCATTCAGCATCACAGCCTTAGGACAGATACAAGCAGCCCAAGCTGACCAATCACTGTACTCTCCATGTGTCAGCTCTATGGGCACTGCAACCCCAAGTGTAGTTACATTTTTGAGGAGGTGCACGCCAGCTATGGTGTTAGCTCTGAAGCACCTCAACCCCTTATTGGTGTATCTACCATTTAGTCATGGTCTCGCACATCTGATGGAGTAGATGCACTTCACTGATAGACTGTACTGTATTTCATTCAGTACAGCCGACTACAGGTGGTGTAATGGCTTGTGTTTTACTTGCGGCCTATAGTATATTTTCACTACATAGGTTGAGTAGATATGGTATAAGGCCTCAAAGACTTCTGCCAGTAACAAGGTTCAGCTGCCACATGGCCTGAGATATTACATCTAGGACAAATGAAGTCCATGGTGCACTTGCTGCTGCTAAAGTTTTACTGCTACAAAATTTCATGGATGGCTGTTTGAGATGAGCGAATCCACACTTGTGTCATTTGATCATGTTTCTTTCATTTGGCTTTTGGCAGTTAAACAAAGATTATGTTGTAAGAAAATGAAAAATGGAGCCAGGGCAAAACTATAATTTTGAAAAGTGACAGGAATACACCACCCCACCCTGCCAATTCCCCACTGGAAATTTTCTTGCACCACTGACATAAATCCAAACTGTAATATACTTGGTTTTTTAACAATCACATGACCTTTATCATACAATATAAAAAGTATGTTTCAGGTCAGTATATAATGCAAACAATAATGCCAAATCAGATTGTCATCATTTGTAAATGGTCAGGGTGGATAGACATGTCATAGACATTTCAAGGCCACAACAAATTTCCAAGAATCAGCCTATTATGCCAAATCTGTCACATTATTCTCTCAGGCAGATGTATTTCATATATTATTACAGTTTAACTTTGTTAAACCTCAGATCCTGAAATGTGGACAGGGCATGTTTCCATTTAATGTTTTGTAGTGTGACGTTTTGAGGCCATTTGAGACTCAAACTGTGATTAAGGGCTACACTTCAGTCATCCTCAGCTACTTATCCCATAATTTGACAAAACACTTCTCCACCTGCTGTATTAAGACATTTTCTTCTAGCCCCTCAAATTTAGTCCACTATAATTGGCAATACAGTGCTTTGATGTAAAAGCAGCTGTGTACTCTTTGTATCTCTTTGCCTCCTCATTATTGTTGTTTGTCATCTTGCTTCTTTCATTGTGGCTGCTTTTTATCCCTGCCATTGCTTGGAGTCTGTCACATCACACTCTCTCTCTCACATGCTTTTTTTTGCAGTCAGACAGTCACATTGTCCATCATATAAAACCTATTGCTCTGTATCTGAGCATTACATTAGACAGTTTTTCCAGGAGTTTCAAGTATATTACGTGTGTGTGTGTGTGTGTGTGTGTGTGTGTGTGTGTGTGTGTGTGTGTGCGCGTGCGTGCGTGCGTGTGTGTGTGTGTGAGTTGAGGTGACAGTGTAGGCAAAAATCAGAGAGAGGAGAGAACAGTGAGAGAGTTTGAGCAGAGATATAGATAATGTGTGGGCATATCTTTTTGTGTGTGTGTGTGTGTGTGTGTGTTGCTGAGCTGATACATGGCAGGCATACAGTGAGGACCAGCCTAGAACAGCGCTACCGTATGGAGACTGTCTGCCTGCTGGGCCGTTGATGGATCTCTCCCACACTGCAACATGAAGTGCATGTGTATGCGTATATACTGAATGTGTATGTATGTGCTTGCGTCTGTGCCAAGTGTGTGTTTGTCTGATGTGTGAAGGATACATGTGTTTGTGTGTGTGTGGGGTGGGGGTGGGGGGCTGTCTGTCGGCAGTCCTGACATGTTCATTTGAATGAGTAATTATTGCCTGCTCTGTTGTAGGGCCAAGACGTGCCACTCTGTGCATTTGTGTGGAACTAGAATTGGAAGAAAAATAAGCCTCAGTGTGTGTATTTGTATAGTTTATGTCCTTTGCACACCATACTAGGGAGGTTTTACCAACCAAAATCTGCAAATCTGAAGAGATTGAAGTGTGAATAAAAAGGTGGATGTGTGTGGGGCTGCCTGAGTAGTGGAAACCAGAGCCACTGCTGGATGCACATCATAGCTTGACTCCACAGCATTTCCTGCCTCTTGTGTACTGCCTTGTATCTAAGTGTCATGCATATCTTCAGAAATGTATTTAACACAACGATACGTCAGGGTTAAAGCTACGGGTAGTTTGGCTAAAAATAATGATTGTCAGTATTAATTGATCTGTGACTAAACCTTACATCTCTAAATTTTCAAAAGAGTTGTATCCACATAGGTTATTTTGTCTGATCAGCAGTCTAAAACGCTAGTTGTCAACCCTGTTAGTTCAGCTGAGCCATGACCCCTCATCATATGCTATATATGTCAATGAGGATTTTGACCAAAGGCTGTTAATCCCTTTCAAATTTGGAGGTCACATACAGTATGGCCAGTATTTATTGAGAGCAAGATTTGAGAATAAGTTAAAGACAACAAAAAAGTGTATCATCTCCCTTCCTATTAATCATCTCACAACCATAAGGATGCATCCAGAACCCTGGCTCATTTTGCTTGGACCAAAATATAGCAAAAATGTGCCACTCTTCAGAGGCTGTCACCAAACCATTTTTGGTTTTTAATTTTATTATGCCATCATGGCCAAAGTTGCAAATCACTGAGCAGGAAAGTTTCTTTGCACATACGATGATGAATCTTAATAGATGTTTGAGAACATTTACTATACCTCAATATGTTTATTGTAATATAAAACTGCATATACTTTGGTAAATGGTCTTGTACTTGTATAGCGCTTTTCTATGCATTGCAGCACACTCAAAGCGCTTTCACACCACTTGGCCATTCACCCATTCGCACTCACAAACGTTTCTTGCAGTCTGGTCAGGATGTGGATTCACACATATAGTTATAGGTGAGTTCCCTCAGGCAATTTCAAGCAAATCTGAGATCAGACATTTTAAATTGAAGACTTGTTTGCTTTTACAAGAGCTTTTCTCTGTATAGCACAGCCATGTTCAGCACAGGATATACAGACAGCAATATCTCGACACAGATACATTTTAGATAAGCAAAGCAAATGTGTTGGTGGACAGAGAAGAACTCAAGTCATTCGGGAGAGAAAAATGCTCACACATATCCAGTCACATATAGATTGTCTTTCACATTCCACGTCATTAGCAGTGTTTTTCAGATAGTGTAACAGAACGTTTAAAATTTAATTCCAGCAACTCTGTTTGTTCCTCCACTGTGATCTTTTCAAGCAAAACGTCTGTTGCATCCACTCACATGCTGTGTAGCCCTAGATAATGATCATTTGGCCTGATTGTGTTTTGTACTTAACTCCCTTTGTGTCCTCTGAGGAGTACAGTAATGTTAACCATCCCAGCTTAACATATTAATAGACACAGCTACAATCTTCAGGAGCAAAGCAGTGCCACACTATATGTGTTCTCTTGAGACTAGTCTTAGGGGGAAGAACCATTTTTATTAATAATAAATGATTATTTCTTAATTCATTTTAAATTAGAGGCTGTTCAATGAGGAAAGAATGCATAGAAAATAGGTTTTAGTTTACCAGCATCCATGTAGAGAGGAGTGAATTCTTTCAGCTGAGCTGCTTTTAGGAGCTAAAAGGAGGGCAGTCAAAGATATCATAAATAGATAAAGAGGACTGATTGAGGTGGCCAAGGAGCAAATCTCAGCTCAGATTCAGTGTTTTTAATGCTTTCTTACAGCCTTCTGCGCTCAACCATGTTCTTGTCTGATAGAGCAAGAATTCAATTACCATCTCTTCTTCCTTTATTTTCTGAATCTTTCTGAACTGGGCCTAGCGTAGTTATCCTGAGCTGTAACCATAATCATGCCACTGGCATTAATTGGGCTGTAATTGCTGAGGCTCTCAGCACCTGGACGATGCTTAATTGTGTGCACTGTGCTGGCACAATGACCCATAATTTTTGGTTCATTTTTTCCACTAATTTTTCCTTCTCATTCCATCTGTATGGCTCTCCCACACTTCCATCAGCCTCCCTTTCTTTTATCTGTGTGTGTGTATGAACATGTATATACCTTAAGTTGCTTCAGTTTTAATCAACCGGTGGATTGCCAGCTGCCCTTTCAGTTCGCTCCAGTTGCCTCAAATGAGACAACGGAAGCCCTCTGCGTTTGGTTGTATCAGAAGCTAAAATGTACGGTGTCGTGTTTTGTTGTGATCATAGACTGATAATAAAATTAAAAGATTCTGGCAAGTGCACTGTTTTGGACATAAACCTAATCACAATTTACTATTTCCAAGTGACAGAGGGAATTAGCTTTTTCTGTTAAACAACTACTTACTAAACGAGAGCATTATTTTCACCTTCTTCATGGAAAAGTTTGATATTTTGGGATTTACCTGTGTTTGCTTTATTCTGACAGTTTGTCAAGCTATAGTTTACATCTAGCTTATTTATAGTTTATGAACAAATATTTAGTAGGTCTCTGTACAGGCAATACTGTAAATAAACATTGACAACCTCACCGTTGACAGGCCTGCAGAAATTCAATGAAACTAGCTATTGTCTGTGCAGATTCTCAGTCATCCAGGTCATATAGTAAGCTGAAAAAACTTAGAAAAAATCAACTGGACTTAGATTTCTAGGTCGAAGACGTTTCACTTCTCATCCAAGAGGCTTCATCAGTTCTGACTGACTGGTGTTGAGCCGGAGATATTTATCCCCCTCTGTGGTGTTTCATGAGATGTCTTCCAACCTAACTCTCAGTTATGAAGCACATGAGTGTGGTTCCCTGTTCCTTTAATAACACAGTTAAGCAGAAAATGTCATGTTTGTAGTTCCTCAATACACACCTTCATATCTCATTGTTTTTTTTGTTTTTTTAAATTAGTCAGAGACTGGACTGGACTGCTACTAGGCTGCGGTAATACAAAAGATAGGCGCAGTTTTGGCAGTAAGCTAGTTTATAACAATGCCTTCACTGCTGTTGCAGCACTTTGGAATACTCCAGTGTTGTACTGACTGCTTGTTGTGGTGTGATTTTGGTAGAGCACTCTGGAACAGCTCCATAAGCAGTTTGTTCTGGTTTTGGAGTCCCTGACAGAGTTCTGGGACGTCCTGGACGAGCTTGACAGCCAGACCTGGATTCTGGAGCCAGAAAAACCCACCTGGTCTGACACTATGAGGCGGATCACCATCGGTAAAACATAACACACGTGTCAGTGTACATCACAGGTTAATGTTGCTTGTGCAACCGAGCAACACTAATTATCATAGACAAAATAATATTTACCCATATGATTAAAAAGTCAGTTGTTGTTTCAGGGGTACATTCCTGTCTGTGTGTGTTTGTGTGTGTGCAGGAAACAATGTATCCATCAAAGTGGAGGTGAATCCCAGACACCCAAAGATGCTGCCAGAGTGCTGCCTGCTGGGAGCCGAGCATGGTGCGTAGAACCCTAGAGGCACGGCAAGAATTGAAAGCATAAGAAGTGCATTTACAGTATTACACACCCAAAACTGACATGCTGCATTATAGCACGGGAAATTCTCTCCTTTTTATAATACAATCTTCAGGTGCCCATGAGGTTTGTTAGCAAAATATTTCTTAAGGTACTTTTAGTTATTACTTGTCTTGTTGCCATTCGGCACACCTAACATTACAGCTTTTTTTCATTCTATACTCTGCAGAGTTGGGTTTTAGAAGTAGGGCAGGCCGGATGAAGTTTGCAGCTTTTTAACAACATTCAAAAGAATATCTGAATGCAGGTTATTAACATGCACTTATACTGAAGTTGCAAAAACATGAATTTGGCCACTGTACCTATTTTTGTGTTTAATGTGATAACCATGAAAATTATATTTCATTTCATTGAGAACTGAATCTGAGAAAGACTGAAAAGCATCAAAATGGTTAAATGTTTTTTTTATTAGAATAATAAAATAACACCTTGTTACCTGTTATTTGTTTTTTAGTCCCGACTTAGATGATAAATGCTGCTGTTACATACAGTGTGTCAGTGTAACAGCAAATCTTATTCCCTTGTGCCGTTTCATTGTGAAACTAGGGTTACTTATCCTAATTTAAAAAAAATATTGACTATATTTAAAGCATGTAGTTATAAAATATCAGAACATAATGAAACACACCTGCCAAATACACAGTGTGACAGTTGTCCTGATGTTCACAGCTTGGCAAAGCCCATAACATCTGTTTCTGCAAGGACCAAAGTCTTGCCGTATCTTTAAAGGATTCAACCAATCACAGATTAGAGCATCACCTGTGCCAAATACTGTAATTAACACATTCCCAGGTGTGTATAAGAAGAACCCCAGCACACCCAACCTTCATTTGAAATGCACCCTGACCTTTGACAGCATGCCAAAGATTCAACCACAGACCAAAGTGCTGATCATCAAGAGCCTGAAGACCAAGTCTCCTGGTGAGGTGGCAGACATCTTTAATGTATCTAAATGTCAAGTGGAGAGGATAAGAAAAAGATCTGAAGAAACTGGCGAAGTTCATGACAGGCCCAGGTCAGGCAGACCCCGTAAGACAACTGTTTGAGAGGACCGTTTGTTGCTTCGACAGTCCAGGGCCAGCCCTTTTTCAACTACAGCAGAGATACATAAAAACTGGTCACAAGAACCCCCTGTATCTACAAGAACAGTTTGTTGAATTCTCTCAGGCAGTGGTCTCAATGGCCGAATTAGTACTTAGAAACCAGCATTAAACAGAAGACAACTAAAAAATCGTGTTGCATTTGCCAAGGCCCACAGCTTGCAGGAAGGATGGACAGTGGAAAAGTGGCAGAAGGTCGATTTTTCTAATGAATCATCTGTTGAACTGCATCTCAGTCGTTGCAAATACTGCAGAAGACCTATTGGAACCCACATGGACCCAAGATTCAAACAGTCAAGTTCGGTGGAGGTAAAATCATGGTTTGGGGTTACATTCAGTATGACGGCGTGCAAGAGATCTGCAGAGTGGATGGCAACATCAACAGCCTGAAGTATCAAGACATTCTTGCTTCCCATTACATTCCAAACCACAAGAGAGGGCAAATTCTTCAGTAGGATGGCGCTCCTTCTTATACTTCAGCCTCCACATCAAAGATCCTGAAAGCAAAGAAGGTCAAGGTGCTCCAGGATTGGCCAGCCCAGTCACCAGACATGAACATTATTGAGCATGTCTGGGGTAAGATGAAAGAGGAGGCATTGAAGATGAAACCAAAGAATCTTGATGAACTCTGGGAGTCCTGCAAGAATGCCATTCCAAATGACTTCATTAATGCGTTATTTGAGTCATTGCCAAGACGTATGGATGCAGTCCTCCAAGCTCCTGGGAGTCATGCACAATATTAATTCTTTTTCCACGGCACCATAACTTTATGTTCTGTACTGTACATTATTTTGTTATGCGACAAGACTTTTGTCTAAGCAAAGTCTGACCTTTCTGTCCTAATTAAATAATTAAAAATCAGGGAATGATGATTTTATTTTGGTAAAACAAGCATAATCTAGAGGCCTTTGCCTTTCATATAAGCCACTTCTGATTCCAAATGATCAACTAGAAGTCAAGTCATTATTTGTTGTTCCTACAATTTGGATAAGCGACAAGACTTTTGTCAGGGAGTGTAGATTCCTTGTTTTATTCGCTAAATTGTAAAATATTCATACTATATTGTTAAGAGAATTGTGTCTAGTCTCACATCCTCACATTTGAGAAACTGGAACATGCAGCAGTTTGACATGTTTTCTTAGATTAGTTACACTTTTAAAATAGTTGTTCTTTTAATTACTGTTGATCAACTAATCAATTAATTGGCTAACTGGTCAGCATGAATGGGAATAACCATGTCCTGTGCTCATATCACTGTAATTAAAAGCCTGAAGATGCCATCTGAGGATTAATCCGGACATAAAATATAAATTGTGCCTGTGCTGCCATAAATCAGATCAGAATGGTGAGAAGCCATCAGGCGTGAATGTCAAAGGAGTAGTGCTTTTGTTCCATTGATCTCAACTTCCACCAGTCTGGTTGTGTTGACTATTATCTGCTGTTGTGTCAGAGGACTTGCTTCCAGAATGGCACGTTTTCATTCTCACCACGCTGACATGGAGCCAACTGGTGAGCATCAGCTTTCTATTTAAGTCCCTGTCAATTGTTGGCCATTGTTTCTGTAAATCCAGGGTCATACAACTCCTAGCCTGTTGCCTAGCAATGCAACTCAAACGATATTAAACATACACACTTCAGCCACCAAGATGGGAGGCAGCGGCAGCCCTCAAATACAGGGGGTCATGCAGAAATATTGCGTTTTGCATGTAGGAATAACAAATAGTGAAAGTGATGAGTACCGCATGGAGACAAAGCTCCCCTGTGGAACAGTGACGGTTCACATCTGAGAGTGGTGATGCCGCTGTCTGTGCTGAACTTGGCTGCTGTCAAGTAAGAGGCAGCATTTGAGGGTATTCAGAGTGTGCTTCTCTCAGTTTAATTTTGTGAGGGCTTATATACAATGATTGTGTATCTGCAGGTACAGTTAATATCTAATACAGAATAATTTCCTTTCTTTTGTTGGTGCAGTGGTGACTCCGTTGAGAAATAAGCTGAATGCCAATATGCACTTGTGGTAAGTTTTATTTCAATTAATGACTAGGTGTTAATTCTACACCTAGTCCACATTATTGGGACCACATCATTATTATATGATTATCATCTTATTTTCCAGATTTATCTTGTTGGTTATTAAAGATTGTGGTGTTTGACATGTGAAGCTTGGAAGGTTTCATATATAATGTGCAGTATATGCCCATCAGTATAAATCAGTTTCATTATTTCTCAAAAAAGCCAATTTAAAGACTTAAACTGCCAACATGTTAGTCTTCTAACATATCCAACTTCACTGTCTTTGGTAAAACACCATCTACAATACACAACACTACACAGCAGACAAAGTTAGCATGTAATGTATATTGGATCATTTAGCGGCTAAAGAGCCTGATATTTTTCTCAGGAGGTGGTGGAGACTAAAACAGGGTTGAAAATTTAGTGAATCTTCAATTTCTGTTCCACAGCAGGACAAACACAACTCCAAACGACTGTTAATGTTGCTCTGTGCCTGTTGGATGTGTTATAAGACAACTGTTGGCTAACAGCCATTTTTCAAACCCGTTTGTTGTGGACCAAGCTACTTGGGCACAGAAGGAGGTAATAGTGCATTTGTTGTAGACTGTTATCAACTAGGGTGAATGCTAACTAGCACATTTACTGAACTAGTGAGTGTGTAGCAGGATGGTAGAGTAATAAAAGGAAACTAGACTAAGTACAAAGTGTGTTCATGGTAATGAAGGAGCATGTCTGCAGTGCAGCAGTGTGGCCTATTGATGTCTTAACCCTATAAAACCATTTGTATCATATTTGATATGTGAGGTTTCTGAGCAAAAGAAATCCCCAAAAATGCCCCATGTATCAAATGTGATACAAAAGAAATAGAAATAATCTAAATAATATGGCACCTCTATTCGTATATGCCTGGACTGTCTATGCATACAGTATATGGCAAATAAAAATCGTGAATCTTGAATTTTGAATCATGAATTATATTTTGGATTTTGTTAAAAGGTTTAATAAACATCTCAGTTCTGAAAAATTAGAATGTTCTGGCTATTTTTTGATGTGTCAAGCTTTACAGGGTTAAATTGAGTTCTGTGGCAATGAGAAATGGCATTTATCACAGAGATACAAACAGTACTTGTTAATAGTATAAATTTTAGTTTTTGGGTTTCCATCATTTGTCCTGAGCATATCCTGCTTTTCTGTTGCATGCAGTAACATTTGTCAAACTCAAACCCTGCATACCAGTCCCACTACGTTCTGAGGGCAAAGAACCATCTGATTACAGATGAACATAATTATTCTTCATTTCGAAGTACATATTTTAAATTTCACCACAGGTTTTAACATTTGCCTCACTGCATGACACGTCTGAGGAAAATCTCCCTCCAACACTGTTCAGTATGAAGCTGCAGAAATGCTCCTGGGTTGTTTTTTTTGTTGTTGTTTTGTTTTTTTATACCAGTGGTGAAAGCCTCCTAATCATCCCCCAGTGTTTTTGCAGGCTCATTTGCATGTGGTTAATTAGAGTGTGAAGGAGCTGTCTGTGGTCTGCTGGCAGGAACCCGAACTTCAGCGTCTTGCACAACCTCCGGGATGTTTTAGAGATCAAATTCCCGTCACCTGCCACCCACGAAAAATCTGTACGTCACATAGTTGCACCCTTTCCATTTCAAATATGTCTATTCCTATCACGATTACCTCAAGGAGTTGTGTGATTTTGTGTGTGTGTGTGTGTGTGTTTGTGTTTGTTTACATCTATGCATTGAGCATCAAGTTATAAGGGGGTGGACATACACCACTACCCAATTCTCTGTCTATTTCCATAGTTTTTCTTTCTCTCTTTTGTTTTTATAAGAGGTGGGCACCATTTCTCGTTTAATTAGGTTGTTTACAGAGAAAATCATTAGAATAACAAAGATGGCAGGATTCTCTGCACTATCAAATCACTTTAATCATGCAAAACCATTTATCTCTCTTTTTTTAACACTTGTTCTTTTCCCCTCCCCTCTCTACGGATGGGTTGAAAGGGTGTCATGTTTATCCGCTGTCGCCGCGGTGATTAATGCCTCAGCTTCATTAACATTCAGAGGAGTGCAAAAAAAGTTGAGTTGAACAGATGTTGAATTTTTTTTCTTTTTTTTTTTTTAAACCTGCCATGTTCTCTCTTAATGGTTGGCTTTGGAAAAACAGGCGCCTCTCATTACACCAAAATACAAACAAGAACAGAGAGAAAGTGTGTGTGTTGAGTGTGATTGTAGAACTGGAGATAGGAGTAGCTCAGGTTGTTAGAGACAAACAGTACTCTTATTTAAATCTATCATCTAAGCAGTTATAGTGGTCCTGCCCGATCTTGAGCGTCTATGGCCATAGATTTTGTGAGAAAATCTGCTGAATGCTTCCATTCATTGATTTCATTGTGACTTTGTGTACACAGGGTTTCAGTGCTGACTGTGGGATCTGTTACTCTTACCATCTTGAAGCTGCAATCCCTGATCAGGTGTGTAATGACCCTCGCTGTGGCCAACCCTTCCACCAGGCCTGTCTCTATGAGGTATGGACACATACACGCACACTCACGCTGTCTTGCTATAGCTGTGAGGACACTTATAGACGTATTGCATTCCCTCCATCCATCCATCCATCCATTTTCTTCCGCTTATCCGGAACCGGGTTGCGGGGGCAGCAGTCTAAACAGAGATGCCCAGACTTCCCTCTGTCCAGACATTTCCTCCAGCTCCTCCGGGGGAATGCCAAGGCGTTCTCAGGCCAGCCGAGAGACATAGTCCCTCCAGCGTGTCCTGGGTCTTCCCCGGGGCCTCCTCCCGGTGGGACATGCCCGAAACACCTCCCTAGGAAGGTGCACAGGAGGCATCCGAAACGGATCCCCGAACCACCTCCGCTGGC
>NW_018128063.1:251724-254647 GCF_001952655.1 Monopterus albus | reverse complement strand
CGCCTGTCAATCTCCCATTCCATCCTTCCCTCACTCGTGAACAAGACCCCAAGATACTTGAACTCCTCCACTTGAGGCAGGAGCTCTCCGCCAACCTGAAGGGAACATGCCACCCTTTTCCGACTGAGAACCATGGCCTCGGACTTGGAGGTGTTGATTCTCATCCCAGCTGCTTCACACTCGGCTGCAAACCGCCCCACTGCATGCTGGAGGTCCTGGTTTGATGAGCCAACAGGACAACATCATCTGCAAAAAGCAGAGACGAGATCCTGTGGTCCTTGAACCAGACTCCCTCCAGGCCCTGGCTGCGCCTAGAAATTCTGTCCATAAAAATTATGAACAGAACCAGTGACAAAGGGCAGCCCTGCCACGGGTCCAACATGCACCGTCCAACATGCATTCCCTAGTCCCTAGTATAACTCCAGTCATAGCCCTAAACTAAACCTGATCCGAACCCAAACCGCAATACCAAGTCTTAGACAGCCCTTTCAAGGTGCGACGACCAGCTAAAATGTCATCAGAACATCAAAATGTTGTCACAACAGTGGCATCAAAAAGAATTTTTCCCACAGATTTTCTGCTCTCTCAGAATTGGGGAAACTCTTCAATGCTGATCAGTGAAAACATGACAGGAGTAAAGAGCTGTGTCCAGTTCAGTTGTACATGATACATTCACATTATGGAAAATGAAATAGATGCACAGTTATGCACTCATTTGTTCACTTGTCCATTACAAACATTCAGTTTGTTTTTAACCTCTGGGGAAGACACTGTTAAACTCCTACACCACACAGTGTCGGCCTGTTAAATATTCAGCTATAGTTCAACTTTGACGTGATGGCTTTAAGAACTTTTAACTATTCCAAATGTGCATGTATAACATTAATTATGAAGATACTGTATATCTAGCTGCTATTTTCTTATGGAAATATGAACATATTTAAATAATAACTCTTTTACATAGCGGACTGAACCGGCTGACAAAACTAGGTGGCTGACAAACAATCCATTTAGACTGAGGAGTAGATAAGGCTCAGTATTCAGCTTGCAAGATCCGACATTTGATCAAATTGTTCAGTTTTGAAACACAACATATACACTCTGTTTGTCAAACTACACAATGTTGTACATAGCATGATGTCCTCACCAGCATGAGGAGTAGTGCCTGGTGTTCTCCAGATACAGTGCTGATATTCTGTCCAAAGAGTTCTGTTTTTTCTCATCAGACCAGAGTATCTTTTTCCTCTTGCTGAGTCTTTTAAATGGTGCCTGACAAACTTCAAGCTGCTGTCATCTGTCTTTTACTTAAAGTGGCTTATGTCTAATCACTCTACCATAAAGGTCTGATTGATTCTCCAGAGGACTTCTGATGTTCTGTCAGTGACCACTCAGTTCTTGTTCTCTTCCTGAGGATGGTTTGTAGGAAGGGTCCTGGTGGCTCCAGACTTCTTCCATCTTGCAGTCAATGAGGCCACTGTACTGCTGGGAACACTCAGAGCTTTAAAGATGGTTTATACCCTTGCCCTAATCTATGCTTCGCCACTGTTTTATCACAGACATCTACAGAGAGCTCCTTGGACTTCATGTCCTGGTATTTGTCCTGACATGCAGTGTGAATTATGGGACCTTACACACAGGTGTAGATGTGTCCTTCTAAATAATCTCCAGTCAGTTCACTGTGCCACAGGTGGACTCCACTCTAGTTCTAAACATATCTCAGGCATAATTAAAGCAAACGGGGCACACCTGACCACAGCAAAGGGTCTGAATACTTTTGTAAATGTAATTAACATTGCAAACATTTCTAAACATGTTTTTTTCTAGGTTTATAGTTTAGATGTGATGGGCAAAGTTTATACATGAAAAATTTTAAATACATTGCAATGAAGAATTCTCTACCTGTATATGAATAAAGGATTGGCCGTTGCCTTTAATTGATCATTTGATCAAAAAGTGTTTTCCTGAAATTGTGTTGGATGATGATGGATGATGCTTTAGTCACTTTGTCTACTGTCTGTTTGCTTTAGATTTAAACGGCACTACAGATTCTTAGAAATTTACTCATGTTTTATGCTTCATTAGCTTAGACATTCTTTAATTTTTAAATCTATATTCAGATTTAGTAGTTTAAGATTAACTATTAAGAGCTTAGAAAAGATTTTATAGACACTCCTTGGAGCTGTGTTGGTAAAGATCTTTGGACCAAAAAAAAGGAGTGAACTGGTTTCTGCAAAATATTTATTTGATCCAATTGTCATGAAAATACTGTTTACATGTACAATACACATAGTTAGGTAATCCTAATAAAAATGACCGTGCAGTTTTGAATGTACAGACCTTTAACCTCCTCTCTCCTGATCTGTTCCCCTCTGAACATTATTTTCCATCCCTAATCCCTCTGTAAGGATGACCAAACACTTAATGGCTAGATTTTTTTCAGTGTCATAATCTGTTTTTTTTTGTTTGTTTGTTTGTTTGTTTTGTTTTTTGTGCTTGCAAAGTTCGCTGGTCGGTGCTTCACTCAGCGTATCCACAGCCAGACTGAAAACTTGACATTTGGTGTTCAGCATCAAAGTAGCTGTCAGTAATCAACTCCTGACAAATGATCCTCACCAGGCTGACCAACAGCATAAATGTGCTGGACAATAGTATTTTTCATGTAGGCCTTGTGTACATAATCATAACAGAATCAGAAAAAAAAAAGTGTGTGGAAATTACGCTGAGAAAACAGACCTGGACCATAAAAGAGGTGATGTGCGGCTCACGCACGTCGGAGAGAAATTTCAATCTGTTGCATGAAAAATGCATCTAAACACACACTCTGTCTGAATTGGCATTAACTGAACCTGTGTAAGTGTCTCGACCTGTTTTACAGGCTTCACGCATGAGTCACTGACGCACTTGATTTGATTTGATTTGATTT
>NW_018128063.1:248518-250380 GCF_001952655.1 Monopterus albus | reverse complement strand
TAGCCATGGCGGCAAAGATTTTGGTGTGGCAAGGCACCACTGAGAAATGTTACCAGTTGAAACACTGCTAGGAGACTTCAATAGGGCATTCTCAATGCTTCAAAATGTCAGATAATCTTGAATATACATTTTAAAGTGTGCACTAATAAGTGCACATTGAAACAAGTGTTATCACTTGACACTGGCACATCAGATCCAAGGTAATACTGTGATGAAGAAGTCTTTTTCTCTTTCCTTCAGTGGCTGAGAGCACTGCCCTCCAGCAGGCAGAGCTTCAACATTGTTTTTGGAGAGTGTCCTTACTGCAGCAAGGTAGGTCAGCACCCGGCACCTCACAGTGTGACTGACAGCCACCGTCGCAGTGCTTCACCAAGGCCTTCACTGCACAGTCAATAGATATTCAGCAAACGTAATTACCACGGCTCTATACATCACATAGCCTTCTCTTCTTTGAAAGGCTGCTGAGTGTGTTCATAACAATATGCTGCATTCAGTCAGTTATAACGAAGCCATTTCTTCTGTGAAAGTGGAGTAAGTAAAGTGCCTGATACTGCAGAATGTCTGAATGAAGTCACTGATTCAAAGTCAAAGACAGTTTTATTTGTGCATATGATTTGGAGTCCATCTAAAGTCTGACCAGAAGTGAGAGCCCACTTCATTTTTTTATAAAGTGATGCTTCATAGCACATGTATCTACAAAGAACCTTTAAAATGCAGAATAAACTGAGGCTCCTCTGTCTGTTGCAGCCTATTACCGTGAAGATGTTGGCGAAGAAGAGCTGAGAAGTGGCTTTGTGTTCCAGTCAGCTTCGGGAAACAGCTGAGAAAGACTGGTAGACCTAGCAGACACTTCACCTGCTCAAAAGTTAGTTTTGCTGAACAGAGAGGTTTAAATGCATTTTGGGATGACTCTAAGAACAGCATCCAAGAAAAAGAAGATGCCCACAAAGACAAGGCCACGCAACAGTCCATTCCTCTGTGTGGGACCAGCTTCCAGTCCTGGACCTCTGAGAGCAGGCCATTCCCAGGCACCAGAGCTGTCTCTGTGTTCAGGACAGAGGTTCCTGGCTTTGGTTGGGGAGCCCTTCACCCCATCTCTTGCTGTGGTCCATGTGTGTTTGGCTCTTAATGACACACTGTATAACTATGTGCTTCCCTTTGTGGGTAGTGTCGTTGATCCGGTCTCTCTGGAGTCACTGTCAGATTGTCTGTTTTCCTCAAAGTCTTTTTGGGTTTAGTTTTCTGTTAGAGAGGATAATTCAAGTGTTTGTTCTTTTAGAACTGGCAGTAGCACAAGCTACCCTACTGTGCTGTCTGATAAGTCATTAACTCCAAATAAATGATTAACAAAATATTTTTGTATTCCTTGAGAACCTGACTTACAGCAAGGTTTTATAACATTTACACAGGCCTTCTGATAAAATACTTGTTTGAGCCATTTTTGCAACATTCATTAATAACAGATTCAAATCAAACAGCAAAAATGTTAATGCAGTGTTAAACTTGATTCATGGTTCTGCATTGAATCTATGTGGAGCCTACATTGTAGGCTACACGAGTGACCCACGGTGTTGTGAGCAATTATGAGCTTGTGTGTCGCTCTACAATTTGTAGGACTATGGCTCTTGTTACCATTGCTAACTCTGAGAGACGAGACAGTCCAAGTAACTTCAAAACAGTGCTGATTTGTTCAAAGGATCACAGGTAGAATTAACATTACACGCTCAGGTATCTTGCACCTCCAAACTGCTCGCAGGCAGATGTAAGATGAAAGACCCTGAACCCACCAGGCCTATACATTATATCCCCTCGGTTGGGCTAGCCCCATACTACACAGAAACGTCAACCGAGACGTCTCTGTT
>NW_018128063.1:228128-236187 GCF_001952655.1 Monopterus albus | reverse complement strand
AGATTTACAGCTTTAGCAAAGAGGGTCCCAGTTAATTTATTATCACCACCTGGCTGAAGAGGCCAGGGAATTTGGGGTCACTGGGACACCAAGGGTAATAAACAAGAGATTAGATCTAAAAGCCAACAAGAGGAAGACAACTTCAAAGGCAGGGCAATATACAGACACACACAGGCAAGACAGTTTAATTAGCCAAACGGGAAGCCATGTCACATATAGTGTAACAAAGAAAGAAGTGAGTGTAGGAATTCAGACAGTAGAATTTCCTCCATCTTTAGGAAGCTGCTTTTCCCATTGGAGCAGAAAAGATGCAGGAGGAGGACGGATGGATAGATGGACCAATAGAACAGCACGAGAGGACCGGACCAGCCTACAAGGACACATTTGAAATTGTATAAAATCAACTGAATGGAGGAGGACAGCATTCCTTCTCGTCCTGAAGACGAGTTGAACGGTTTTGCTGTTGAGGTCAGGGCTTCAGATAGAGATGGGACCCAGAGCTCTGAAAATTGCTTTATTCGATGGTCTGTTTAGTTATGATAATAAATGTTTGAAAATTGATATTTGATTCTGATTATTCTTCATAAAAGAACACGCTGCAGGATCCAATTTAGAACGTCGAGAGTGGGCAGCCCACACATCAACTTTAATTTAGAATTGATTCAATGTGCGGAGTTTATGTATATTCCAAAGGTTCCGCTTACCTATAGTTTCTTGCCGGCCCGTTGATGTGTGGGACTGTTCACAGCTGCGACTGAAACCAGGGGGTCACACTCTCATCAGGGAAACCAGTCAGACCGGGACCGCAGATCTCCAGCTCAGCTTGGCACAGGATTCCCGCTGTTGGTCCAGGACCATTGCTCGGGAAAATGGACTGGTCGTCTGAAGAGTTCAGCTGGCTCACGGGTCAAACGGCACCATGTTGTAGGACTATGGCTCTTGTTACCATTGCTAACTCAGAGACGAGGCAGTCCAAGTAACTTCAAAACAGTGCTGATTTATTCAAAGGATCACAGGTAAAATTAACATTACACGCTCAGATATCTTGCACCTCCAAACTGCTCGCAGGCAGATGTAAGATGCAAGACCCTGAACCCACCACGCCTATACATTATATCACCTCGTTTGGGCTAGCCCCATACTACCCAGAAACGTCAACTGAGACGTCTCTATTGCCGGCTCTACAGCTGGCCATAGCAGTAGTCAAATGTGTGTGTGTGTGTGTGTGTCTGTTGATTAAGTGGTGTGTAACTAAAAACATTCTCACAGGACCTCTAGTACATGTCATGACTTAAACATAAGAATATATTATGGATAAGGCTACAGTTATACACGTCGTAATAATAATATTAAACACCCTGTCTGCTGACAGTCATCAACTCTTCTCTCTAGTTATCCTTGACCAGATGTACCCTGTAGAAACTCATAAGCATGCCTAAGCATTTAACAGTCTAACCAGACATCCTATCTCCACTAAACATTTCTAATACATAAAGTATCTATCCAGTTTCTATCTGACTAAAAATACCTAACAAATTACACTGCCAAAATGCTAGTTGGCAGTAGAATTTCTATGCGAATGTGTTGGGTTGCTTCGCCACTTAATAACAATGGCGACTGAAACTGAGCAGGGGCCTATTTCAAGAAGGCGGTTTAACAAACTCAGAGTTCAAACCTGAACTCTGAGTTGACTTACTCAGAGTTGGAAAACTCAGAGTTTTCAGTTTCAGAACAGCTGAAAAGCGTTGGTTTAATCAACTCTGAGTTGTCTGACTCAGAGTTAGGCGCGTGCCACGCAAATATAAAAAGCCCTGAACAATGGAGTGAAGAAATTACGAGTCACCATGGCAACAGGACCAAGCCAAAATAGGTCTGCGTTTTTCCCCGACAGAAATGGATGTGCTACTACAAGCATATAATGACTACGAGCTCATATTTCGTAAAAAAAAAAAACAACGCGGCTGCAGCGGCGAAAGAGAAAGAGTTAGCTTGGGGGAAAATAGCTGCCCGAGTCAATGCGTACGTTTACATTTTAATCATACAGTGTTCGGTGTAAGTAATTACTAAATAATGTTAGTAATGTTATTATTTGTCACTTGTAAAGTAAGGAATGGTTCTTAATTCTTCAATAATTGAATGAGTAACTTCAGTAATTGCATAAAATACCGATTTTTGTACGAATTAAAAGTGCAGTTTTATGTCTACCCTTTCTTAAAATTCCTATTGTGGTTGATATGGGATTTGTAAAGTAATGATTAATAAATAATCCAATACGTTTTATGGAGAGTAATTATTACATTAATCAAAATACTTTTTTAACAGGAAACACAACAAAAATTCACAGAAAGCGCTTGAGGGTGAGGCACACTTTCCGAACTATTCTACATACTGTGGCCTTACTTGCTCTGCATCCCCGATGTTATAAAGAAAACTGCCGTTTGCAACAAATCGTAACGCAACACAAAGCATCTGCTCGGATGTAAGAGCACGGCCACGATGGGTGATGTGTCTGATGTATGGGTGGATAAGATTATTGATATATGTTATGGACTCTCTAGAAAAACGGTACCGCTCAAATAAAAATACATGGGGATATGACAAAAAAATCAACTCGTGGCCTCAATATCCTCTCCCGACGTAAATGCAATTCCCTGCGAATTAATACAGCCTCCTCATCTGCAGGATCCTCTATGAATGGACACGCCATTTTGGTCTCTGCGTGGCGGAAACGTGTGCAATCTATGAATTTACTGAAAGATTAAATGAGGTATTAAACACCTTTCACTTTAAAAAGGGGCGGAGACCCGGAGGAAACTCTGAGTTTCCCGAACAAAACCTGCTCCTCGGCAGGTTAGGTTCACAGAGTAAGTTACCATAGTAACTGACTCTGAGTTTAGATTACCTCTCTTTGTGAAACGGGTTTAACTTACCCCGCTTTTACGGGTTTAAGTTACCTCCGTTTCTGAAACCGAAAACTCAGAGTTTCCCTCATTTCGGGGTTAACAAACTCTGAGTTTCGACAAAACCGCCTTCTTGAAATAGGCCCCAGGTCATGTTGGGGTTAAAACTAACAGATGTTGAACAGCAGTTACTTTTACTGAAATTGCTGCAACAGAGATGAGAGAGAAGATGTGGGAGGAGATGGTCTGTGTGACCATGGAACCAACTGAGGCAGAACAAGAGGGATTTCCCGTGCTTGTCTTGCCACTGAGACATGAATGAACTGCAATGCAACCAAAGGCAGCTATTGTTCTCTGCATCACCATGATGTAAATGGTAAATGTCTTATACTTGTACAGTGCTTTTCTATGCTTTACAGCGCACACAAAGCGCTTTCACACTACTTGGCCATTCACCTATTCACACTTCCAAACAAACACACACATTCACACACTGGTGTTATCACCGGGAGCAACTAGGGGTTCAGTGTCTTGCTCAGTGACACTTCAACATGTTGACTGGAAAAGTTGGGAATCGAACAGCTAATCCTCCTGTTAGGAAACGACCCGCTCTATAACTGATGTGCAGTTACATTTCTGGCTAAGGTGAAGGCAGTGTAGGATACAAAATTGCCTACAGCATACATACACAGAACCATAAATCAAGATTTACACAGCAGACAACTTAAAAACATAAGGGCGTTTTGGCTACTCGAATGATGAGGCCTCACACCTGTTTAGACTGAGTTCTGGGGCCTATTGGAGGGCCTCTGAGATAGCACTCAGCAATGGGTCTGGCTGCCGCCGCCGCCACCTCCTCCTCATCATCATCATCATTATCATCACTGTCCTCTTTATAAGACTTTGTAGGTTTACATCTGAGCCTCAGTGATCTTCTGACAGCAGGCAAAACTCCCTCTTCCTTCTATAAGAAAACAGCAAGACCATTTATTATTGAAGCATCAATATTTGACTTAATTCAGTTTAAGTTCACTTCATTTGAAAGCAACATAGAAGAGACAGAAAATGAACTCATGTTTATTACTGAGTTGTTTCAGGACTGACCTCTTGTGACTGAAGTTTAGTAAGGGGTGGTCGACATGTGTTGGCATCCAGCACTGGTTTAGACTTCATATGCTCCTGTACTTCATCCATCGATGTAGCTGATGGTTTGGCTTTGGAGGGTCTTCTGGCTCGCCCTGCTTTCTGCTGAGAGAAGTTCATTTCTGAAGCCAGTTTACAAAGAAAAAGTTTTTCAAATGTTTGTTTTTTTTTCCTCTCTCCACATTTGTGTTTCATACAGGCACTTGTGCTGTAGTTGTGTATGCTGCTGACTTGTTACCATGTACTTTAACCCTTGTCATGAAATATCTTCCAAAAAAGAAGTTTAGTAACTTCATTTTCATGAGACTTAAATAGACTTTGATACCATCTTGGACCAATTTCTTGTTACAACCACTGTCGGATCTAAAATAATAGCATACAATGGCAAATGATTCGGTGCACCTGCCCACTATATGCGTTTATCTCAGCTGACATTCACTCCTCAATAAACCACCTCTAAATGGCCACTTCTGTTTAACTAAGGATCAAACTGGCCAGCACTTTAGCATGGAATTTAAATGATACAAGGAGTGCAGATGAAATCAGGAGTATAACTGGAGACACCCTGTGTTAAGTGTGTGTCATCAGCTTCTCCAATTGGGCTGTTGAGAGGGGGCACTCACTGGGCCCGACGGGTCAAGAAGTGATTCTGGAGAATCGCACTTCTCCTCCAGCTTCAAACTTGACCACCTCTAGCTGACGTACTCATGGGTAGGGGGGTCAGGGGCAGGTTAACCCTCCCTTTCACTGCTTGTCATGTTTCCCCACTCGGGGGTTAAAATATGAATATTTGTGACAAACCCTGGAGTTCTACAATGTTCATTGGATGCAAAAACCATTCCATGTAAAATAGTGCCTGACGACTGACTAGGTTTATGTTAAACAGACACCTGTGATCAAATGACTCAAACTATTAACAGGTGTTACTTTTCTGTAGTAAGGTTTAGTTAAAGATCATGTGTAAGCTAGGTCTTTACTGGAAACAATTCTCATGTAAATGTCTTTTACGTCTCTGTTAATGGACAAAACCATTTCAGTTTTATTAGCTTGGATACTGATGCAATCTCTTATTTAAGGACAAAAAAATATACTGTATTCCCTGGCCACTGGTACATGACATGATCTCATATCAAGCCTTGACTCAGCTCAAGATGTTCAGAAAAGGCCTCTGACCTCTTGTGTTCTCACCTTTTCCTTGGTGCAAAGATCTGCCACCTTGGTAGACAACTCCTCCACAGCTTCTTGTGGCATGGAGAAGTCAAGCTTTTCTGTGGCAATGCTGGCCAGCAGGCCTTTGAGGCACTGGTAGTCAGGCTTCGCTTGGTAGTCCAGAGTTTTCACATAAAGGAGGAATGCTGCCACCTCATCTAAAGACAGGAACAGAGTAGAATCAAGCAAGACTTATAGTAAGTCCAAATATCTTGTAGAACATACTGGACAAATTGCGCTCAGTTAAACTGCGTGATAGAATTTGTGATCCACTGTACAAGCTGATAGTGTCAGTGTAGTTTGATATTGCTAACTTTGAATTTCCGTTTTTGGTTACTCACATTCAGTTCTGCTGTGTCTTCAGTACTGTTAGATGTTAGAATAAATCAGTCAGATTATTATACATTAATGTGCTGAATCAAATGTATTAGTAATGCAATTTAGTAAGAATTAAAGTCTGCTCTGTTTCAAGGTTGACAGATAGAATGTTGATTCTGAAAAGTGTACCTTGACACCAATTGTTTTCTTGTATTCATCCTGTGTTAGAATTATGTCTGAGTGAATGTTTTAGTTAAGCACCACGTGACAACACACACACATTGAAATTCTTCATTTTGTTATGGCCAGCGGCTCCATGCAGCTGGAGCATAAGATAAGAGATGGAGTCATCAGACTGTCTCCATCTCGTGATGGTTTGTAATCTTTTTGTGTAAGGGGTTAGCCCAAAACATATAAATGTATTAGGCTCTGTGCTTCTGGGGCTCTCTTTTTTCCAGCAGCCTGCCTGTGGATGTCTGGAGGAAGGAGCCACCTGGTTTGTGTTTTGTAACTTTGCTTGTGGTTTAAATAAATAAACACTAAAATGAAGAAAGACGGACTCCTTCCTTATTCAGATCTGTCCAATAAAAGAACTTGGGTAAAGCAGTACGAAATCATTTCTAGGAGTCATGCAGAATCAAAGCAGGATGAAAGTGAAGGTCTCACAATCCAGATAATACACTGCCTGGCAATGTACTGTATCTCCAAACAGAGAATAGATCAGACATGCACAGAGCTATGGATCTGTATTGTGTGTATGTGTCATACGCAGTCAGCCTCGATACATCATTACACTGGCCAGACGATGCATGTGACACATACTGCGGTAGAACTTGTATCTCTCACCCATGCACACACACAAACGTTTAGTTGATGCATACCCGGTCTCTTATCTGTGACAGGCAGCTGGGCCTTGTGAGCGGAGGAGCACCTGGTTCCACCCATACATCACACACACTAAGCCCTCATACAGGTGTGACCTCTCCTTATAAAGAGGAGATAAAACACAACAAACTTTGAAAGACACATCAGTGGGACAGCTGCTAGTACAGAGTGATTATGGAGTCTCAGGTAACTGAAGGAGACACCGGGTGTTTTATTCTGGGTGGAAAGCTTTGCCTTTGTGATTTGCCATAGCCTGGGTCATTGTTTAGTTTCATCACTACAGACTGTAGATAATATATTTTAAAGATTCTGTTCACATCACTCAGGTTTTGGCCTTTTTCAAACAGATTAGTCCAGAGTGAAAAAACACAACTTCCTTATCTATTTCAATAAGAGTGCTGCATTGGGACAGTGGGATTGCCAAATCAGAGGTCTCTGGCCAATAGACAATTATTATTATTATTATTAAAACCTGGTTCAACTTTTACTACAAAGCAAAGCTACATCATTTGGCCAAGCACTATATTGGCCAGTTAAATATGTGGAAACTCTGGTTGAAGTAATTTGTGAAGTAATTCTAATTGTCAAGATGGAATATGCAGTAACTACAGAGTTATAAAGTAGTACTAGTATTTTTCCATCTCAAACTTATATAGCGCTTTTCTACCATACCTGGACATAGTGCTTTACAGATTCACCCACTCACCCATTTACACACACACATGGCGGCGGAGATGCTGTACAGGGCACTGGCCTTGGAAGACTGGGAAACAAATAGCCAAACCTGTGATCAGAGGTCGACCCTCTTAGCCCCTGATCCACAGCCCCCTCTAACTTATGGATCATATCATTGTCTCCTGGACCCCATCCCAACCGGGCTGCTCAAAGACGTCTTTCCCCTAATCAACACATCCATACTAGATCTGATTAACCTTTTTCTATTAACAGGTTATGTTCCACAGGCTTTTAAAGTTGCAGTAATTAAACCTCTACTCAAAAAGCCTATTCTTGACCCAAATGTCCTAGCTAATTATAGACCAATATCCAATCTCCCATTTATTTCTAAAATTCTGGAATAAGTTGTTGCTAAGCAGTTACGTATGTGACCACTTGCACAAGAATGATTTGTTTGAGGATTTTCAGTCAGGATTTAGAGTCTATCATAGTGCAGAAACTGCATTGGTGAAAGTCACCAATGATCTTCTCTTAGCCTCAGATAAAGGACTGGTCTCCATACTTGTCCTCTTAGATCTCAGTGCTGCTTTTGACACCATTGATCACAGCGTCTTGCTGCAGAGACTTGAACACGTTATTGGGATTAAAGGAACTGCACTAAGTTGGTTCACAGCATAAATTTGCATTGTTATGCATATGATACTCAATTATATTTATCTATGAAGCCAAATGAATCAGATCAGCTGGTCAAACTTCAAGCATGTCTTAAAGACATAAAGTCCTGGATGACCTGCAACTTCTTCCTTTAAATTCTGACAAAACTGAAGTCATTGTGCTTGGGCCTGAAAATGTTAGAAATCTGCTGTCTAATCATATAGTTACTTTAGATGACATAGCTCTTGCCTCCAGTACTACTGTGAGGAACCTTG
>NW_018128063.1:220611-223335 GCF_001952655.1 Monopterus albus | reverse complement strand
TAAAAAAAAAAGAATTGGATGTTGTTCATGTGATTCGGACTCATGCTATATAAATATAACCTTTCAAAATTCATCCGGCGGGCAAAAAAATATTTCAGGGCGGGCCAGAATTGGCCCGCGGGCCAAACGTTGCTGACTCCTGGTCTAGACCTTACTCTGTAAAGTGTCCTGAGATGACTTTTGTTATGATTTGGCGCTATACAAATAAAATTTGATTTGATCTGATCATTTCCCCACTATCTACAGCAACACCGAGCCCCACTGCAGCCCTTACATTTTATTTACTGCAGTACATCATTACCACCTGAACATAAGAACAATGTGTCTGAAATAACATGGTATAATAGTGGCATAAGATGGATTTTCTTTCTCTGCCATTGCATACCCATGACAATGAATAAAACAAGGGCAGAGGGACCGTCTACAAGTGCAACATCGAAAAGAGATACTACAAAAATATTCACTATTAGGATAGTATCACCAAAATCATTTCACACATTGCTGGTCTTCTGTTGATACACTTTGTTTGGGAAAATGTGTCCAAGAGTGAAGCTACTGAATATATTTGTGCCTATTTTCGGTACTTTGTCAATGGTCCCTGTGCAACCATCTCAAAGCCGGCTGCGCATAAAATATTTCATCAAAACTGCTAGTCTTGATGAAAATTAGTCTGTTTAGCTTATTATGGTTGACTTTTTTGTCCTAGGGTTAGTCTTATGCTACCTTTAAGTTCTGATATTTTTTCGTATTAGAAGGCAACCATTTAGAACTAGAGAAATGCATTTCCTGTCGTAAATGCGTGTGGATGCTGTGTGCTGAAGGATCCCCCTGAAAATGCTGAACATTTTGACACCTGAAAGGCTTATCTACCTGAAAGTATGCTGAAGTAGAATTTTCCCATTCATTTGAATGGGGCAAAATTTGCAGAATAAAGCTAAATATTTTAAAAGTATGAAGTTCAGAAAAATTCTGAAAAGAAGCATGAATGTCCTTGAAGAGCTGAACATTTTGATACTTGAAATAGCTGAAAGTATGCAGAAGTCAAAATTTCCCCCACTCATTTGAATGGGGCAAGATTTTCAAAATAAAGCTAAATATTTCAAAAGTATGAAGTTTACAAAAGTTCTGAAGAGAAGCATAAATGTCCTTGAGGAGCTGAACATTCAGATAGCTGAAATTATGCTGAAGTAGAATTTTCCCATTCATTTGAATGGAGCAAGATTTTCAGAATAAAGCTAAATATTATAAATGTATGAAGTTAAGAAAAGCTCTGAAAGGAGCATAAATGTCCTTGAGGAGCTGAACATTGTCATACCTGAAAATATGCTGAAGTAGAATTTTCGTGCCAGCATTGCTCCAAAGCTTTACCTTTATTTCACAGGTTAGTACTCGGTTGAAACGATCACAAATGAAAGCTTTAAGCTTCGCTTTACTTGTTTACCAGCGAACGATATTTTTGTGATAATTTGTATAACTTTGAGGTGAGTTTGTGAAAATTTGAACCGCAGCACGTAAGTCCTGAAATGTGACCGTTTTACACTGCTATTCTTGCATTGCTTTACGCTAGTAAAGGTTTTGAGATTGTAATGCATACTAGAGTAGTAGTAAAACGAAAGTGTTGCGAACATACTGTGATGATTTCAAGTACTTGCTGTTGGTTTAAAGAGTATTTTGGTACTGTTGAACTAGTGTTACTTTTACCGTGAATTCATTGTTGTTCAGTAACAGATAATTCAGTACCTAAATGTGTATTCAAAGCCTTTTTCAAGCATTGTAATGTTTTAAAGTGCTTTATAACATGTATAAATGTTCAAGTTATCTTAAGTTGACGTAGAGAGCCAATCTCAGCTTTGGGGTACACGCCATGCTTAGTGTTTACATAGATGGGTTGAGCCGCCATGTGGTGGCGATGTTCTCTTGATGTGGCCGACCGCTGCGTGTGCGCGTGTGTAGAGAGAGGGGAGATACGCTACGGCAGGAGCATGTTAATGTTATAAGTGTATTTTAAGCACTATGAAGGTAACATGGATTGGTGTTAGTAGGAGTGCGTGTATTAATGTAAGTTTATATTATTTTGATGTTTAATTATTGTGTATTGTTCATTATGTATTATTTGCCATTATGTATCGTATTTTTGCACTTTATGAATCTAGTTATTCATCTTATTGTGGTTTTTGGATTAGTTTGTATTTATTTCAGTATGGTTTCTGTATTCTAATTGCAGCACAATCTCAACTATCAATCAAAATTGGACCCATCTGGACCACACAGAGAAATGCTGTACTTCCTGCTGGTCAGTACTATTTATTTGTATAAGATTTGACACTTGTTGTAATTGTGTTTATTTATTTATTCAGATTTGACACTGTTGTTGCTGTGGTCTGTCTTTTATAATACAACTATAGTGGTATTTATATTAATGTTTTTCTTCAGGTATTCTGTCATCCCTCCATTTCAAAGTGGAACTTAATTATGGGAGGGTAATTTTGAGGCTGAAAATTAAGTCGTATTCTTTATCACTGCAGCCTGCTTTTGTAGGATAGTCAGTTTCCCTGAGATCCAGAAATGCTGCACTTGTGGGATCAAGAGATGCTGCACCTGTAGAATCCTTTGTCAGACTTGGAAACATTGTCAGTGATCATCTCACTCTCATATCCAGTCTTAACGAAGCGACTATCCTTATAGAAATCAGCTGGGAGCTTGGAGGGAGACTGTGTGTTCAGT
>NW_018128063.1:210860-218229 GCF_001952655.1 Monopterus albus | reverse complement strand
AATAATAATAATAAATAATTGGATAACATAGTATGGATGCTGAATCAGCATCCATACAATAAAGAACAGGATAACATAGTGTGGATGCATCAAGCATCCACACAATAATAATAAAGAACAGGATAACAAAGTATGGATGCTTGTCAGCATCCATACAATAAATAAAGAACAGGAGAACATAGGAGAACACAATTAGGATTATCTGCTTATCTGAGTAATGTACAGCCCTATTAGTTTTGCTCCAGTGTTTTCAGAGATGTGAATATAGCCTACCAGCTAGTGGAACAAGCAGTTTCCATCATGTTCCCTTCCCTCTTTGTCATGAGGCTCAGACTGCATTGAAGTTTCTTGCTGTCTCGAATATTTGAATACCAAAATTGAAAAACAATTACCTACCAAAAGAATGAATATCCGAATAGTTGTATAATTGGGTCCAGCCATAGTCGGCCTACTACCTGAATTAGCCTGACTTAAAAGAAGCCTGTGGCCCCAGCTTACCTGTGCTGGCACTGTTCACTGACAGCTGCTGGACTGAGTCTGGCAGATTATCCATCAGTCTGAATGAGGAGGAAAGGAAGGTAGCACAGTGAGGACAGAAATATGACAAGAGATGGAGGTCAGGGGTAGATAGTATGGTTATAACAACACAGTAGAACAAGCTGTCCTAGTGGATGTTAATACTTCTCTCAGGATAACACCTGATACACTCCTATAGTCTAAAATGGAAGGTTATGAGCTTCACAAAGTCTTTTATTGCACGATTTTATTAGATTGTGTAAATATTGGATATTAGGTCCACCCTGTGGCTTTACTTTTCATTTTCTCAGCAGATACTTGGTAACCATATATGGTTTTGTAAAATGTATTTAGTCTTTAGGAATACAAACAGTAATTATCTACAGACATTAAAAGGAAGCATTAAAATCTAAATATACATAAATACACTGGGGCAACAAAGCATGAAAAACCTCCCATAACCTGAAATCTGAAGAATATGAAAGGCTTTGGTGCCATATTACACCTTGTGTTACCACTGTATTTTAAAAACCTGAACATATTGGATAAAGATCATTGAAAATGTGACAGTGGGACAGACTGCATCTGCACTATTATAAACTATTTTGTAGTGTATGTTGGCATCTAACTAAAGTTTATGAGCAGCCCCTGTTCCTGGTTGGGCTTTAAAATCAGGGTTAAAACATCAACTACATTTGCCCAAGGGCCAGAATTTTCCTGAGCAGACACTGTTGGGCTCTATTTAAAAAATGGCTTAATTGAAATGTTATTTTTGTCACGCTCTATCAGTGTGAACTAACACATATAAACCTACTTAAATGATGAGGGTATGTGAAGAAGAAAAAAAAAACAAGAAATAAAACAAAATGTTAAATAAGAACATGAGTTTGTGCCCATTCTTGCATGAAGACACAGGACAAGCTGCACTCTTAAAAGCCTATCCTAAAATCCTCTTTCAACCAGAAGCCTGCTGTGTTGATGACAAGCTGGCAACAAGTCCACCAAGAATATTTACACATTGTCACCCAAAATGGCTCAAGAGCCATGGTAGATAACAAACACCCTGCAGATGTCCTGATCAATCACATTATTGACAGTGAGTAAAGTCAGGCCTCACCGCGCACTGCTGTCACTCACTGTTCAGTTACATAGCCATACTTTTGCTACTCCCCCAGGGATAGAGGCTACATTGTGTCTGTTCTTGCATTTTATGATGGTTTGATCCAGACATAAGCAGCTGGAGGTGGAGATAAAAGTGGGCGATGAGTTTAGCAGCCTGCGAACTTCCACGGACTACAATTTATCTCTGGTGGACAATGACTTGCTAACAACAAGCTTTATAGAGCCATGTTGTATTTGGTATGGCAATGAAGATGCTAACAGTTTTTGAGAATAGCTACCCTATTCTACCTACACTAATGCCTTGTTGCCATCGAAAGTTTAACCAGAATATTCTATTCTGTATACTTGTACAAATGTAGAGTATAAGCTGTGGCAAAAAAAGGCAAAAGACACATTCAAGCAATCCCCAAGAGTATGTGGTCACATGTTTCATTGCAGGTAATTAAATCTCTGCTGTGGATCAGCACAGTGACCTACCTGGCCTTGGCCTCCTGGACTTGAGCTGGGTTCTTGAGAACACTGTCCCAGGGCAGAGACCCACACAGCCAGTGAAGAAGACAAAAGCCCAAAATCTGGAGATCACCACGTCTAGATGGGGCTATAGTGAGACAAAGAAATGAGTTGGTCAAACATGATAAGAAAACTAATCATGTAATATTCTTTTACATGCTGCTTGCTTCTTTTATCCATCACTGGCTTTTACATTTGTCAGCATTTTTTCTAGCCTGGGGGAAAGAACATTTTTTTTAATTAATATCTCTTGAATAATTCCACAAAGACCAGAAGAAAATATAAAAAGCATTGATACAAAAATCTGTAGTATACTTTAGAGTATTTTCAAACAACAGATCTTTTCCAAGAACAGTCAAGGTTGGACAAAAGTAGCACTTGCTGTATTGTCAAGTTAGAGCTAAGAAGAATCAAAAAAATCCTACAGCACCTCCTACATGGTGTCACCTGTCAATAGCACATTTTTGTTTTGCCTAACAAGATGAAAGCTTGTCCTAAAAGCAGATCCCTGGTTTTGATTTACAGTCTGTATGAATGGATTTGCCCAAGGCACAATGACTATGAGACTATATACTCTATTAAAGCATAATACTGATGGTGGTGGTGGGTGGGGGATTCAGTTTGTGATCCCAACTGAGTGTGCATGGTCCCCCCACCCCACTAAGACAAAAACCTCTCTGGAGTACTCTGCTGACTTACAGTATTTCTTCTTACAGTGGTGTGTTTTATGAAACCAAATACCTTTGGCCTTTAGTATAATGCAGACACAAAAATATTGCTTTCTTGCACTTGTAGGTAGTAAAACAAAGAACTGTCTAGGGCTAAATCAGTACCACATGGTATAGAAGTCAACGGTTTATTGTTGACCTATTTTGTACTTGTGTATGTGCGTGATACACACTGAGTGTGTTCTAGCAGTCAGAACCCGAAGCCATCTTTATGTTTAAAGTTGAAGGCAGGGCTGGGCAGTGTGGCTAAAAACTCAATCTTAAGTTTTTTTTCAAGCTTGGAACCAGTTCACAATTGTAATCAGCTTTTTAACTGCAACACTAAAATATGTTTGAGCACCATCCTGCTTAAAATTGACTTCTTCATAGGGTATCCAAAAAACCTTAAGCTCACAAAACTAGAAGATTAAGCATGCAAGAAGTGAGGCTGAGTGAGTTTGAATGCTTTTTTTTCTAGTTTTTCCAGTTCACAGTAGGTTTAGTGTGTTAAGCATGATAACTTTTGCTAAGTAGCACTAAGCACAAAGTTCATCTGGGGCTGATGGAAAGATCATTAGTTTTGAAGGTGAAATTCTGATGTGATAGAGCTAGAAGGTGTGGTATGATCAGAGTTCTCGAAGTCGTTCCAGTCTGCGATCTTGAAGGACATTCTGTTCTGAGAAGCGAGGATCAAGGAGCAAGGAGACTGCCTGGAGAAGCCATGAGAAAGGATACATGAGGGCATCCTTCACTGAAGTCCTTTGTGTACTGACACGCCTCTTTCTTTATCAGAAATCAGTTGAAAGATTGGATGCTTCAGAAGAAGGATCTGAGAAACAGGCATCAAATCTGGAAAAACATTTTTCCTCAATTGCTCTCTCTTTACATCGCTTCCTTGCAGTCAGATAATTATTAGACTTTGTGTTATTAATGTACTTTAGTAAGATTCAAAGTCTGCTCTAGTCTGCTCTGTTTCAAGGTTAGCAGTAAGCCATGGCACCAATTGTTTTCTTGTTTTAATCTTGTTTAAGAATTATGTCTGAATGAATGATTTAGTTACACATCACGCATACAACATACACACACATTGAGCTACCTCATTTTATTATGACTAGGTAATACGCAGCTGCTCCAAGTATGTGGAGCTCTAGATAAGAGATGGAGTCTGCTGGACTGACTTTATCTGTGTAAGCGGTCAGCCCAAAACTGATAAATGTATTAGGCTCTGTGTTTCCGGGTGCTTTTTTTCCCTGCTCTCTTCTCCAGCAGCTTGTCTGAAGGAGGGAGCCCTGGGTTGTGTTCTGTAATCCTTTTTATACATATATATATATATATTTGTAAATAAACCAGCTCTAAATTCAAGAAAGACAGACTCCTTCCTTACTCAGATCTGTCCAGTAAAAGAACTGGGGTATAACAGTACTATACTATACTGTATTGATGCTGATCTTCTCACCATGTACTCACCAGTGATGGATTCTTCATTCAATTATAATGAATGACACTTCTTACAAAGAGCACTTTTCAAAGGGTTCAAGTGTGGACCAAGTGTTTATCACTCAAAGCACTGAAAAACATGCTTTAACATTGAGGTCTTTAGTTGTTAAATGCACTGTAATCAGCTGTGTATCTGCACTGTAACTATCTCCTGAAGATACAAAGACTTGCAAAGATTCAGAACAAAAAACACTTCAGGCATTTGATCCAGAGGGCAGTTAGAACAATGAAATTTAATACTGGGGAATATGAGGACATACAAAATTGCCTGTATGATACTTGTGTGATTTACCATAAAATAATACTTCCTTAAGAACAAGTCAGGAGTGGGTTTGAGTCTTACTGCGAGTGTGTGCATGACTGCATGGGTCTACATTAATGTGTGAGGTCTATCAATACTTGTGAACGACATCTATCCAGAGGGATCGGGCGTGGGGAGTTTTAGCAGCTCAATACTTTAACGGCCTTCACATGTCTCCGGAGAAATTACCTATTGACAGGTTCCATCAGAGGGTAGAATTCTCCTCCCTGAGCCACGGCTAGCATTGATCCTCTCCAGCCAACAGTCTGGTCTAAAGAGGAAACGTGGTCACTGCCACAGAGGACCAGATTACATGGAATAGGACGGTGGTGAACTGATTCCACATTAACAAATTTGTAGTTTATTAAATGTAAGTGTTCCCAATTTTTTAACTTGGGTATTATGGCTAGTGAGAAAAGGGCAAAAAGATGAAAGGAAATCACTTGTATAAATGTTGAGTGTTGTTGCCTTAATTAAAAAAAAAAAAAAAAGTCTGGGGTTAGCATGGAACACTAAACTGCTTGGCCCCAGCAGGGAGACTAAACAACTGATGAGGATGATTGGAATGGGTTTTTAAAGAGTGGGCGTTGACACTAACACTAAAAATGTCTTGAAAATAGTGACATTTGCTCGTATTCTTACAAGTTGGCATCAGTCACATGTCATTTTAAGCCACACTTCAAAAGATACAAAACAATTCACTGTATTGCAGGGTACAAGTCACAGGTTGCATTTGTGCACTTAGACTTTTTTAATATTTAAAAAAATCTGTAACTATTGTTAGGTATTGTTAGTCAGATAGATATTGGATAGATACTTTATGTATTAGAAATGTTTAGTGGAGATAGGATGTCTAGTTAGACTGTAAAATGCTTAGTCATCCTTATGAGTTTCTACAGGGTACATCTGGGCAAGGATAACTAGAGAGAAGAGTTGATGACTGTCAGCAGACAGGATGTTTAATATTATTATTATTATGACGTGTATAACTGTAGCCTTAGCCATAATATGTTCTTATGTTCAAGTCACGACATGTTACTAGAGGTCATGAGAATGTTTTTAGTTACACACCACTTAACCAACAGACACACACATTCACACGTTGATTTGCTTCATGTTTTGACTACTGCTATGACCAGCTGCAAAGCTGGTAACTGAGACGTCTCGGTTGACGTTTCTGTGTAGTATGGGGCTAGCCCAACTGAGGTTTTATAATGTATAGGCCTGGTGGGTTCAGGGTCTTTCATCTTACATCTGCCTGCGAGCAGTTTGGAGGTGCAAGATACCTGAGCGTGTAATGTTAATTTTACCTGTGTTCATTGAATAAATCAGCACCGTTTTGAAGTTACTTGGACTGTCTCGTCTCTCAGAGTTAGCAATGGTAACAAGAACTGGAGCACAACACTATGCATTTTATTATCTGAAAGGCTGTACTTAGCTTCAAATATGAAAATGTCTGTGTTACACTTCATCTCAGCAACTCGAGCTGGAGTTAGGTCTGTCTGCCCTTGTGGCTGTAAACATGCATTAAGTTGACATTACAGTGTGGCTTTTTATTGTTGTAAATAATTACACACAGCAATTCACTGCTAACGAGAGCCTGTTGAAGGAGAATAAAGATGAAAAATACATGTGATATTGACACTGGAAAAAGTATTGCAATTCCCAGAGCGCCACAACAGATTAACAATTAAAAAGATCAACAACTACATTAAGCATTTCTGCCCTCTGCGTGTGCACTGAGCACGTTATCACAGCTCATGACAGTGTTTTGTGTGTCTGCTCTGTTGTATTTAATGTGTTTTGCCCTCATGTGAGGAATGGCATGGGACAGTGCAAATATGCATGTGCCTACACATACACTTAAACAGCCCTCAAAGAGAGCTTACACATACTTGAAAAACACACACATGCACAACACAGCGCACTCACATAAACACACACACACACGCATTCTCCACATGCTTTAGACAAAGAGGTGAAGCAGCGATCATGTTGCTGTTAATGATCTCCTATTGTTATTCAGATTCCCTAAAGCACACTGCAGTGTCATACACATAACCCTTCTGCTTCACAGTCTTGTTGTTTGAAGACGGTCTTCTGTCCGCTGGACACCCACTGAATGGTGGTAATTACACCATTTAGCTCTGTTTAAAGGCATGCTACTTGCAAGCTGTATTTTTCAAATGTCACCATGGCAACTTGTTAACATTTTCATGTGTATTTGGTGCCATCAGGTCAGCTTAGCGTCCAGTCTTTGGTCATACTGTTTTTAAGCTGATTTTAACTGTTAGTCAACAGGCGCCAACAACATTCAGAGACATTTTATTGTTCTTGTTGTTCCATTTTTTTTGAAGGACTAGTACATTATGGGACAGTATGGACCTGTTTTTAAAACTATGATTATCATTATTTCTGTGTTTCCAGTGCTGGAAAGATGAAAACTCACTGCTTTTGTGTAGAAAGCCATACTACAATCTTTATAGTTCCCACTGCTGCTCCTATTCCTCCCCCTTTCAAAATCATATTAAAATTGACATGCTTTCCATTTGACTGTAAGTGCTGACAGGACATTTTCTGCCCCTCTTTTATTTATCGATCACATTTATAGAAAGTCTGCGGTATGGCGGTAAGTCTGAGCCATACTAACTCACAATGTGGAACTGGTGGGTAGGGGAGTTCTTCACAGAGATTATCTGCAGCTCAGGCCTCACTC
>NW_018128063.1:209367-210820 GCF_001952655.1 Monopterus albus | reverse complement strand
TATGACTTCAGCTAATTAGAGAATTGTTCAACAGAGACAGTGCCAGGGAATTCAGCAGGGGCTGCAGATGGAGAATCGATGGTCAGTGAAGAGAGGGAGCATGTAGGCAATTTACCAGTTAATGTGTTCCCAATATCAACTGAGAGAGGCAGGGCAAGAGACTATTTTACATGTATTGACAAAAACACTGCAAACTCTAAAGACAAAGCTTACAGTAGGGTAAATAAAAATGCTGTAAAAATACCAAAATGCTGGCAATTATGAATACCTGTCATTATGCCCACACTCACTATGTAGTAAACGTCTGAGATAGACAAATCATTGACAAATCAGGAGGATATCTTTGTTGTGCTAGTTGTAAGTAGGTTTACTGTTGGTGTTTTGTCTCAGTAATGCACCTACCAGGACATATTTACCACAACTCACCAAGAAAATACTGTGTGGGAATAAAAAAAAAAAAAAAAAGAGAGAATCTGGAGAGAACAGGATAGTAATTTCAGAGGTTACCCACACAACTGGCCTAACAGACTACTGATATTTCAGGCTCTTTTGCACAGAACAGAGACATTCTTTTGTAAAACTAACTGTCACATTTCATTATTTCTTGCTTAAGTCATGCTCTGCAACTGAAGAATGTGGGAAATCACTGTAAATACTGGTCTTGCAACCTGCTTGTCTTGGAATCATTTGAGGCACTCTGTCTAAAAGAAATCAGCCAAGACCTCAGAAAAAATAGTGTGTCTCCACAAGTGTGATTCATTCTTAGGAGCAATTTCCAGACGCCTGAAGGTTCCACATTCATCTGTACAAGCAATACTACAAAAGTATAAACACCATAGGACAGCGCAGCCATCATACTGCTCAGGAAGGAGACATGTTCTGTCTCCTAGAGATAAAAGTACTTTGGTCTGAAAATTACAAATCAATCCCAGAACAACAGCAAAAGGACCTTGTGAAGACACTGGAGGAAACAAGTACCAAAAGTATCTGTATCCACAGTAAAACGGGTCCTATATCGACATAACCTGAAATTCTTCTCAGCAAGGAAGAAGCCACTGCTCCAAGACTGCAATGAAAAAGGCTGACTATGGTTTGCAGCTATACATAGGGACAAAGGTCTTACTTTCTTGAAAAAATTGGTCTGATGAAACAAAAAATTGAATTGTTTGGCCATAATGGCTATCGTTATGTCAGGAGGAAAAAGGGGGAGGCTTGCAAGCTGAAGAACACCATCATAAAGTTAAAGCTCAGTCACAGATGGGTCTTCCAAATGGACAATGCCCCCAGGCAGACTTCCAAAGTTGTGTCAGAATAGCTTAAAGACAACGAAGTCAAGGTATGGGAGTGGCCAACACAAAGCCCTGACCTCAATCCAATAGAACATTTGTGCAAGCAAGGAGGCCTCCAAACCTGACTCATGTTAGGTATTTTTAGTCAGATAGAAATTGGATAG
>NW_018128063.1:198477-209112 GCF_001952655.1 Monopterus albus | reverse complement strand
CAACAGACACACACACATTGATTTGCTTCATGTTATGACTACTGCTATGACCAGCTGCAAAGCTGGTAACAGAGACGTCTCGGTTGACGTTTCTGTGTAGTATGGGGCTAGCCCAACCGAGGGGATATAATGTATAGGCCTGGTGGGTTCAGGGTCTTTCATCTTACATCTGCCAGCGAGCAGTTTGGAGGTGCAAGATACCTGAGCGTGTAATGTTAATTTTTACCTGTGATCCTTTGAATAAATCAGCACTGTTTTGTAGTTACTTGGACTGCCTCGTCTCTCAGAGTTAGCATGGTAAGAAGAACCATATCTTACACTCAGTTCCACCAGTTCTGTCAGGAGGAATGGGCTGAAACTCCAGCACTACTATTATTCTGACATTTTACATTCCTAAACTAAAGTAATGATCCAACTGACCTAAGACAGGAGTTAGGAAAAACTGATTTTAAATGTATTTGGCTAAGGTGTGTGTAAAATTCTGACTTCAACTGTACCTTTTGCATAGTAACCTATTAATCCACACACCCTATCCCCACCACCCTTCACCCCCGCTCACCAGACAAAGCACACGCGTATATTTCAAATAAATATTTCATCCTGGCAAAAGATATGAAGAATGTGAAGAATTGACTATTCACACTGAATATGAATAAACTCCTTAGTAAGTAATTCTTGGACTCAGATTTTACAGATTAAAGTCCACACCACCTCATTTTTTAATGGTGGTGTAGATTCAGACCGTATCCAGAGGTCTGTTACCGGTGCTGCATTAGCTGGTGCCGAGTGGGTCGTGCTTTTTTCTTCCCCCACATGGTGCAGCGGGCTGAGAATCTGTTGTATTCATCAGGTTTCCACCAACAATGTAATGCACTTTCATTAAGTTCAGGTCTCCTTAACTTGCACTTTTCATATTAAGCAGATGAAAAATTAAAAACAACCAATGAAAGACAGACTACGTTATCTCACACTGCACAACGGGCTAGCTGAGTGTTCTCCAATAAATCCTGACCGGTCTGCAAAGTTTGTATATGTTCTGGTTCCAAGTTGATTTGGTTTTTATCACAGTGTGATAAATACGAACCGAAGAGAGAAAGAACTACAACATGGAACCAATGTGCCACAGGCAGTAACAGTTTTTCACCAAAACATATTCAAAAAACACATCAAAGCACAACTTAAGTTAATGTGACATTATATAAGTAACCTCAGCTTACTGTAAAATAATAGACCTAAACTAAGCATGATCAATTTTTTAAAGAGCTATTCGAATCTTATTTAAAACCTTTTTAAGGACCTGCAGAAAACCTGTATTTGTTAGGACTGTGCATTTTATCAGACAGAAGGAGTGATGCACCTGTTAACAAACTTCCTGGGTATAGGTGAACACTTTTAGGTGGATGTTTGCTTAGTATGTGTTTAGGAATTAGAAGGTTTACCAACTCCTTTGTGGGCATCAAGGCTGGTGTACTCAATGGTTCCATTGTGGCCCTTTTTGGGGTTTTCTTTGTATTCTTTGTGGATGCCATCAGGACAGTATCTGTATGACAAGCCATAGTCTGCTAGGTAGACCTACAGCACACAACAGAATACACAAAAATTACAACTAAGCAATTCATCAAATAAACTTTATAATGTCTGCCTAGCAATGTAATCATCATTAAAACAGATGGCTCTCAACTGACCATCTGCAATATTAATAAAATTTACGGTACACACAGCACAGCCCTCAATTCTGTTACACAAAGTGTATAGCCTGTAGAATAGCACAGACCTCACTAGTATGCACGTGCAGAATACTTAGCAGAGATGTATAGTGGACTGGCCTTTTCAGGGTCTCTGTAGCCCAACATGAGGTTGGCAGCTTTAATGTCTGCATGGACATACTCGTTCTCATGAATATACTGAAGCACATCCACCTTGCACAGGAACCAATGACAGAACATGTACACACACAAATAAATAATTATGATGAACAATTTGTAATAAAAAAATGACCTGAATACACAGTGTCAGAGCTATTGTATGTTCTGCTGATCATATGTGTGTGATCTCACCAGTCCTTGACCAAGCTGGAGCACAGTAGCCTTCTTCAGTCTACCTCCATTGCACTCGCAGACTTTCTGAAGGTCACTGCCCAGTCGGTCCATGACCATGAAGCGATATCTGAGTGGGAGAAGGAAAGATCAGAAGTCAAAACTCATCTCTTAATTCCTGACATGTAGATGGCTCTTTGGCCTAAAGGTAGGTCTAATTAATTACTAGTTTTAAATACCCTTGAAATAAATGCTATGGTGGAATTTAATCAGAAATGACAACTATTAAAAATGTAACAGTAAGCAAGTCAGGGGAGAAAAGAATGTGCAAAAATCCAAGGAGATGACAAATCCACTTTAGGAGAGCACAAGCAACCTCCTAACATTTTCTTAGTTGCAAGATGCATTCACTTTACATCAGGGCCCAGAATTTACCTGATGTAGAACACAACAAACAAAAATAGTGAAGCCCACAAGGTCATGTGTATAACAGACTAAAGTCAACTTGGTCTTGTAAAACCCCATCAGATCATTTACTTTATATTCCAAATATTTTACATATACAAAGAAAGAACCTTATATTTTGAAGTCTGCCCTTAAAGTCTATGTTTGCTAATTTAAAAAAATATTATTTGTTGGTATTTTACCTGTTCACATTTTCTCTCATCTATGACAAAACAATTTTGAAATAAAATGCTCTGGTCAGAATCATGCTCTCCATCTGAAGGGCAATGGCATCTTACTTTGTAACATAATTATAAAAGCCTGGTTAGATTTAGACAAACACCGAGTATTACTACAAAATACAGAGAAAATGCTGATGTTGTTTTTCACTCAAATAGAGTCATCATCTAATAATTTGATAGCGCTGTCCAAATTCTGGCTACATCAATACCTGAGTTCATTGTGTTCAGCAAGTCCTGATCCCCAGTAGGTGGGGATGCCCAGGAAGCCCAGTCTCCTGCTTCTCATCCATTTCTGCACTGAAACAAGATTGGAAGAAGAATAGTTAAGTAAACATGTATGTGGACATTTTTATTTTTCACTCCTGGGGTACATACACTACTAGTCAAATGTCTGGAAACAGCATACCTTATGACTTTGTCAAGTGGCACAGGCCTACGAGAACTCAGATTAGTGAAGTTTCTTGTTGGACGTTACCAGGGTAAACACTCGCGACGGGGACATCGTGCATTTTCAGTGGCAGCCCTGAGACTTTGGAAGTCCTTACCCTTCAGTTTTATCTGAGTTTATATCTTCACTCAAAACTTATTTATTTGCTCTGGCTTATGGCTCCTAGTGGAATTTACTCATTTTTTTCTGTTTGTGATTATAATGTCTTTTATTTCCTTTCCTTTATTTTTAATTCTGTTTTATGTTTTGTTATGTATTTATACAGCACTTTTGGTCAACCTGCTGCTGTTGTGCTATATCAATACACTTTGATTTGACTTGACTGACTGGCAACTGGAAAAACTTTTGATGTTACTTTTCTCAGCAATTTCAGATTCTTAAGATTTCCTAACCATGATCTAACACCTCTCTTTTTCACTGAGAAGTCTGAACAAATGCCCCTAAATTCAGTGAAGAGTAGGCAAATGTTTTGCCCAGAATTCAGATTTGTCCTATTAAGTGTAATAATGAATGCATGTGAAAATCAGTCTTACAGTACAGAGGGTACAAACACACAATTGCAAACATATAAACACTGAGGCCCCAGACAAAGCAGCGGGTCTGGCTCAGGGCTTGATGGCGGCTGGCCTGACTGGCACTCAACCAGGCTGGCAGGTGGTCAGGGGCTCAGCGGAGGCCCGCGCATCATTACATGTGAGTGGCTTCCTCTCTCTTGCTCCTCTGCAAAAGAAGGCGTTAGCGAGCCCAGACAGGCACGGAGAGGGGGTCTAACTGCCACTGAGGTGCATGTTTGCTTTGGCTTATTATTAATTACCATGCAGCAGGCAGCAGAGCCTCTGTATCTGCTGCCACTTCATCAGTCAAACACACTCATGCTCCAGCAAGCTGCTGGGACACTGGACAGGAGATGATACTCACTGCTCTCTGGTTTGGCTGCCCTCTGGTAGAACTTGAGCTCTGAGAACAGGGGGCCATTCTCATGGTACTCCTGCATATACAAGCATAACAGAATTAACTATTTCATTATCACTGGCTAAAGCTGCACTAGCTAAATCACAAAGTGGAGCTAATGTATAATAAAGCTTAGTGTCCCAACCAATGAGCATCTTTCAACTTAACCAAATAAAACTGCATGGGCCTTCTGCTCCTTTTTAAGATTTTATGTACAGTAATTCTTGCTTCCCTTGTATCAAAGAAGGAATCTCCAATGTACTTGAAAAAACTGAAACAGTTAACTTGTTGAAAGCTCTCCTCTAGGGCAGAGACACACCAAGTCGACATTAAAGAACTAGCAGCAACAAAGTCTGCCTTTTGTCGCCTCACGTAACCTTCGTTGCAGCCAAAAAGGGAAGAGACTACAGCCAACGGCCAACTAGTGCATACGTTCTACACCTGCATGGGAGGACTAATTCCCCCTACCGGTAGGTGGCGGTATCTGTAGTCACCATTCAGAAAGGGAAAGAAGGAGAGCTAGACTGCAGATATACAAACTGTAAACAAAGCAGCTCTCATTCACCTAAAAGCTTTCATGTATGAATTATGAAAGCCACAGTCAGGGTTTTTTCTTCAGTGTTTTTATTCTTTGGGCATGAAAAGAAAAAAACTGAACTTTTTTGTACATGCCTTTTTCTAATTTAATGGACAGATGATGAATCATAATTTCCTCCCAAGATAAATTAAATGTTTGGAAAATGTAACAACAGTATCTTTCTTTAGGTGTTACTTGAAGTATTACTTCGATAATTTTTTTTATCTCCAAGGGTCTCCTCTTATAGAAGGATTGGCAAGCTATTCAGCCTTTCTGGCTTTCTGTCAGCCATCTTGGTTTTGAAAAATTATTGTTGCACTTAACAATGGCTGACCAGCTGGTGGGATGACACACTAGCATCCACTGTAGTGGGTGATGTGCAACTACACAATCAGAACCCATGAAAATACAAGAAAACTTCTTTTAAACAGCTGTAGAGACCACTATGCATCAAAGGGTGACAGTTTGCCATTTTGTAGTGGTGCCCAAATTCTGAACGTATAAAGCCACCCACTATATATTGCACTCAAAACTTCCACAATGGAACATAAAAAGTAATGACACTACTTTCTGCTAACAATCCCACAATGCAATGTTCCATATTTTACAAATGAGAATATTACCACTGAGCCATTCTACTGCTGTTAGTGATGATGCAAAATGATAACAATTAGTTGGCATCCAAAATCTGAATGTAGTGATGACTACTGAATTAACTAGTGAGTGGACATTGTGTAGAGAGGAGTGAATAAATAAATCAGGGAATGATTTCGGACACAGCCATAGTTCACATAAAACTAAAAATATGATTTTAACACTTTGGTTTTTGTTTGGATTCAGCTGACATTTCTAGTGCATTTTGTATAGACTGAATGTACATATGTTTATAACAAATCAGAACCATCCATCCATTATCTATACCGCCTATTCCTGAATAGGGTCGTGGGGGGAACCTATCCCAGCCAACATTGGGCGAGAGGTGGGGTACACCCTGGACAGGTCGCCAGTCTATGCCAGGGCTGACATGTAGACAAACAACAACGCACACCCACACTCACTCCTATGGACAATTTAGAGTTGCCAATCAACCTAAGCTGCATGTCTTTGGACTGTGGGAGGAAGCCGGAATAGCCGGAGAGAACCCACGCAGGCCCAGGGAGAACATGCAGACTCCACACAGTCGGCCTGGGCTCAAACCTGGAACCTTCTTGCTGTGAGGCAATAGCGCTAACCACTGCAACATTGTGCCACCCCCTAAATCAGAACCAATCCTTTCATTTTACACCTCCAAATCCTGTCTCATGCTTGTCGTGATAAAAAGAGGAGATTCTGTCAAAAGAGTTCTGCTGCCTCTAGTCCAGTAGCACAAAAACACCTATATCAAGAGTTGATAATATGCTAGTCTGAATATGAATACAGAACTAAAACCTACCAATCCCGTTATTACTCCAGTGACTCAGACACCATTTACCAATTTGCTAAGGTTCACATATCAGAGGCTATCCTAAACCAAAACGGGATCTGGAAGTGGGCAATACAACCCAGCAACAAAGTGTGCAAGGCATCTGTGCCATACTACTACCCCTAAACTGCAGTGAATGCACCAGATGATGGAGGAACCACCACACCGATTAAAGCTCCATTTTGCTACACTGTCAAATTTTATTTTGAGTCATTTTACTGCAGTTTTCTCACAGCTTCTCTAAACTAAAATCACATGTTGTTTGGTGAAGCCTAAACTAAAAAAAGAAGAAATAACTTTGCTGTAAGAAATGTACCCATGCATTAACAGGGCTCCAGACTGTGAGTGATCAGTCACATTTTGCAAATGTATTTAAGGTACAAATTACTTTTTTGCAAAGCTCATTCTGGGTGCAACTGCAAATAAACAGGTTATGCAGAAATGGCTGCTCTCACTGTAGACATGGTGAACAGACATAACAATCTCCACGATACAAGTCTGTCAATCATCCATCTCACAAAGCAAAAACTTCCAGTCTATCAAAAGTGTCAATCCACACTGACTCCTCTGAAAGATGCGTCATCCCTGGACCCCTTTTTATGCTTCTGGTCTATTTTTTCCTTTGGTGCATTTGAAGTGTAACCACTACAGACAGCTGTTTAAATCAGGAAGATCACCTGTTAGCCTGTTTATGTGTTGGAAGCTTTTTATTTGAATCCCTTCTCCTGGTGTTACTGTGAGCTTTCTGGTTTCACTTTCCTCCCGTCTTTTGTAGCAAGACAGGGAAATTGCTGATGAGCCTATTTGCCCAGTATATTTCTGCTGTCAGTCAGCCTGGGGCAGACCATGCTGTACTCCTGCTGACAGATAGCTGTTCTGATGAGAGACATCGCACAGTGGTCGGAGTCAGTTTGACGTTAGCAGAGGCTGAAAACCACCATCAAGCCCTTCTTTAAGTAGTAGGCCGCTAGTAACTTTAGTCCAAAACCAAACTGGGACTCAACCAGGTGAGTGAAAGAGCTGAACTGTGCATGACGTCCAACACAGACAGCACCAATAAACAAACTGTGCATGAAGTCCAACACAGACAGCACCAATAAGCAGAAATTCTTCTTCAGAGGAAAAATGGGCTACAAATAAATCATGTACACAAATGGCAAAGCATGCACACAATTCATCGTTTTATACTTCAACAGAAATATGATAGCCTAATCTTCATTGTCGTCATCATCATCAGGGTCAGGATTATCATCATGCTTACTGCTAGCCTACCAAGAACTACAGTGGCTTACATAAAGAGCTAGAAGCTTGTTCCCACTTATTGTGTTCCAGAAGTTTCCCTCTCTCTGAATTTCATTATACATATACAGTAGGCTGCGCACATCTTTTTTCTCCCTCCAGTGTAGGTAGGGCAACTTACAGCACATGCTAAAATTTCAAAAAAGAATTCAGGGCACCACACACAGGCAGGATCAAGTTGCAGAAAATAGGGCACTGTTGATGCGTGTCAACCCATAATAACACGTGTCAGTTCATTGCCAGTGTGTGGGCTTTCATTGAAAATAATGGGTGCAGGTGCCCTAAAATGTGTCCCTGAACATGGAGAGTCTGCCTTTGGGTAGCACAAATGTACTCACCACTTTAATGACAAAGTGAGTGTCTGCTGCAACAGGTCTGTCCACATCCTGGGAGGCTACAAAGCAACAGAAGACAATGAGGAAAGGTGAAACAAAGTGTAGACTACATATTTGCGGTATATTATGTTACATTTTAATTCTTGTACTCTGGGTTTTTAAAATGTATCCAAGACCACATGGAAATTTACAAAATGCCAATTGTAGCTGATTCAGAAAAGGTCTCAGTAGATCAGATGGGTCGAGAGCTAAGTCTGAGTACATGTCAATGCTGAATCTCTTCAAAAATCGATTTGTAGAAATCTAACTTGTCCAAACAGCTTTCACAAACAAGAGACATCAATCACAGTAGCATCACCCTGAAACATGTATGTAACTGGAAGACAAAGCTTTAGTCTAGGGAACATACTTGTGGAGGAGTGTGAATGTACATTGTGTGTGCAGACGTATCATTACAGTACCAAGATAGATCAGTCCAAAGCCACCTTGACCGATGATTTTACCAAGCCTCCACTTCTTTTTCTCACTGTCAGTCAGAACGAAGCCGTCTGGAAGTGGTTTCGGTAACTTACTCTTTCTGGGTGGTGCCATTGAAACTGAACAAGCTGTAGATAATATGTTACAATCTATTTTTAAACGCTTGAGTAATATGAGATGATCACGCTGACCAGTTGGACTACACTTTGTAGCTCGATGTTATACTCCCTCTAATGCGAAACAAAAGTGAAACAACATCACGAGTAAACTGGAAACGGACAACATCCACTTGGACTTAACGTTGCGTTAGTGCAATATGTAACAACGGTGAAACAACACTATAACTTAACTTAAGGTAGCCTATAAAAGTACTTTAATATCACTTAACCTATAAAATACAATATCTGCAACCTCCGAAAGGAGTCGAAGTTCTGCGTCGTCAGTTGGATTTTTTATTTTTTTTTTTGTCCTGATAAGCTGTCGTAAATAATAATAATAATTTAAATGCTTAGCCTTCTTCCACAAACTGCTCTTCAATGGCCCGGTGTAAAACAAAAGTAAAACCTTAATCGCTTCCTAAAAGTTATCCTTCCCCCTACGCCGTACAGCCAATAATATGCACGAAAACCGTTCTCAGCAACCAATAGACAATAAAGAGAAGCTGTAGAGGCGGGAACATTCAGTAATAACCACTCAAACTGACAAATCAGTTTGCACTACTTTTCGATTATTTCAAAAGTTGGGCTTCATTTAAAACCTGGCAGTTTCATGTATGGTCTGACGTTATACATCTCAAGGTTTAGGATTTCTTTGTGATTCTTGAAAGGTAGAACATTCTTAGAATTCTATAATAATGGCAATAATCCCAACCCAATGAGCATCTCTAACATAGGATATTGAATAACATTATGATATGCTACTGTTCTTAATCAAGATGTGATGGTTTCTGTTCTACATTATTTTCAAAAACATAAAGGGAGCTCTGAAATAATAACAGTGATTTAACGTGTTACAATGAAATTAGGCCTATTTTCAATTTCATTTTTACTTCTTGATAATATTTTAAAAACAAATAACATCTTCAAGGAAATCTCACTTGAGTCTATTTACATATTATTTTACCAAATCTAAGCCTGAGAGACCTTTTATTAATCATTCTCAGAATATAATCTAAACACAATAAAAGCTGTTTACAGCGAGGCTGAGTCCTTCACAACTGATGTACAGTGGGGCAAATAAGTTTTTGATACACTGCCAATTTTTCAGGTTTTCCCACTTACAAAGAATGGACAGATCTGTAATTTTCATCGTAGGTACACCTCAATTGTGAGAGACAGAATCTACAAAAAAAATCCAGAAAATCACATTAGATTTTTAAATAATTTATTTACATTTTCTTGCATGAATTAAGGGATTTGATACAATAGAAAAATAGAACTTAATATTTGGTACCGAAACCTTTGTTTACAATTACAGAGGTCAGATGTTTCCTGTAGTTCTTGACCAGGTTTGCACAAACTGCAGCAGGGATTTTGACCCACTCCTCCATACAGGTCTTCTTCAGATCTTTCAGGTTTTGGGGCTGCAACACGGAGTTTCAGCTCCCTCCATAGATTTTCTGTTGGGTTCAGGTCTGGAGACTGGCTAGGCCACTCCAGGACCTTGAAATGCTTCTTACGGAGCCAGTCCTTAGTTGCCCTGGCTGTGTTTGGGGTCATTGTCATGCTGGAAGACCCAGCCATGACCCATCTTCAATGCTCTTACTGAGGGAAGGAGGTCGTTACCCAAAATCTCACGATACATGGCCGAGCTGGGCCGAGCTGCGTAGGTGGGGTCACTCCTGGGCTGGTCGGTGGTGATGGTGGCTACTGAAGGTAGGGACAGAGAGATGGAGGCAAAAGTGGATGTATCCTCCTTCATGGAGGAGGAAATAATGAGTCTCTCTGCTCTATATAGCAAATGGTTGTACTTATAAAAAATGTTGTGCATTCTGCAAACAAACTGGGCTTTAATTTACATAATGTAGGCTTTTTCTGCAGAATGCCACTAAATTCTAGTATTGTGCCATAATGTGACCTTGCTTAACCAATCTAGGTCCATGTTGGACTTATTCACACTGAATCCGTTATTCACATGGCTGACTGTGTCTACATGTGAACATCCACAACTACAGATCCTTTGATGCAACTATGTTAATGACCAAATATAACCCAGTTAAAGTGTAATTAAATGCAGAGGCATTGCTCTACAGACCAGACTCAGGCAGAGCGGCCGAGCAAACCTGACACGTCCTTCTTCCTCCAAACACAGCAAGTGGAGTTTATACCAAAACGTTCTATTTTAGTCTCATCTGACCACATGAGC
>NW_018128063.1:194910-198095 GCF_001952655.1 Monopterus albus | reverse complement strand
TGTGTGGACAGGTGTCTTTTATACAGGTAACGAGTTCAAACTGGTGCAATTAATACAGGCAATGAGTGGAGGATAGGAGGGCTTCTTAAAGACAAACTAACAGGTCTGTGAGAGCCAGAATTCTTGCTGGTTGGTAGGTGATCAAATACTTATTTCATGCAATAAAATGGAAATAAATTATTTAAAAATCTAACAATGTGATTTAGTGTTTTTTTTTTGTAGATTCTGTCTCTCACAGTTGAGGTGTACCTACGATGAAAATTACAGAACTGTCCATTCTTTGTAAGTGGGAAAACTTGAAAAATCAGCAGTGTATCAAATACTTATTTGCCCCACTGTATAAGTGCACCCCTCCACAAACAGAGTAAAACATGTTATTCATTCATGTAATTTTTTTAGTAATATTGAAAAAGAATTTAACATAAAAAAACATGACTGGCTCCATAACCACAGGTTGTCCTTGTTCACAGGGCCAATAATTCCCATGTACTAAAAATATTAATTAGTCTAGGTTTTTTGCTATTTAAGACGACTTTCCACTCATCTGTGAATAATTGTTTTTTTGTGTTTTCGGATAATGGTTAGCTCAGCTGTATTGACAGTCATGTTATAGGTATCCTACTCCAGTGACATGTCATCTCTAATTTCTACAGAGCCTAGTACACCCTTAGTACATTTGGTAGTAAAAAGGTGCTACTGGACTCTGACATCATTGGACTCTGCCTTTCAAAGCAGCCTCTTGTATGCTACTTATTCAACTTCCATAAATCAGTAACAGTTTGTTTTCATCTTCGTTTTGCCCTACACATAGTCAGTTCCACACTAGGCTAATGAACACAAGCTGCAGGAAAAATGCAATGCTTGAACCAAAGATGGACACAAATTCACAGGTTTTCCTCCACTCATAATGCATCTCCAAATCAAGCTTTTTTTATTTCAGTGAAAGGGGAGAGAAAATGCATGCTCTTCTTGTTCCTTTTGGTGTGCACCTGTAGTGAGTCTATCAGTCTACAGACACCCCTAGGGGCTAATTTAAAACTTAAGGATTCTGCTATGAAAGAAAGAAAAGTGGATGAACATCAGGTAGTCATAAGTAAAACTAAGGAAAAACTGGGTCTGCTTTGGATTGAAGATGAGCTCTGAGTCATGTGCGCTCTTTGTCTGAAGATCACTGGAACTGCACTTATAATGAATGTGGCCTAATTATTGCAGGATAGAGACTATGGTGTATCTGAATACCTACTATTAACTGAGCTTATATTTACTTTCCTCAGGCATGACTTTAATCGCATGGCCATTCTCTAACACATTTTCACAAATGTATATCATCACTTCACTTTAGTATAAACATGTCTTTCATTTTATGGCCAGGCATGGGGTGATGATAGATTTGAAGATCTGAAGCTTCTCTTGCCACTGCAATGTATATGAAAAGGTCAGATGGTCATCACTGGCAACTAAAAGACATCAGCATGTATGTATAGGCTGAATAAGCTGTATGTTTATAATGATTTTATGTAGTTGTACACAGAACTCTTGTTAAGTTACAAACACTCATTCATATGGATGGATAGATGCTTGTTTTTGTTACAACCAGGCTTGGCAGGGGGACCCAATGTACTCACACACAGAGGGAGTGGGTGCAGGACAGCTGGTCAGGAGAGGTGAAGCCAGACCCACGATGAGAGTGGAGGACTGGAGAGTACAGAGATGGAGTGTGCAGAAATGGGGAATGGAGAGCTGGGAGTGCAAGTTGTGGCTGGGGAGGCAAGGCAGATGCAGAGTAGGTACTGGTGGGAGAGATGACTCACAGGTGGATGAGGAAGACGATGAAGGAGCTGGCCTGGTTGCAGGAACGGAGGGGAGTTGCCACCCAGGTAAGAAGGAAGTGGCTACTCACAGGAGGACAAGGAAGAAGCTGGTTTGGTTGCAGGACCAGACGTGAGTACACCAAAGGTCAAACGTCAAAGTGTTTATTTGTCATATGCACAGTTAGAAAATGTGTATCTCTGTACAATGAAATTCTTACTTTGCCGTCCACATGAATGCCACATAAAAAAAGTGAAATGTAAAGTGAAATATAAAGTAGATGAGCAATAACACAAACCTAAATAGGTAGTAAAATCACAAATCTAAGGCACTTTAAAGCAGCAAGTGAAGGAAGCAAATAAAAATACAACAATAACACAATATAATGCAGGGAGAATACGTGGGAGCCGTGGAGTGCAAATACTCAGCAGTGAGTATGCAACTATGCATGTGCAAAATGAGTATGTAGTTTGTTATATTACAAAGCCTTATGCTGTTTACTGTTTTGCACATTGAGAGCCGATGTACCTGAGTCAAATTCCTCGTGTGTTCGTCACACCTGGCCAATAAAGCTGATTCTGATTCTAAACAGTAAAGATGGAAGATCCTGAGTCAGCTATTTAGGAGTCTGATGGCCATGTGCGTTGCAGCCGTGGGGGATGTAACACCCACATGTTTTCTAAAAACACATTTCATCCCCCACACTTTTTTGTGAGACATAACGAAACTAAACAGTCAATGTATACAAAATGATGTCAGTGAAAGAGTATGAACAACCCCACACACGCACACAGGAGGCAACACACACGCAAACACATAGGTCAAGTTAGTTTGAGTGACAGATCTTACAGGCCGTCACAGCAAATCCACCAGTTAGCGAGTGAAGAGGCAAACACAAATCACTACGCTAGCATTCAGGATGACTGGAGACAGCTAAGGAGACAGTGTAGAGAAACAAACATTATGGAGCAGTCTGAAGGTGAGGCAGCAAATGTGAAGAACACTGCATCACAGTAAGTGATGTACAGTAGGGCTGAGCTCTAAATTAATGATGGGAAGTTCGGATCATTTTATTGATTCGGTTCTTTGAATCTCGTTCATCAAAATGAACAAATCTTTTTTTGAGTCATTTCGTTCACTTCAGCAGAATGTAATTAAAATGTTACATGTCAATTCCCCATCTACTTACACATATTGATCACATTTCGAATAAGAAAGAACTGTAATGCAGCCAAGTTCATATTATAAGTAATATTGTACCTGTGTCTTGAGGCTATGCAGTCTGTTACTTCATCACCTCACCTCCGGATATTTTGGGTCAAATTCATTTGGTCTTTTGTCACATAACATCCTAAGATAAGCTTGTCATGATTCTA
>NW_018128063.1:184078-194812 GCF_001952655.1 Monopterus albus | reverse complement strand
GCCAGATCGTTCTAACTTATGTTCAGATTTTCCAGCATTTTCTGTACCTGTTATTACCGCTCACCACGGACTACCTTCTGACCACCGAGTTTTGCCTAACCCCTCTGATTCTGACCGTGTTTTTCTGTGTATGGACTATTGTTTAATGACCTGAGAGTATGTTTCAAGTTATGTCGTTTTCTGTATCATGTTGGAGTAATATTTGATAACAGCTTTAACTTTGATAAGTAGATCAGGACTGTATTTAAGACCAGCTTCTTTCACTGAAGGCTTTTATCGAAGGTTAAGCCTTTTTTATCGCATCCAAATTTAGAAAAAGCTATTCATGCTTTTATCACGTCATGTCTAGGCTACTACAATGCTTTCTATGTTGGCATATTCTAGCCCCTGTTTCGGAAACTGCAACTTGTCCAAAATGCTGTGTCCCGGCTGCTCTCGAACATCCCCAAATATGCCCACATTACCCCTGTTCTCCGTTCACTACACTGGCTGCCAGTACAGTGGAGGGTGAAGTTCAAGGTGTTGCTATTTATTTTTAAGGCCATCCACAGTCTCGCTCCATCGTACCTTTCTGACCTGTTGTCCATTTATGCTCCGCACAGAGCTCTGCAATCCTCAGGGCACTTGGCCCTGGTGGTCCCACGATCGTGTTATAAGAAATGGGGCGACCGTTCTTTCACTGTGTATGGCTCCAGACTCTGGAACTCTTTACCCCAAGAGCTACGATGTGTAGCCGAGCTAGTGACTTTTAAATCAGTTTTAAAGACTCACCTTTTCAAACAGGCGTTCGATGTTTAAATTGCTTTTATTTGCCCAACGAGATCATGATCCAGAGTGTTCCTGCCCCGGATGGGAATGTTCACGTTGGTAATATTTGGTAAGTACAGTCCGTAAACTGCCCTGGTTAAAGTCGCCTGCAGTGATAAATACAGCATCTGGGTGCGCTATCTCATCACATCATAGAGTTTGCTGAGAGCCGCAGAGGGATTAGCTCTTGGGCTAACATACACAGCAGCCAAAAACACAGCACTATGCTCTCTTGCTAGATAATAGGGCCGGCATTTCAGCAATAAAAAACTCTATGTCTGGCAAATAGTGCTTATAAACAGTCTGTACATCTCCACACCACAAGTTATTGATAAACACACACACACCACCTCCTTTTACCTTCCCTGAAGCAGCAGTGCGGTCACCTTGATGTACAGAATGTCTTTGCAGCTGAATGCGGAATCTGGGACTCTGTCAGAAAGCCAAATCTCAGTGAGAATTAGAGCACAGCATTCTCTGATTTCCTGTTCTGCTGTAATCCTAGCCCTTAGCTCGTCCAGTTTGTTTTCCAGAGACTGTACGTTAGCTAGGAAGAGGCTGGGTAATGGCGGTCGAGTAGCGCGAGCTTTTAGCTTAGCATGGAGTCCTCCTCGTCTGCCCAGTTTGCGTCTCTGTCTCTGGGTCGCTTTCCTGATTTCAGCCTGCTCGCTTGTGCCTGGTGCTCCGGGGGCTCCCTGAGGGTGATGGTGATTGTAGTCGTTGTTGTTGTTGTTGTTGTTGCTGTTGCGGGAGCAGACAATGCCAATAAGTTGTAGCTCCGGTGTATGAAACCAGTAAATTCCCAGTGGCTGTGTGAGTTGGCGATATCCAGCAACACCTGTTTGTTGTATGTTAGCAGTGCATGACATTTGTGCACTGCTAACAAAAAGTAAAAAGCACACAAAAAAAGAAGAAAACGAAGAAAAAGCCAGCATTTGAGAGTGGAACGTGCAAGCACGTCCACCTCTGTGGGTGCCATGTGCATATTTGCATATGACAAAAAGGATTTAAACAATATCAATGTGAAAAAATGCTTGTAATTACATAAGAAGAAAAAAAATCCAAAAAACCACCAATCACATACAAGCAGATATATACAAAATCAGTATTTGAGAAACATAACAATATTGTTCCTTAGATGTTACTTGATATCAACGTGTTTTTATCTGAACGAGTCTCTTCCCCCATTGGATTGTGCTGATATTCCTGAGGTGCTTCACATTCTGTCAGCCATCTTGGATAATGATGTTTTGAGCTACAGTGATTGGTCTTTTGAAGGTCTGTCCACTATAGTAACTGATAAACAGTTACATGATTGTTAACAGTTGCAGTTCTATTGATAAAGTTAAAAAACACATTAATGCAGCATATGCAAGAGCTTTAAACACACAGAAAAACCTTACTAACTCCCCAGAATGAGGCTCTATCCTCATCTCGCTTTGTGTTCCTCCATCACCTATAAGTCACAGGCAACACCATTTAAACACATTATCTTAAAACACTGATCTTTACTATCAGGGGACCCCAAATAGAAAGAAACAGCTCGACCTCCACTTTCAGTGGTAACTGTGTGCATTGTAATACTAGCAATGGCAAAGTCTTCTTTCACCCTAGAACTGGAAAAATATTTCATTAATAGCTTAATATATCATCATACTATTAAAATAATTTATCATCTCAGGTGTCCCTGTAGAGGACAAGTGAAAAGAGTGAGGACAACGGAGAGTAAGCGGTACACACAGTAGGTCAGAGAGAGTTATCTAAAGTTATCTGTTGCAGAACATAAAGTGTATAAAGCATACTTTGTTGTAGGCTCTTAAGACGGCACACTTGTGCTGTAACTTATGGAATAAAGTGTGTGTTGCTTAATGTGCTCCTGCCTCTCTGCAAGTTGTTATATTTGCTCGCTGCCTACAGTTACAGTATTTTCCCAGAATGCTGAACTACTCCTGAAACTAGTTTTTGACTGAAAGACTCTAAACTTAAATGGGACCAACAGAGCTTAAATGCATTGAATAAGGTCTTTGTCCTTGTCCAGTAGAATACAGCTGTACCCCCTCATGCCAAATCAATCCAAGTCACTAAGGTTAACTTCATTGATATTGTAACCTCTCACTGTGACCCAGGTCTTAACCCTTGCCTCCCTTCATTCTAACACTTCCCCCCATTCTCCTTTCTTTTTCACTTGCCCTCTACTTCTCGTGCTCTCTTTTCTCTCTAAATGCCCGAACACCACCAAACTCTGCCAAGTCTCACCAGAGGTAATTGTTCTGTGAGCTCGGCAGTTCCCAACCACACTGCAGTTTCCTTTCCCCACCTCACATGACACCAATCTCAGCAAGGGCACGACACCATTTTGTGTAACTGGCCCTCATGATGGAGATGGTATAATTGTCCTAATTAGAGGGACCTGGATTGGGACGGCTGTGGCTCCGACCCACTCCGGCCTAAGTCCGTATGGTGGGAGGCTGATAATGAGCCAGTGTCTGTCACTTAATGCATTGTGTCTATCAGTGCAAAATATTTAGTATGGACATGGTACCGAAGAGATGGGGGAGATTTTTTTACTCTTTTTTTTTTTAATTATTCCCCCACCTCACCTTCTCATGCATACACAAATGTACCATATAGCTGTGATTTTACAAAATGACAAAATTAAAACAAAAACATGTATTTAATCTCATAATTACCTATACAACTCATACATGTCAGCATGTTAGTGGGTGTTACAATTTGTCAGTAATCACATCACATCTTGCCCTTGTATCATAAATTACATTTTCAAAATGTTTCATTTTATGAATCATTTGTTCCTGGCCCTGTCTCGGAGCTCCCATCATGCAGCTGTGTCACTATTTCATGTTATGACTTCGTTCCCTGTATTAATATGAGATGTAATGCCAGTTCAGCTTAAAGTAATACAAATCTAATGGCCAGTAATGAGATGCTGTTTCCCCATTATTTGTTTCAGTATATTGGGTGTGGCCTTGGTCCATGGCAGTCTATGTGTGTGTGTGTATATACATACACATACACACACTGTAGATACATATAATAAATGTAATCAAATCCAACACAAGTCCACTAGCCACAAGCTAAAAAATAACCACACAGATGAATCAATGCTATGCTAATATGACATTTAGATTAAGGTTAAGGTAAGGATTGTGGAGTAAGCATTTAGTTGTGATGGATAAGGGGAGGGTTATGGACTAGAGAAAGCATTATAGCAATATCAATGTGTGTCCTCATAATTATAGAAAGACGTGTGTGTGTGTGTGTGTGTGCGTGCATTCTAAATGCTGTGTATGATTTGATCCTAATAAAGCCACCATACTTTCTGCTCCAGGGAGCCAAACACTGACCAGGATTCAGATTAGGCCTTAATGGCTTCTAGGCCTGGGGCTAAACTAAAATGTAAAACCCCAAACCAAACATCATTTAGTTCTTACATTTCTTGATACGGCCCAGCAAGTGGAAATTGGAGACATGTAGCCTTTTAACAGTAATTTGCTTTGTTTCATGCAAACATTGCATTGAAGAGGTTGTTCGACATGAACAAAGATGCATGTGTGAATTTACATTGTGTTGCTATTACTGTTCATTTTTGTTAATTCATCCCCCCCCAAAAAACATCTGGAGTGTATCAGCCAGATAAACATACCAAGCAGTGTTCAGAAGAAGGTTTGAACAATACAGGATCTTTTAACACAATTTGGACTTAACCTGCAATACAAATTTTCTAAATTGATTTTATTGCATGTTTTATTATCATCTATTTTATTGGTAATAGTAGTTTTAATACTGTGAAGATCAAAGCAAGAATCTGCATCTAAAAGCCTTATCTAGCTGTATTCCTTACATAGTTTAAGATGACTTGCCAGATCACAGCCAAATGTAGGATCACTTAAAAACAAAAACAAAAAAACCACTAGATTTGGGCCAAACCTGATCCCAACCCATTCTAAGTTTACAGTACTGGAAACTATTTTGAATAGAAAGCAGCTAAAGCCTGCTCAAAAAGTCACTAGAGATCACACTTTAATTTGCATATTAATGACATAATATAACTAGTATATTTACATATGCCCATTTAAAAAAATAACTCAACCCTAACTGGCTTTATCACTAGATATTATTTTTCAAGCTTCTATCATCACAAAAATATGCCTCTAAATTAACCTGTAATTTCAAAAGCTCTTTATACAGACTACTGTACGGACTGAAGTATCATGAATAGAGTGGATTAAAATACTGGAATAAACTCATGCTAGTAAACACTGAGATAACTTCAAATTAAGATAAATTTAACTTTAAATTAATTTGAATAAAAACAAATAAGAAGCAGTTTATCAGGACAAACCATGGGGATCAGCAATTGGTCATTTAGGCACAGCTCATTCATGCTTCTTTCTGGCTGCTGCTGGGTGGACTGAACATCCTGCTGCCCTCCCTCCAGACACTGAACACCTTTCAGACATGCACATTTTATTTTATTTATTTATCACTGACCATGTACAAAAACATTTATTTCATGAAATGAGAAAAGATGCATTGTACCAGATTTAGCTATTAACTGGGTTGCACTGGCAGACCCTAGTCAAGCAGACAAGGCAATAGGTAGACAAATACAATAATATAAATACAAATTCAAATTGCAGAACATGATGTAATAAACAGAAACGTATTCAGCTGTATAAAATTCATTCATTGCATTGTATTGCAAACCACACATTCCCCCTCTCAATTCCAAGCATCTGTCAGGGCCGCTCGGCGGCCGCTGCCTCTCCTCCGTCTTTCTCTCCTCTGCTCTCTCTATCATGTGGGCTCTGCACCTCAGCTGTGTTGCATTCCAGTAATTAGCAACTGGTTGGTCGATGCACACAGCAGGGGTGCATCCCGATGATTACCTTCGCCTCCTTATATAAACCTCTGGCAGACGCTCCGTCTTTGCCGGAACATTTACATAGTAACGCGGACTGTACATGTTGGTAGAATGCTACGCTGACAGACACTGTGCGTTTTGGCTTGACTCTACCACACTACCTACGAGCTACGCGCTACGCTAATTCCCACTACACTACACATGTTGGTAGAATGCTACACTGACAGACACTGTGCGTTTTGGCTTGACTCCACCACACTACCTACGAGCTACGCTCATTTACACTACACTACATATCATACATATCCAAGTACCATACTTTCCCAAGTTATGTTCTTTTGATACTTTGTGTTCACTTTATTTACCTGCTACCGTCATTTTTTCCCCTTAGCACCTGGGTCTGCAAACTTGAGTCCAACCTCAGTCCTCCCTCACCCTCCTGGTGAGGGGGGCTACCATAATAGCATCACCTTTGTGTTATTATTTTTAGATAGACAGTCAGAGACAGAACAGATATAAGTCAAGATAACAAACACCTATCCCTGTCAACACCTGTCCCTATCAAATCCATGTTGACAGATCTGGTTTCTTGAAATCCATGTTTTAAAATCTATGCATTGTCAGTTACAGGGATCTTGCTCCATTCCATAATATACTTAAATGAAAATGCAGATTGAGCTTAACAGAACTTTTAGGGATTTGTTACTCTCCTCTGAGAGTTGTCCTATAGGCTCTGGCCGTCTGTTCTGAGCAGGGCTGTGTTCAGTGATGGAGATACAACATTGTGTATTATTTTAAACACCAGACAAACATCAAAATACTAAAATTCTTAAAATTTAGCACATTGTATTTATTGTGTAAGACTTTCAAGGGACCTAACTGGTCCTAAAGCTGTTTAACTGACCTGAGACCAGCTTGAAACAGAGTAGCTGGCAATCACATGTCCACACAGGAAGACTGGCCACCAGTCTGGAGTGACCCTGTCATCCTATCACTTTATGGTGATTTGTCAGGAGTTTGCCACATGTGACTTGCGGGTTCATGGGGCATATTTTATGCATTTGACTCCTGCTTTGACAAGTTGTTTAGAAATTTCAAACTGGGTTTACTCTCTATTTCTAAAAAGTATGATAATCTTCCCAGCAGACTTATGTTCTTCTAAATATGCAGGAATTTCTATGGCCATGCTTGAACATCTACAACTACAAAACTGAAACCTGAGTTTGATGTTTGTAGGTGTATTTTAGTGCTAGTATGTTTGCACAGCAACATAATTCACACAAACCATCCACTAAACAAACACACCAACTGTGTGTTGTTTTCCCTTTTGAAGGGTCTAGTACCCATGTAGTCAAGAGCACATGAACCAAAGGCAGGTCATGACCAAGACCAGAGTGTATCCAGGCAGAGACAAGACCAAGACTTTAAGGGGTTGAGACTATGTCAAGAGCAAGACCAGACCAGCTCATACAAACATACAAACGCCACGCAAGCGTGCCATGAGAAATGTCTCGATAAAAAAAGTCTAAAGGCATTGCAGAGTCTAATTTTATGTATGGAGATTTTCCTTTGTTTTCAAGAATCTGGTTGCAAAATGCATCACAAAGCAATTGCAAATTTAGGAGATTAAATGAACTTGACCATCTTTATTCACCATTCCTATGTTTTACCATTCACCTTATACAATACATTTTTTTATGCAAGAATCAGGATTTCTGGGTGACTCTTCTTTTCCCCTTAAAAGCCATCATTAAGTATTAAAGTCACTAGGTTTTTTACTAATTGCTTTATTGAAAAAAGTAGCTAAAGGGATCTTTGTTGTGTCTACCATGTTCTCTTTGCAAAACATATAAATCTTGCATGTGTTGATCTTGTCTGCTTGCTTGTATTTAACTGATTAGGAACTAAGACAAATGGCTAAACTTAAACGGTATTTTACATTTTTGTTTTGTTCCAACAAACAATAAAATGCACTATTCAAGCATGAGTGATAGGAATCCTTTGATCCCATTACTTATAATCTGTGCCTTTATTTTTGAGTAAGAAATTATTAGGTTTCTACATACAAACCAATATCATGAAAAATGTGCTTTAATGCAGCAATAAAAAAATACATACATGTTAAAGGTAAGGGTATAAAAAAAGAAGAAACCCACTAATGTCTGTTGGATTTGTAGCCTTTTTGGGCCAGAGGAGAAGCTAACATAACTGATGTGGATCCGTGTCATTACTGGGTCACTGTGCATTTGGAAGCCAGCCCAGATTTGTTAGCCTCATCTAAGGCTACAAACAACAAATTTAAAATATACACAAACTGTATTTTGTCTTCTGTACTAATTAGCAAATGCTAGCATACTGTTAAACACCATGACCATGCACATTGCCACTCTGACCATGTTAGCATGCCAACATTAGCTTTTAGCAAAAAGTACTACTATGTCTGGACACATAAACACTGAGATAACTTCACTTCACAGCATTGTTCTATTTGTTCAAGGACGTCCTGACAGTAGCCATAGCCTCCAACAGATAAACACCCAATATCAATTATCTCTTTGGACAACGATCCATACATTAACACTGGAAGCTCTTCTGTCAAATGCTTCTCATCATCTGCGGCTGCTACCATTCCCTTCATGGAAAAAAAGTGATAAATCAATTAGCATGTAAGTTTGTAGCAGTTGCTCTGCTTCTTTAGTTGTGAGTCATAAAAAGCAGTGTGGCCTGTATAAATGTTCTAGCACTTGACACACTCATACTGTAGCACGATGCATTCACTGGGATGATCTTGGCCAAGGTAACACCAACTCTAGTCAGCTAGTGGAAAGAGAAAGGAAGAAAGAAAAAAATAAGAAAGACTTACTGTTCTTTAGTCTCTGCCCTGTCTCACCTTAAGCTACATTGATTGGATATAGTTTAAAATCATGGCTTTATTCTTTACTCTTCTTCATGGCTTTGTGTGGCAGTTCATGGATTGCAGGTGCTGCTGCATTCATATATCACATCCATATCACCTTTGTACTCAGACTCTAAGGTGAAAGTTAGCGAAAGTTATCAGTCTAAAGAAAATTCTAGTGGCTTATGACCTCTTTACAGTATTAAATAGGTCATATTAATTGTGCGGTTTGAAAGAGAGACCTGACCAATTCAAGAATGCAGACACACTGCAGATAACTTGTTGTTTCAACTTAGAAATATGAAAGGGCTGCTGTACAATTTTAAGCCAAGTCAACAAATGCAGTGCAATGTTGTCAGTAGGGGGTTGGCCATCTTGCCTTTGTGATGCATTTTGCAACCAGATTCTGCACGGTAGCTGCTGTATCAGACCATCAAAGCTGTCAAATCATCCCAAATGCAGCCCTTTTTATATTATCAGATAACTTATTAAAAACAAACCTGACAGAAAAATGACCACCTGTACACAAGTCAGTATGATGATATCAACCAAAAATGACAAAATGATTTTTTTTTTTTTGTAATTTGTACTTTTAATTTATACTTCAGCCCATGTCCCATCTGTTAACATGGAGGGGGCCGTGAAGGGGTCTCACTGACATTGTAGAATATTAATCACAGATCACTGATGAGGTTTCATGAAAAGACTGACAGCAGAAATTTTGACAGGCTACACTGCCAGTTCAAATTCAGTTGTGGACCTATGTTGAAGGTCATCCCCAGTATCAACCCCCTTAATTCCTGTCTGGTTCCTCCACATGCTCTGCCAAATAACAGCAGATATGCCTTTTAAAAAAAGTCAAAAAGACAATTATCTTACAAAATAACAGAACATGCAGAATAGACTGTAATGGGTGGTTTTAGTTTTCCAATTGCAGGCATGAACAAATGAAACAAAACAAATCAATAAATGTTTTAATAACTTTTTTTTTAAATTCATAGCACTATTTTATTTTACAGCATGTTTTATTCAAGCTATACACCCATAAAGGTGAGCAGAAGCATATTTTTTACTGTTATACGTTTACACAAATAACCACTGAGCAGTTCCAAAAAGCAGGTGACCTATACTCAGCACTGTGTCTGTACTCATCTAGTGTAGATACAAACTGAGCATCGGCACTCACGCTACACCTCCTGTGTAGACACAGTGCAAGAGTTACTAGCAGCTTAGAGAATAAACTCAGTGACTGTCTCCGTTTTGTCGAGAAGCAAGAAACATCTCATACAGAGACTAAAACCAGCAATGAATTTCCTCTACTCACAAATATCTGTGAATCCATATCCTGGTTTAGCTTATTCATCTGTGTCATAAACCTCCATATTTGCCCAATAGTGTACACAAACAGCCTTGCATAGTTACTACTAATAATCCAATCCATACTCAAAAGAGGTTTCAACTAGATTTCTAATCTAAATATCAGATTATTTCACTTAGAAAAAGTTTTTGCATAGCCATTCTGTAGTTACTACAGCTGCTGCCATTACACCGGCACTTAACAGTGGTTAAATGTGGCAACAGATAGTGGCACTGTGACTCATTTGAAAAGTCAAATGGCCCAGGTGAAAGTCAAAGGACAAAGTGTGTGAAGGGGAATGGCAAAGTGAAGTAAACGTTTTGATGAAATCTGTCACTATATTTCAATGAGCATTTTGGGTGTTGAAGAGAAATTTTTATGTAGAAAAAATCAGAGGCAGTGTTGTATGTGTGCTGGAGTTCAGGCAAGATCTTTTCTACTCTAACTTGAAAAGGAGACAGAGTATTTACAAGCACAATATCTGAACACAGCTCTGTATGCGCAATATGCCAGCGATTAGTGCAAGGCACATGTATTAGATATGAAAGTTCAGTGAGTCAAGAATGTTTTGGCATAACTCCTGTGTCTCTAGTGACTGCACAATGTAGAAAGCTGCCTTTTTCTTTGATAAGTATGTGAATATGAATGAGAATGAAAAGGCAGAACACCATGTGTTTTAAGTAAGATTTAAGTTTAAGTGGAAGAACTTTAGGTTTTAGCAGACATGCAGAATCCATATTTACTTTTGGATATCTTCCCACATTTTCCCTGTGAGGCATTTCAGAAAAA
>NW_018128063.1:180190-183976 GCF_001952655.1 Monopterus albus | reverse complement strand
AAAAAAAAAAAAAAAAAAACAACAAAGGAACACTGCTGGCAGAGGAGAATGTATTGATTTATTCTCTATGCTAACAAGAGTTTGCAGTTACACAAACAAACAGCACTTTACTTTCCTTTGTTTCATCCCAAGTCCCACCCCAAATCATTCTGGCCCCAATAAATAATACACTTTTGAAAATGCAAAAAAGAATCTCTGATGTTGATCCCAACATTTCTATCCAGTTTAGGCAGGTGTGTGTTTGTGTGCAGACTTCAGGGGAATGCAGAGATCTGGCCATACTCTCACCTGGGGCTCCTAACTAGCTCTAAGAGTGCAGTCATATGGCTCCCGGGTACTGCTGGGCGATTAAACAGGTATCATTTGCTGGAGACTGCCGTTGTCTTTGATGTTGTTCAGACAACAATGCCTTCAACCCTAACACCCACAGACTGTGTTAATTACCAAGGCAATTACATCTGTATCTAAACTGCTGTTTCCCAAATGGTGGGCTTGGATCCTGATTAGGGTCACATAGATTTCTGAAGAGGACTTTAAGTAAGGTAGAAAGTGTTTTATCATATTGAATGATGTACTGCAATCTACTGAGGAAGCTATTCGGTTTTAAATAAAAGATAGCATAAAGATTATGTGGAAGAATACAAATTATATAAGAGGAACATAAGCAATGCTGTCTCCTATTAGTCATGTAAAAGTTTAGCAAACAGTTGGCATAAGTTTTGATGTTACACTGTTTAATTAAGGTTTAGGTTTATGTTCGAGTCACAGCTGAACAGCTGAAAATTTTTACCTAACACAGAAAAGCACTTGCCCAACATGAGAATCTATGTAAATGCATGTGACTTTTACCACAGTGGCCACAATAAATCATGACGTTATTAATAACGCACTGTGTTTCTTTTCACTTTCCAAGATAGGGCTTTTTCACAGCAGGCATTTTGACTTCTCATAGTAGGAAGGTGCATGTGTTAGTAAGTTGCAAGAGTGAGGCAGTGGCCCAGCATGCACAGTACCCAGGGTTTGAATCTGAATCAGCGACACAGAATTCAGCCATTATTCATTTTCTTGTTTACACCTGGTCCTCTCCCACTGTGTCAAAATGTCTGAAGACAAAACCGATTCTCATGAGGCAGTTGTGTTAGGTAATTTTTTAGTCAGATATTGGTTAGATATTTGTTGTATTAGAAATGTTTAGTGGAGACAGGCTGTCTAGCTCAGGCTGTTAAATGCTTAGTCATTCTCATGAGTTTCTTGCAGGGTGCATATGGCCAAGGACAACTAGATAGAAAAGGTTTGCAGGCAGGAGGATATTGTTATTATTATGATATGTGTAACCGTAATTGTAATCATAATATTTTCTTATGGGTAATGTCATGACATGTCACTAGATGTCATGTCAAGATGTTCTTAGATACACACCACTAATCAACAGCCACACACATTGATTATCTTCATGTTTTGACTAATGTTATGGTCAGCTGCAAAGCTGGCATATCAGGTGACGTCACGGTTTGACGTTCCCCCTGTAGTATGGGCTAGCCCAACCAAGTGATAATATTGTATAGGCATTATGGTTCAGGATCTTTCATACTTGATTCTGCCTGCGTGCAGGATTGGAGGTGGAAGAGATCTGGACGTGTAATGTTAATTTTACCTGTGATTTTTTGAATAAACCAGCACGGTTATTTTTTATATATCCAAGTGGTCTGCTTCATCTCTGGGAGTTCCTGGTTGAAAAGAGCCAGAAGAAGCTTACACAAAAATAGCTTTTAGTTGCTTTATAGACATCTTCATTTAGTGACCTAACTGTGAGAGAGGGCCGAGAAGCAAGAAACACATCTGCCAATTGTCTGTTGACTTCTTGTTTTAGTTTTGTAATAAATTATCTCATGTGTACCCCACTAAAGTGTGGTGTCATTAAGTCAATCAACTGACTCCATAGTGTGAGCAATATCTACATAAGGTTTGCTAACATTATCTACCATAAACTATTGGTCATTCCAGCCCAAGTACAAATGGAGCAGCAAAACCACTGGGAATACCAGGCTGAACATGGATGTAAGCGGTCATTGCTTGTGAATTCAGCTTTTCATTTGTTAGAAAGTTCTTTCGTCTCTCAGAAGTTACATAATCTCACATTAAAGGATCATACCCATGGTTTTGCATGTTTACTCTAAATTCTATGCCCTTTATATTTCAGCTGACCATTCTGCATAATTTAAGTTACATTATTGTTATGAGGAAATGAGTTGAAAAGTTTTTTGCATCAGTCTGCATGTATTAATAACAGTGACCAAAATGAATGTAAATTTGTTCACTGTGATGACAATCCTGAGCATACTAATTGATTTTCATAGTTTATGGCACTAATTGGCAACACCTAGGTAGATACTTCCAAAAATCTAAAACTGTACAGCAAACAATTCTAAGTACATGTTTTGCAGTTAACAAGGCATTCCACTTATTACCTCTGTCTGTTTTTTTTTTTGTTGTTTTTTTTGGTTGGTTGTTTATTAACAGCATATCTCAAAAAGTTATGAACAGCTTTTGGTTACTTTTTTTTCCAGATCGTGGGTATGGGCCACAGAACAATTGATTACAATTTGGTGTTGATCTGTGTCATAATTTGGATGCAGGAATATTTTAAAAGATTATTAACCATTGTGAGTGCTGGAAAAGCTATTGACTGTATGTGGTCCCCTTGTAGCCAGCATGTGCGCTCCTCTCACATACAAATGAGCAGAGGACATGAAGGATCACTCCATACTACAACAACCAGTAAGAGAGACTGTATGAGCAGTTTATCAAAAAGCTGTTGAACAAGCAGAAATGTGACATCTTCAGTGTTGCCTTTAGGCCACTCACTGAAGTCTCTGTTTTACCCTTAAACCAGTGAGTGAATGTCTGTCATGTCTATTGTTATTGTTGAATAACTTTTAAACTAATAATGATATGATATAATAATGGACTTTCTACTACTCTGGAGTTGCCCGCGGTGAGAGGCGGCGGGCTGGTGTGGGCTTGCTCATAGCTCCCCAGCTTAGCCGCCATGCGTTGGAGTTTACCCCAGTGAACGAGAGGGTCGCTTCCCTGCGCCGGGTCGGGGCTAGGTCTCTCACTGCCGTTTGTGCTGCCCCGACTGGGGACTCCATTGTTCTACTGGGGGACTTCAACGCTCACATGGGCAGCGACAGTGACACCTGGAGGGGCGTGATTGGAAGGAACGGCCCCCCCGATCTGAACCGAAGTGGTGTTTTGTTATTGGACTTTGTGCTAGTCACAGTTTGTCCATACTGAACACCATGTTCAAGCATAAGGGTGTCCATCACTGCACATGGCACCAGGACACCCTAGGCCAGAGGTCGATGATTGACTTTGTGGTTGTTTCATCTGACCTCCGGCTGTATGTCTTGCACACTCGGGTGAAGAGAGGGACTTAGCTGTTAACTGATCACCACCTGGTGGTGAGCTGGATCTGATGGTCGGGAGAGGAAGCTGGACAGACTCGGCAGACCCAAACGTATTGTGAGGGTCTGTTGGGAACGTTTAGGAGAATCCCCTGTCAGAGAGATCTTCAACTCCCACCTCCGGCAGAGCTTTGACCAGATCCCGGGGGAGGTTGGAGACATTGAGTCCGAGTGGACCATATTCTTTGCCTCCATTGTTGATGTAGCCGTTTGGAGCTGTGGCCGTAAGGTCTCCGGTGCCTGTCGTGGCGGCAATCCCCGAACCCGGTGGTGGACACCAGAAGTAAGGGATGCCGTCAAGCTGAAGAAGGAGTCCTTT
>NW_018128063.1:157790-178379 GCF_001952655.1 Monopterus albus | reverse complement strand
GAATGCCTTGGCATTCCCCCGGAGGAGCTGGAGGAAGTGTCTGGAGAGGGGGAAGTCTGGGCATCTTTGCTTAGACTGCTGCCCCTGCGACCCGGTTTCCGGATAAGTGGAGGAAAATGGATGGATGATATCAGCATCATTCCAAATGCCAGCTGTAGGTTTACATGGCCAGGCAATCATATTAGGAATGTCAAACTGTCATACAAATAATGATTTTATGGCATTAGCAGAATCTAAATCAGATGTATTGGCTAAGTATGTTAAACGCACAAGGAATCTGACTCTGGTGCAGTTGCTCTCAATGTGCTTTTAAGGCTACAAAAATATGTGAAAAAAAAATAGGACATAATAGACATAAAAATATATGCATATATTCACTTTGTGTCAGAAGAAGAGCTTTCAGATAACTTTAATACTTCTTCTTCCGGCTGTTCCCGTTAGGGGTCGCCACAGCGAATCATCTGTTTCCACCTAACTCTATCCTTGGCATCCTCTATTCTTCACACCAATGAACTTCATGTCCTCTTTTAGCACATCCATATATCTCCTCTTTGGCCTTCCTCTTGACCTTATAACCACTATCCCTCCTCTGCACATGTCCAAACCATCTCAATCTGGCCTCTCTGACCTTGTCCCCAAAACAGCCGACCTGAGCTTGTCCCTCTGGTGTGCTCATTCCTAATCCTGTCCATCCTGGTCACTCCTAAAGAGAACCTCAACATCCTCATCTCTGCTACCTCGATCTCTGCCTCTTGTCTTTTCCTCACTGCTACAGTCTCTAACCCATACAGCATAGCTGGTCTCACTACTGTCTTGTACACCTTTCCTTCAATTCTTGCTGCCACTCTTCTGTCACACAACACTCCTGACACCTTTCTCCACCCACTCCAACCTGCCTGCACTCACCTCTTCACCTCTTTCCTATACTCCCTGTTGCACTGGACTGTTGACCCCAAATACTTAAACTCCTGCACCTTCTTGACCTCAGCCCCCTGTAACCTCACTGTTCCACTTCCCTCCCTCTTGTTCATACACATGTATTCTGTCTTACCACAACTGACTTTCATTCCTCTTCTTTCCAGAGCAGACCTCCACCTTTCCAGGTGTTCCTCCACCTGCTCTCTGCTCTCACTACAGATCACAATGTCATTTGCAAACATTATTGTCCACGGAGATTCCTGTCTGACCTCATCTGTCAACCTGTCCATCACCATAGCAAACAAGAAGGGACTCAAAGCCGATCTATGATGTAGCCCCACCCCCACCTTGAATTCTGTCTGACCTACAGCACATCTCACTACTGTCGTACTCCTTTCATAAATTAAACTATTCTGAGGTACTTCTCTGCCACTCCTGACATCCTCATACAGTACCATAGCTCCTCTCTCGACACTGTCATATGCTTTCTCAAAATCCACAAAGACACAATGCAGCTCCTTCTGACCATCTTTATACTTCTCCATTAACATTCTCAGGGCAAAATTTGCATCAGTAGTGCTTTTTCTGGGCATGAAGCCACAGTGCAGCTCATGAATATCCACTTCCTTCCTGAGCCTAGCTTTCACTACTCTGTCCCATAGCTTCACTGTGTGGCTCATCAACTTTATACCTCTGTAGTTGCTACAACTCTGCACATCACCCTTGTTCAAGATTGGCACGCAGGAAGTTTACTGGAAGTCTGAGCACAGGTAGGTCTTACAGCACTGGGATCAGAAAGACAGAGCTCCCGGAGCAATTCCATTCTCTGAACCCTGAATTAAATTTTTACAATACATTTAATCTTCTTGGGCTGCTCCGCCCTGGACAGGGGTGCAACCTTCAATAGTTTGTGATCCTATTGGTCATTTGGTGTGAGCCGGAGCTCACACTTCCTTGTTGGAATGTGGTAAAATCTAGGTATGTGTGTGTCTCAGGTGGCAGCTTAATCTTAATCAAGAGCACCGAACAATGGGTGGCCTGAGTTGCAGGCCTCCTGTGTGTGTGATGCTAATAAGTATGCTAAACTGGCCAGGTGGTCATCTCAGGTTGCGAGCCCCCTGGCTCTACAGGGCACTCCAAGACAAAGCAGAGCTTGAGATATGCTAAGTGGGTCGAGGTGTGAGTGCAAAACAGGCCAACATGTCTTTGTTAAAATGTAAATAGGTTGTCTGGTCCCCAGTCTCAACAGAAGTTACAGAAAGTAAGCAGATACTGCTTCATTACAATTGTAAGATATATAAGCAGGGAAGATAAATGTATTAAAAATAACCAAAGCTCAGTAGTTCTGGACAATCATCAATACAGCTGTAATATGTATAAACAAGGAAAATAAAGTTACGAAAGGTAACTAAAGGGAACTAAAGGTATGAGAAGTAACTAAAGCTTATAAAGTAACTAGACCCTATAAAAATCTAATCTTACAATTCCCCCTTTTGACATGATTTTATCATGTCAATAAAAAAAAAAACAGTGGAGAATTATGAACTGAATGTCAGAGACAAAGCAGTCATCCAACCAGAGGGAGCATAAGGCCCCCTTCTGGAATCTCAGCATAATGTAAACATGTCTTCACTGCTAACATACAAAAGCATCTGTCTGCCTGCCTTCTCATGCAAAGGAGCACGAGTCACAGCCAATTCTTGACCTGGACTTAGATTTCTAGGTTGAAGACATTTCATCTCTTATCCAAGAGGCTTCATCAGTTCTGACTGACTGGTGTTGAGACGGAGATATTTATCCCCCTCAGTGGTGTTTCAGTCTTTTGAAGGCCAACAATGTCCCTTAATGACTGAGTCATTGCAGCCCAGTATCGGTGAGAGTCGTTTCCTGTCTTTGAACCCTCCCTTGTTGACTGACGCCTATTGTCCTGGTGGGCATGTTTGGGCAGAGATCTCAAAACAGGATTGTAGATGGAAGACAAGTTGTGTCTTAGTCCACCACCCCATGCAAAGGAGCATGAGTCACAGCCGATTCTTGATCCATAGGGTCCACATTGGTGCTGGCCTGCTCTTTGCAGTTAAAACAGCTTCCACTCCTCTGTGGAGATTGTCCATGGAGTCCAGGAGTGGGAAGCTGTTCAAATGTTTTGGTATGTTGAAGCCTGAAGAGTTCTATTCACTGGATCTAAGAGACCAAGCACAGTTCCTGAGAAGCAATTTCACCTCATAAGCCAATGCCCTGCATCATACTCGGTGGTGTTGGTGTGGAGTATGGCAGTTCAACTGTGGAGCCCTCATTGAGGGAGGTCTCCATGTCCTGGGGTGTGGCCACTCTGCAGGTCACATGAAGTGTCAGGACTAGACCCACTGTGCCAGTGGCATCCCATCATGGCACCATGCTGGGGTTTGTTGAGATCTTGAAGCTGGGTGCATGCCTGGGTGGTTGACCGCATGCGCCCATAGCTATGGAAGAGAGTGGGGCACCTGAGTCCAATAATTTAGAGGGGTGGATGAACACCTCTGGCAGCACAGTGCACATGCCAGGGTTCGGTTCAGGGTTTTTCATCTTACAACTGCCTGCGAGCACGTTGGAGGTGGAAGATATCTGAGCGTGTAATGTTAATTTTTACCTGTGATCCTTTGAATAAATCAGCACTGTTTTGAAGTTACTTGGACTGCCTTCTCTCTCAGAGTTAGCATGGTAGTAAGAACTGGTCCCTACACACCTCTGCAGGTCAGCTTGTGAGGTTGCCTTTGAAATGGAAATTCATGATAAGGACCCCCTTCTTGGCATAACAGAGCAATTTTCAGTCAAAATCTAACTTGAGCCAGGTCTTCTTGACTGTAGGTTTTGGGACAAAAGCAAACAAAAAAAAACAAGAACTTCTAACAGCACCATGAGGAATCCATGTTCCTCTTTTACAGACAAATCATGGGAGTGTTCTTTGTTTAGCCATATGAAACAATCCAGCTCAACAACTACTTCTAAAGCTACTGTTGCAAACTTCATATGTTAGTCAAATGACTGGCTTATACAGGTTGGCTGCATTAGGCTGCCATCATTATGAAGCCTGTAGCAAACAAAACATTTCCTTTAAACTAGCTAAAAGTAGCAAACACATGGTGGCCTCAAGTCTGAGCAAGCAATGCAGTGAATATTGGTGATAACTAGTATCATTATCAAAATTGAAAAGACAATTTAAAAACTAAAGCTCTGAATCACATTAACTGTGATTCAGTCACAGTTTCAGTAGGCTTTCTGCATACCTTTTAAGACAGTTTGATCTAATGGAGATGGGTAGTCTACTGTCAGTACTTCTGTTTGTTGATTTTGTTCTTTTAGATTTTTGTTCAGTTTTTTTATTGGACAGATCTGAATAACGAAGGAGTCAGTCTTTCTTGATTTTAGTGCTGGTTTATTTACAAATATATATAAAAGGATTACAGAACACAACCCAGGGCTCCCTCCTTCAGGCAAGCTGCTGGAGAAGAGAGCAGAAAAAAGAGATCCCAGAAACACAGAGCCTAATCCATTTTAAGTTTTGGGCTAACCCCTTACACAGATGAAGTCCGTCCAGCAGACTCCATCTCTTATCTAGAGCTCCACAGGCTTGGAGCAGCTGCGTATTACCTAGTAAAAAACAAAATGAGGTAGCTCGATGTGTGTGTGTGTTGTTGTTACGTGGTGCGTAACTAAAACAATCATCCAGACATAAATCTAACACAAGATTAATACAAGAAAACAATTGGTGTCATGGCTTACTGCTAACTTTGAAACAGACTGAATCTTATTAAATTGCATTAATAACACAAAGTTTAATAATTATCTGACTGATTTATTAATTTCTAACAATTTCTTAGCTTTATCATTAGTTTTATGGTATGGTATGGGATTTGTGCCCTTAGTGTGTGTTGGCCACTTATAAATTGCTACTTTTGTTGGTAACAGCAGAAAGAAAGAAAGTAACAGCATAGCATCTAAAAAAATGTAAACAGATCTCTGGTTGCGCATAATACTATCGATGTAAATGGTTGCTATTCTCCCTTTAGCTAATTTACACGTCAATGCCACAAACTCAGCAGGTTGGGCAGAGTAGTCTTAGTGGGGGTTTGCTATCAGCAAACCTGGTTGCTTTTTCCTTTTTTCTTTTTCCTAGAGCTGTCTATTTATAGTTAGGTTATGTAAAAAAAAAACAAATGAAATAAAATAAAACAGCAAACAAACCATAGCATTATAACATCTTGTAATCATATCAAAATAACTTAAAATGCGTATCACTCTGACCCAGTCCTACAGTGAGTATAATAGTGTAAAAAATGTCCTAAACACAGTAGTCAAGACAATTAAAAATGTTTCTTTAATGGTTCTCAAAAAAACAACTGGTTTTCATACCTTTTCTCTTGTTTTTAACCCAATACTGTTACGGCAAGCCGTACACCAACAGAGCGACAGGACTCAGGAATAGGCAGGACTCAAACCCAGGTCAGAGAAAACTTATTTATTTTATTAAAAACGAAAGGCGGTGGCGAGGGCCAGGCACGGAGGAGCGAGAAGGATCTCTGGGCACCGAGGGGATATAATGTATAGGCCTGGTGGGTTCAGGGTCTTTCATCTTACATCTGCTTGCGAGCAGTTTGGAGGTGCAAGAAACCTGAGCTTGTAATGTTAATTTTACCTGTGATCCTTTGAATAAATCAGCACTGTTTTGAAGTTACTCTCAGAATTAGCAATGGTAAGAAGAATCAAACAGTCCTTCACTGAGGACAACAAAAACAGGGCTTTGAACTGAAGGACTGGTTCTTCACTATTATATACCTCCACTCTTATATGTAACTGTATGTTCCTCCCTCTTCTGGAAATAGGTGTTAACTACAGCCATTTCCATCTTCTTAGCAAAGTCAACCACCATCTGTCCTTCTAGGCTCCTTTCCTTAACACCAAACCTGCCCATCACCTCCTCATCACCTTTGTTCCCCTCACCAACGTGCCCATTGAAGTCTGCCCCAATCACCACTCTCTCCCCTCTAGGAATACTCTCCATCACCTCATATAACTCACTCCAGAATCTCTCCTTCTCTTCTAAATCACGCACTCCTTGTAGAGCATAACCACTGACTACATTCAGCATTACCCCTTCAATTTCCAACTTCAAACTGATTACCCTGTCTGACACTCTTTTTACCTCTAAAACATTCCTCACAAGCTCCTCCTTCAGGATCACTCCTACCCCATTTCTCTTCCTATCCACACCATAAGAAAACAGTTTGTATACCCCTCCAATACTACACACTTTGCTACCTTTACACCTGGTCTCCTGCACACACAGTACATTTACCTTCCTTCTCTCCATCATGTCCACCGGCTCTCAATGTTGAGTCCCTATTCTCAGACGTATACTCCTGCCTTTCCTCTTCTCTGTTTTCTATAAATCCTTCTGCCTCCTTCTTTGACCAACAGTAGTCCAATTTCCGCCAGCACCCTGTAGGTCAACAGCACTGGTGGCGGTCGTTGTTAACCCGAGCCTCGACCAATCCGGTATGGAATTCACACTGATGATTCACATGTTTAAATTTGGCATGTTTTTACGCCAGATGCCCTTCCTGACTGTGACAGAGTAGATCCGTCACGAGTGGCCGATAAGTTATACATGCATGAATACACAGAGTAAAAGCCGTCACTTTCATATGCGCATAGAGAAATAACATACTTAAGTGGCAGTACTATTTACCGGGTTTCAGGTGATTTAGTTGCGGGGACGAGTGTATCTTGTAGGTTCAAACATGGCGGCCATTTCTAAAGCCATTAAATATGATGATGTGTGTGTCATGTGAGTAGTCGTCACTGTGACGCAACTGGGATGGGGCGGCGCTTAGGGTATTAAAGGCAACCCAGGTTCCACCATGAGTTTAGTTGGTTTTGAGCTGTATCGAAGGCTGTACGTGTCTGGTTAAAAGATTGCAGTTGCATGTTTGTTTTTTCTGGGGGAGCCCAGGATGGACTACTATTATCAAACACGTGATCCACTTGAAGAACAACCGGCCTATTTGCCAACGGCCTTATTGAGTCCTACAGCAGTTGGCAAAACAGCTGCTGCGCCATCTTTTTATCTGGGACTTAAGAAGAACCACGTCACATATGGTGTCAGAAGTGGGATGGCTAGTCGGGAGAAGACAACTCGCCTTTCAAGGCAGCACAACCACCTCTAAAGAGAGAGAGCTGGCCAACAGTTCTGCCGCAGAGGGGTGACAGTGAGCAGTTGGACTGGAGACCATATGGGGCTGATCCAAAGATTCCACCACATCAGATTGGTGAGGACATTGAGAACTATTTGCTAAGGTTTGAGTGGATTGCAAAGACCTGGAGATGGCCAGAAGCTGAGTGGGCATGTCGTTTGATTCCACTTCTTTCTGGCAAAGCACTAGAGGCCTACACAGCCATGGATGAGGACAAGGCGCATTGTTATGCAGAGTTGAAAGCAGCTTTATTAACAAAGTTTGACATCTCACCAGAGACCTATCGACAGCGATTCCAGGCTACCTGTCTGCCAGCAGGGGAGACTCCTACGGAAGGGCCATACAAGAGGCACGGTATCTTGGTTACCAGCTGGGAGGAGGAGAGGTGCAACCACAGACGGACAAGGTGGAAGCAATCCAGAACTGTGCTTGTACCAAGACGGCTGTGTGATCCTCCTTGGGGTTAGCTGGATGGTACCGCAGATTTGTGCCCCAGTTTGCTACAATTGCCGCTCCACTTATGGGAGAGAGATGTGGGTGACGTGGACCTAGCGTGGCACTTCTTCGGCCACTTCCTATCATCTCTACTCCTTTCCAAAGAATTGCTATGGACATTGTAGGCCCATTACCAAAAAGTGCCCGAGGTCGCCAGTACATTCTGGTAATTTGTGACTATGAAACCAGGTTTCCTGAAGCCTTTCCACTGAATACCATTACTGCTCCTGCTGTTTTACGAGCTTTGGTACAGCTTTTCTCCAGGGTGGGGATTCCAGATGAGATACTCACAGACCAAGGCACTAATTTTACCTCTCATTTGTTACAGCTTTTTCATAAGCACTTGGGCATTACCTTTATAAAGACTACCCCTTATCATCCTCAGACGGATGGGCTGGTTGAGAGATTTAATCAGACCTTGAAAAGGATACTGCAGAAGTTTGGATGACACCGGGAAGGACTGGGATTGCTGGTTACCATTCTTGCTCTTTGCCTACCCGGAGGGGCTGTAGGCTTCCACATGGTTTTCTCCTTCTGAGCTCCTGTATGATTGGGAGGTCCAGGGACCTTTTGACCTGTTACACAAAACCTGGGATGCATCAGACTCATTCTCCAGAAAGGGGTGGTTCAGTTTGTGTTACAAATGAGAGATCAGCTGCAGCATTATCAGGAGGCAGCGAGAAAGATGTGACGGAGTAGATCTGTCACGAGTGGCCGATAAGCTATACATGCACGAATACACAGAGTAAAAGCCATCACTTTCATATGCGCATCAAAAAACATAGTTAAGTGGCAGTACCAAAAAAAATGGTATGACCAGCAAGCACGGGGCCAAGAGCTACAACGTGGCAGTACTACTTACCGGGTTTCAGGTGATTTAGTTGCGGGGGCGAGTGTATCTTGTAGGTGGGGCGGAGCCTAGGGTATTAAAGGCGACCCAGGTTCCGCCATGAGTTTAGTTGGTTTTGAGCTGCATAGAAGGCTGTACATGTCTGGTTAAAAGATTGCAGTTACATGGTTGTTTTTTCTGGGGGAAAAATGTCTAAAAAACTGTTTTAATTCGTTTTTGTAAATATTGGATTATTTTTCACCTGGGGATGAGCGCAATAAATCATTGGTTTGCACTGCATATACGACTGCGCCATCTTTTTATCTGGGACTTAAGAAGAACCACGTCACACTGATGCAACCCTCTCTATTTATCCGGGCTTGGGACCGGCACAGAAGTCACTGGCTTGCAACCCCTGTGTCTAGATTAGATAACTTTAATACAATGGTTTAATTTACAAGTTTCTGCCCTGGGGTGTTTGCTGTATTTTGTTGTACAGACGATGGGCTAAGTGTTCATCAGAGTGATGGCTCGAGGGAAGAAACTGTCCTTGTGTCTGGTTGTCTTGGTGTACAGTGACCTGTTGCGCTGTCCAGAGGGGAGGAGTCCAAATAGGTTGTTTCCAGGGTGTGAGCGGTATGCAGAAATCTTCTCTGCCCTCCTTTTGACCCGTGGGTTGTACAGGCCCTCCATGGAAGGCAGGCTGGCACCTATGGTTCTTTTTGCAGTCCTGACTGTCTGCTGGAATCTGTTCCTGTCTTGTTTGATTGCTGAACCAAACCAGGATGAGCATAGAAGAGACTATTATGGGGAAACTAAGTAGGCTCTTGGTGGAAGTTTGTACTCTCTGAGTGCTGTCTAGTTATATGTGTTAAATTCAGTTTTCATGTTATGTTCACTACCACTGAGCCTGTGAAAACAGCTGGATATTGTCTAATTTAATAGAGCTTTTTTTCACAACAATTATCCAGATCTATACCACAGAGCTTATACTATAAACTGGGTACATGGAGTTTGAAATAAAATTCATTAGTGTAGAATCCAGAGTGTATATGCCTCTGTGCCAGTGATAGCTGTAGCCAGAGGATGTACATCCAAATAACAAATCAGCTAGATCAGCAAATCACAAAACTTGTGAACGTGATATCACAGGAACACCTTAAGAGATTTTCTTCAAATTTGTTGAACCGATAATTTTGATGGTCAGTGGTCAAGATTGCTGTATCCCAATCCCATTCCTGTGATTTTGTCTGCTTAGCGGAGGCATGCAAGTACAACGCAACAATTCTAGTTGGAGATTGATCCTTGGGGCTACAAATTGGGTAAAAATCTTTTTAAATCTTTTTTTCCTGTCACCATTAATTTACTCCAGAATTATGTCTCCCTCATGCAGCATTTTCATAGTGGGATAATACATTTCTCACAGTTTTTGTGCTGCAATTTTATACGCAGGAAACTAGTGATGTCATAATAAATGAAATCACTATATAAATATAAAACTGAGAATATTTTCATAAACTGTCAGCTTCCATCAATAAAGGTGGTAATCCTTCCAATAAAATACAGAGTAGACTAAGTTATGCTTGGTTTACCTTCCATTATAAAACACACACATTCACATACATTAGTTTTTGTCACCTTGATGCCAAGAACAGATATGCCTGTTGTTTCTGTCTCTCTCTTTTTTTCTAGGCTGCACACAGTGGGAATGCATTATTCAAATAGATCTTTGTTATTTCTCCAAGATGATTGTGGCACAATCAGCCATGAAATAAGTTTGCTGTTTTAAAAGTGTTATTCTCCCTCCAGGTCTCTCAGGTGTAGCTTTGTATTCAGGTTGGCTTGCCTGCACCAAAAATCAATCTCAATCAAAGGTGGCAAGGAGTTTATCATAAATTATCATGAAAAGGGTTCCCACTCAGTAGATGCTTAATTACAATCTCATTTGAATAAGTTTGCATATTAATGAGTGTGGAATGAAAATGGTTTGTGGGGTTTGTAATGGGGGGCCGCAGGGTAACCCATGGCGATAATGGCGGTCCTTTAAAATGTATGCAATGTTATTGCTGCTACAGACCCACACACTTGTCTCTCTCACACATACACGTATACGTGTGCACATATTCAAGCATCCGTAGAAACACATATTGCATATGCTCAAACACACTCATGAAGTCGCACACACACACTCAGGTGGTACACACATTAGTGCAAGCGCGCACACACATTCAGGGGTGTTATAATACTGTATGATTAATGGCAGAGTGTCTCTGACATTAATAAACTATAACCAAATTAAAGACTTCATTAGGCTCGACTTGGGCTCAGTATTTGGTCACACAGTGAATCAGCACTGTATGATATTTGCCTTGCATGACTTTTCCATTTTCTTTTCCTTCTTCCCAAGTCACAAAAGTTTACTTTGAAATAAAGTTTGCCTGTCAGATTCTGTTTGTCTCTCATGAAAGTGTGTAATGGAGTGATGAGATGGTAACACCCATGAAAAGAATGGGTTTATGAGCAAAAAGGAGTGTGTATTTGTGTGTGAAATAGCTATTTGGGATACTGATATTCATTTCCCAGTTCAGTCTAACCTACATGTCTCATAAAATGACATCACAGAGCATCAAATGTTAGACATTTTATTGTCTAAATAAGAACATACAGGTAGGAGCACAATATATTCAAAGGAAATAAAGAGGGGTTTGCTTTTGTATGTGTAAAGAAACATTAAAATGTTCCCTTGTGTTATATAGTACTGTGCAATTCCACATTTCCATACATGTAAAATATCCTGTTGCTGTAATTTCCACTGTAAAATCTAGACAAATTGTGGTGATTTTGCTAATAGCAGATATAAGAGGTGTCGGGTTGTGTGCCTGCAATTCACATATCATCGCCATATGACATAATAAAAGCAATCAGCTGTTTGAAGTTTTGTGACTATGCATTTTGTAGATAATCTGATTAGTGTCAGGGTTTAATTTTAGCACATACTGCAGGGTCATTTTATGACATACAGTTTGTCATTTTTTGTACCACTAAACTACATAAAGGGACAACTGCTAGCGTATCTTGTTCCCAGGTTTTTATTTTTCTACACAGATATGGCATTGTAGTCATTTCTGTCATATCTGTGTTATTTCTGCAATGTGTTTTTTCTATCTAAAATTCCAGATAACAACTTTGCATTAGCCAGTTTTGTCAAAAGATCCTTAATCATTTAACTCCACAGCGAGATGCCGCCAATCAGGTGTAATGAGTCAAAAAGCTCAGCTTAATCACTTCAGCCAAACCTTTCAGCTATTAAACATGTATGTACAGGTGAGACTGACTTCCCATTTCTCCTCTGTTAGTTCTAAACAGTAACCAGGGTGAAATGGATTGTACAGGTAGCACACATCTGTGACATCTAAGTAGAAAGGGGGTGCCATCTGCATTACTTCAGTGTCACCAAAAGAGGTGAATTTAATTGTGGCTTGGTTCATAAGCCAAGATCAACCTGTTGTTCCAAAACATTAAAAAAAAAAGAAGAAAAAAAAAAGTTCTGTGGTAGACTGGCGACCTGTCCAGGGTGTACTCTGCCAGCTGGAATTGGCTCCAGCCCCTTTGTTAGGATAAACAGTATAGATAATGGATGGATGAGTGAAAAAAACTGCAACAAAAATCATTATTTTTACCTAGCACCAACTGAACACCTTTTCTTTAAAGAAAACAAGTTGACACAATAGGAAGAAAACTGAGTCTCCGCGCACCAGCCCATCATTGTCTGAAACAAAAACATTAGTAAAAATGTCAGAATTCATCATAATCTAACATTCCCCCTGCAGAAGATTTTTTAATTCATGTTACACAAAGTGGAATTTCTTGAATATGATGTTCCCAGTTGTCTTCATGAAATAGCAGCTGGTTCCTGTGGACTTGAGCTTGCATCTGGTACTGCCAGACTGAGAGTCACTTTACAGGCTAACTTGCACTTGGTGGCATCACTATCACAAAGAAAGACACAGTGCTATTATACTGGGAAACCTTGCAGGGACAAGTTTGGACATGGAACTTCATTTTCTATGATTAATTTCTCAGTTGTTTTTTTTATTGTTTAGAGTGTAATACATGTGATGGTCCTCATAAATAAGGAAAGATAACTCTGTTGGTGTTTGGTATAAAGCTAATTTACCAGTGAAAATACATAAGTGGTATAGAACCAAAAGTTGCAATGAACAAATGTGTTATAGTAACATACAACCTGAATCATTTCCCCAAAGAAGACTTTGTTTGTTATATGATTTAGGTGACAAAGAAGTACATTTTATTTTTTATTTATTTATAGTGGCAGCTTATATTTATAGAGTCAGGGACAAAAAGAAAATCCCAATAGCTTGCAGTGTTAAATATAAGAAGTTATTTATATATTTGAAAAATGTATTCCAAACTTAGAGTCCAGGGTTCAGGGCGGCAACACTTTACACCCCTTTTAGCATTTATGAGAAGAAATAAACACATGATAAACAGTTTACAACACAATGGAATGTAGTAATAACCAGATAAAATTACATTTTAAAATTCTTAATGTTTTTGTCAGCAGTTATATAAACAGGTAATGAGCTTCTGATATCACAGTATAATATAGTTGTAATCCTTTACAGGTGTACATATGAAACATCTTCACAGTGTGTAATAATAAACGTTTATTAACAAAGATATTGCTCTTTTATGAAAACCATGTATCTTCATTAGGTCAAGTTTTCATAATCTGAGAAAAACTGTTGTTTTTAGCAAATCCCACAGATTTTTAAATAGTTTAGCTTAAGGTAATTTTCTCAACCCATAAAGAGGCATTTAACTTTTCAGTTCTGCCAAATGCAAATTCACCAAATTTGAAAAGATGTTTTATTTATTTTTACATTTGTAGTTTTTACAGTCTTGGTCAATGATTCATTCACAGACAGGTTTAAACATCATGAAAACATGTTGAGCTTCATTCATAACTTAAAAAAGAAAACAAAAATCTTGGGTTTAGGTTCATTTCCCAAATTCTACATTCCATGCCCCTCGTTACTGCATGGAGTTAGCTCACCTGTTTAAAATAATAACAAAGCCTTTATAAAGGAATTCATGCTTAATTAATTCTAAATATAATAAATGAGAACTTCAAACCTCATATTAATGTAATGGATTACATATTATCAATCAGCCATTATTTGTTTATGCACCATTTATTAACTACATTATGGTGTGTTATATATATATATATGTCATAAAATGTTTATTAACTGTTTATATGGTTTTTATAATGCTGCTCCATTAATATGTCTTTTATTTTAATGTTATGTGACAATGTAAAAGCCAGGTTTAACATTTTTCTGGCTCAGCAAGTGGACGTGGTCTTAACCACAGTGAACAGTAACAGTTAAATAATTCAACAACTCGCAACAGAGATTGATTTAAAAAAATAAACAATTTAAAGCAAGTCTAAAACGGTGCATAAAATTAGTAAAGGTGCTTTTAATCTGTCCCATTACTGCTTTCACTATGAGGGCACTGTAAACATTATATAATACTCTATAATGCATAACGGTCTACAAAATGCTTTAAGTAGAGTGTCACCTTTGTTGGAAGCGTGCTTAGTGGAGCTCAGTTGTTGTGAACAACATACCCTTTCCCCTGCAATGTAACAATACAGCTGTCAGCACGGGCTGTAACAACACGGTATTCATAGTTAGACAGGAATTCAGGACTGTCAGGGAGACCCTGGGCTTTCAAGAAAAGAAAGAAAGAAAAGCAGAAGGAAAGTGTACAGTGTCTAATCTAGTGATGGAGACAATCAATCATTCATTCTTGATGCAACAGCAAAGACTAGTGGTGAAAGGCAGCAAAATACATTGACTTTTCTGTTTCCATTTTCCTTTTATCCTCATCATCTTTGTTTACCTCTCCTCTAATTCTCAGTCACTCGCCGGTTGTTTTTCTCTTTCTTTTCCACTCATTCCACCCATATTCATCTCCCAGACTTGACCTTTACCTCTGTTTGCGAGATTATTACAGCTACAATTATTACAGATTACACCAAGGGAAACGGGAGAGTGTGTGTCTATGTTCTTGTGTGTGCACTTACACTCACAGGCCCATACACACTCATATAAAGCAGGTTTTTATTAGATCTGTACAATAGCACTTATTGACTTCTCATATCACCTAAAGGGCAACACCCATGAAATAGGGGAATTATATTTCTATTGTTTTTATTGAGTGTGCATGTGGGAATTGTCTCCCTCCTCCACTTTCAGTTACTGTTGTTAATTTTATATAAATTATTGGGAAACACTGAATTATATGAATATAATAATAATTGCCTACTGAAAGTACTGTGACAAAAGAGTTGACCTTTAGCCACTTAAGGACATTTTTGGGAAAATAATCTTTCAAAAAGCATACAGCTTGTTTTTTAATGACATATTGTCATGTTAAACACACTTTCACATTTATTTATTTAATCAGACTTTTCATTTCCTGTCACACAGACACATAAATTAGAGTGTGTATTTCGCACAGCAATGATGAGTAGAAGCCAAAAGGATGAGATGTAGAGAGTGTTCAGCTGTGTGGAAGAATCTGAGCTTAATCAGAGCTGAGGGCCAGCAGATTAATTACACACACAACACCTGAAGTACACACTCCATGTTCACGCACACATGGACACACACACACACACACACACACACACACACACACACGGCCCTGGCTAATAAAGACAACATGCTAATGAGCAAGTGTAGACCCTGTAAAAAGAGAAAGAAAAACAGCAGCGAAGCAAATAATTCCTAAAGTCATCCTGATGTATGAGTAGAGATTTTAAGCCTCAATTAAAAGCAACAAAAGGAAAGCATCACGCCTCATGAACAGGAGAAGCTAAGGGGAGAAATGTGAGATCACAGACAGATTGTCATTAAGGACGTCATGTGACATCCTTGCACATGCACACATTCGTCATGTTTGCACTCATGCACACACAATGACAATGACAGCACCACACGCAGGAAAGTGTGTGCCGCTCTTAACATAGAGGGAGAGGGGGGAGAGAGTGAGGAAAAGACAATAATGAAAGCTTAAGAGGAGGAGAGAGAGAACAAGAAGGGAGGGCTCCTCTAATAAATCCGAAAAACATGCAGCTCCTGTTTGTTTGGTGACAGACTCAGGCTGAGCTCTTATGAGTGTGCTGCGATCCTGCGGCACTCCTCATGAATACTAAACCTTTACTGTGAAACAGCCTCAACATGGTCACCATAAGAGGATGGGGCTGAAGCAAACACACTACACACAAGAAAAACTAAATATAATGTAGTCCAGTGCAACACCACCTTTAACTATTAACTCCATAATAAACTTATCTTTTAATTTATACATTTATGACAATTTCACCAAAACCTGAACCACTCAGAGCTTCATAAACACAAATGTTAAGGCAGAAGTGTTGCATTGAAATGCATACAATTGTACAGGTGTACCTAATCAAGTGGCCTGTGAGTGTATGTCTGTTAGCACTGTATCAAATGAGGGGTTGTAAAGTGAAAGGGTCACACAAACTCACTGAGAATTCTCACCTGACAGTGCAGCCCCCTCAGCTTTACCACCTTTCAGCTCATTGTTTTGGTTTTATGGTCCATGACTTTACTGTTTTGGTTCAGTCTCACCAGCATCATTTTTAAGCAGAACCACACAAATGTTTTGAGTGAAAAAGATCAGATAAACCCACTGAATGCTACCTCTCTAGCCCCAAACAGCAGAACCATCAAATTAGGGTTGGTAAAATGAATGCTACTGTAATATCGCTTTGTGTGTGCTGTTTGTGTAAACTGACGACAGTTTTCATCAAAGCTGTTGATGATAAATCAGACAGCCCTGCACACCAATGTGCCTTGGCTCACTCAGGCAGCTTAACACCTAGATTTTGGACATATGTTATTTTTAACATATGCAGATGATTACAGATGTTTTGGACACTCAAAATGTTTGTTTGTTTCTAATGTCTTGTAGTAGCTGATATGCGTGGTGTTCACTTACCCCAGTAGATAATTAAAAAGCAGATAAAAGGATCCAAAGTACTGCAAGTATTTGGTGTTTGTCACTGTTGAGGAGCCTTTACATCAGCATGTGTACTATTCTGAGATATCCCTACCATAACTGCAATAAGGACAAAATCATCATAATACTAGAGATGGTTGACTGAGTGATGTGCATATTTTAAGTAAATAAATGCCAAGACTGGTGAGAAATCACTGCACACTTAAAGCAACATACAGTATGCGTGTGCATTGTTAAAAGTAGTTAAGTGCAATCCTGTTAAAGAAGAAAGGAAGTTAAAACCTATTACTTTATAAATCAGTGTTCCATTAAATGGCATTCTATTTATGACTGTGGGTACAAAGCTGATGCAGGCGGTATGTACATCGTTTACACAAGACTGTTTCTCCATGCGTACAAAACCATCCACACAGTGTTCGGTGTCCTCCTTGGTGCATCAGAGTGATTGAGATTGCCCCTGCAGAGGCCCAAACCTTGTTTTAGGTTTGGCCCATGCTGAGAGAGGAGAGCAGAAGCAGAGAGAGGTAAACTTCATCCTGGCTCACATTAGACAACTCGAGAGACACGTCAAATTGCAATTTGTTTCCCTTGCATCCAATAAACAGCTCATTCACTGGTCAATCAGTCACCTCAGCAGCTAGTCAGATTAAACCCAGCAAGAAGAGAAAACCAGAGGGGGGAGAGGTTTACAGGAGAAACAGGGAGAGGCCTGCTGAGACAAAGGAAAATACTATATCTGTATTGTCCTTTCACATAAATACACATCGCGTGCTCAGTGATGTCTTCAGTGGCTACAGCAGTTTTGTCCTGTTTACCAGGTAAGTGATGAGAACACCACCTGGTGGATCATACGCTGCAGTGTTTCATACTAACACATCAACCGCATGATGTGTGTAATTATAGGAGGTCAGGCAAATGGATCTGAAATGAGAACATTTCAAGCAGCTGAGTGCAGAATCGTTTGAAATGATTTATGGGTAAATCTGTCAGATTAGTAAGAAAAGTCTAAGGACATTCAGCAGGGACTATTTTATTTATGGTAAGTGAAAGCAGTAGGTGATAGTACAGAGACGATGCCCAGCTAAAAAATCATTGTGTACCTGAAATTGTTCCAGAAATATACCTGAGTAGCTCAGGACGTGAGGATGGCTGTGTCAGTCATTCTGTCAACCTGTGATCTAAGGATATCTCCACTACTCTGCACCAGTCCACACCAGTGAGGTCTGGTATCCGGATGCATGATATATGAGCTGTACTCCTGGTGCACACAGGATTACATCCAGTGTTTTTATGTGTTACCACTAATGGATATGTTTTTTGTTTTTCTGCAAAGACATAGGTCTATCAGAAGATGTACTATATGGCCAAAGGTGTGCAAACATTTGTGTACTTTTGTTCTGGGGATGTTTGTTTTTGTTTGATATGGGCCTTTACAGTGATGCAACACCATACAAAGGGCATCAAATGTGGTATGACACTGGATCTATGCAAAAAAGGGGATATTTATTGATAAAAGTATGTTTAAAACAAAGGCTAAAGTGCTAATTCTATAAAAACAAAATAGATATGAATAATGACTATATTACAGTCTCACAGCAAGCTGCCACCTACTCTCTCTAATGCAAAGCAAACTCTTTATCTTCTCAGCTCATGGTGCAGTCAAACTGGATTTTACCATTCATTTCTGTGTGGAGGGGGTTGAGACATATTCACCTTTGGTTGCAAGTAGACCCAACTATTTCTGATTGCACATGCAAAACTGCAAAACTTTCCAATATATGTTCACTTTGAGACAGATCTCTTATTCATGAAGTATTGATTGTTACTATACTGGTATTATAATTTCAGGGTGGAATAATCCAAGCAGTAAAGAAGGAGGGATGCTGCTTGGTTGCACTGAATGCAAGGAGAATGACAGAGATGGTGAATAACAATAAAATATTTAATAAAACAGTTTTATGACAAATTGACAGCTTTGTACACTGTCGTTAGCCCCTGTAGTTTGTGTTTACAACCATAATCCTCACTAGCTCATGTGTTCCCATGTTTTCTGCCCAACAAGTCCTCCAAATGAAATTATTTAAAAAAAAACATTGTTGGACTATAATCTCTACAATGACACAGACCCACTTTAATCAATAATGTAATTAGCATCCTTAAGTCCTGGAGAATGTTGATTTCTCTGCCATGTGTACATATTTCTAAAAAGACTGCAGACACGGACACTAGTGGAGTGAAGTGGCTGGATGAAAGGATAGGTCATTACATGGACTGTTACCTCCTTGTATTTAAAATAAGTCTGGCTATAAATGAAACCAACTCAAAGTGGTCAGATTCCACTGCAGAGCATTTGAGCATTGATTAAATTCAGGCACTTTGTGAGTTCAAAAGGAGCTCTGTTCTCTTTGCCTGCCTGTCTCCCTCCATCACCTTCCTATCAGTCTGCTCGCACGGTATACAATAAATAAATAAATATAAAAAACAGGAAGCAGCATTTTGTATCACCAGTTCAAATCTGTGAACCATTCTTCCAAAATAAATCAAGGGCAGTGTAGATTTCTGGTTACTTAGAGTATTTGATGCATGTATTCTTGGATTCACAATAACCTGGCCCAGTGCATTCTTCATGCTGTGAGAGGTGATCCTGTTTTCTGGTGCACATGTATAGAATATGTCCTTGTGTGCATATCCTAATATTATAGTATGTATAGAAATGCATGTGCACCCACTGCTTACAATCATGAAATGACCATATAGTTCCACAATATGTGAGAAAGGAAAATAATTAGAGTGTTGGTGAGGATTTGAAACATTTAGTTGTGTGTAACTTGCCATTCCACTCTAGTATGGAAGGTGCATGAATCTAAGTGTGTGCAATATATTTACAATATAGTTTTCGCAGAGGTGAGTAAAGGAGGGAAGCTATACATTTGTGTACAGGTGTGTCCCTGGATTTAGTTAAATTTGTTTTTGCATGCATATATGTATAATTTAATATTGTTTTGTTTTGTGTGTGCTACTGTGTGTGTGAGATGACTGCTGTCCTTCTCAGAACACCTGCTGTCTCCTCCCTCCTCTCACTCCCCTCTCTTTCTACTGACACTTCATCAATTCACACACACACTCACATGCACAAACAGACACACACACACGTTGGTCTTTCTAAAGCTGCAAGGACACTCCATGACAGCCCCAACTTCAACCTCAACCTCAACCATCACAACTTAAATGCCCAAACCCTGACCTAACCTAATTCTACCCTTAAACCTCAAATAGCCCTATGAAGTTGCGAGAACAGACTAAAATGTCCTCACAACAGTGGTTTTGAGCTAAAATTAGACAACACAACCATGGAAAGATGCAAACACACACACATAGTTACCCCTCCTTCTCCTTTTCTCCCTTCATTTTATATTGTGCCAACTTCTTTCATTCCCTTTTCCCAGTGTTTCCACCTTCCTCTCACTCCCCCTCCATCTCTCTCTTTTGCTCCTCCATCCATCCTTCCATCTCTCCCTCCCTCTCTCATTACCTTAATTAGATCCAGCAGATGAACATCGCCAAGTCTGTTGGGGAGGAGGCTAGGCCTCTGTGATGCAATAAGGCTCATTTGCATCGGCAAAGTTAATTGCAGGAGCGGAGCAGGTGTATGGCAATAATGATCATCACACATGACACTCACCTGTGACCAGCGGCGTACGTGGCACACATACACATATGCAGCCATGTGTCCAGCAACATTTTAAACACACACTCACTAGGAACTGGTGGGAAAAACATAATACAATGAACACTCACATACATATGCAATGATATCTTGTTACAAAGTTTTTGTTTCCTAACTAATCCCCAGATTCCTTCTGGTAACATCTATTGGAAGATGGCCACAGACATTCATATTGCAATGACACCCAGTGGGCAAGTGAAATATCAGTAAAGTACAGGAACCACATTCACATGCAATACAAAATAGTGAATAAAAGTCTGGCTGGCTGTGTGTTGTAAATTATGGCAGGGGGGATATAAACAAAG
>NW_018128063.1:154119-157671 GCF_001952655.1 Monopterus albus | reverse complement strand
AATGATGTAGTGTTTTTGTGCTACACATGCAGTAGGTGTTGGGGTGGTCAGTTAACACAGCAAAGCCTCAAAGCATTTAACCAGCAGGGATGCGGATTGTAAAGGTGTTTGGTAAATTTCAGGTATGCAGAGATTTTTTTTTAAACTGTTCGAATTGCATACAGTAGACTAGTGAACAGGTATGTTAACCAGCTCCTAATATTCCTTTAAACCTCTAGCTTACGTGTAGAGAGCAGCAGTTATACTAAATCTTCTCCATTTATAGACAGTGTGTGCAGCTGTGGAGTGATGTACTGTATCTAAACTCTTTAAGAGAACATTGTAAACCTTCCCAGCTGTATGCAAATTAACAATTATTGATCTTAAGTCTGCTGAGATCTCTTTTTTGTGAGGAATGGGTCACACCAGCAGATGCTTCTTGTCAATAACAAACTGAAAATGTCTGAGTGTAGCTCTAACTCATCTGGTTTCACTAACTGGACTGCAGGTTTGCTAACTCCTGACTCTACATAGCTTTTGCCGATGTCTTTAACCAATAGGTTAACACTGTTTAAACTATTTATTAAATATGGAGAAAAACAATATGGTGATTTGTGTGCTCTTAATATAATATAAAATATATTATATAATGAATTATTATTACTCATCCATTATTTAGTAAGAAGCGTTTTAATGTTGTGCAGTAGTAGATAGTAGTGTTTTATACACTGTTGGGCAGTGTAATCTTCAGAAATGCACTCCATGCTGATATCAAAACATGACTGAATTTTAAGAATATTTTAGTGACTTTTCCAGTGTAGCTACATTAGTATCCAAAACCTGCTTAAAATTATGCTGCAGCTGTTTTTTTTGTTTTGTTTTTTTTTACCAAAAATGTGTATAAATAGACTCTGAAGCTGTGAATCTGTGTTATACGTTTAGCTTAACAGATAAAATGGCCATCACAAAGGGTTCATAAAGTGCAAAACGTGAATTTGATTCCCACAGCACTTGAAATACATGAATTGACAACTTAAAATTTTCACGATTTTGTGACTACATGTCAGAAATACAGTATAATGGGGAATGTGTCTCTAACTTAATATAAACAAAATAAGCATTTTCTGTAGAGATGTCCTGCGATGGATTGGCGACCTGTCCAGGGTGTACCCCGCCTTCGCCCGATTGCTGGCCGGGATTGGCTCCGGCCCCCCCCCCCCGTGACCCCGTTCAGGGACAAGTGGTAGAAAATGAATGAATGAATGAATGTAGAGATGTCAAAATGCACATATATCCTACCATCACTAGTGTTGAGATGGTTCTAAAGATTGTGTACTCTCATGGGGAAAGTTTGACATCTGTCAAAATCTGTTAAATTAAGTCATGGACTTGTTTCAGCTTGCCTTCACCAAGACTGCTCCCTTTTCCAGAACAGTTTCCACACTTTCTTCTTTGTTTGTTTACGTAAATCAGGTGGCCTGCTGATCTTGTTTCATGACTTTATTTCTAATTTTATAGGTGACCACTTTAAGTTTGAATCATAACTATATGAAATAAACAGCACATGCCTGCAGAGAGTTCCAGTCTGCTGCTAATTGCTCAGCATCAAGCATTGCTGTCAAGAAAAGAAACTTGATGGGTTTACCATCAGTGTTTGACCTGAATAATTTACAGAGCTTGAATTGAGGATCACACCTCTGTGTTGCCAGGTTGAGGGCTTGGCGATGTGGTTCACACTTGTCTTTTGCCAGGTTGGGTGGACAGGGTGGTGGTGGTGGTGATGGTGATAGTGATGGTTGCACCTACACCAGCAGTGTAAGATGGATTTCACTGTGCATATTTAACACTCCTGGATACAGCACTATTCCATGCTGTGTTTAGATGCCCTGGGGTGTGGCATCACACACTTAAGAAGCTGAGTTTATTCTTTAATAGGAACTAAGGACACAGTTAGGTATTTTTAGTCAGATAGAAATTGGATAGATACTTTATGTATTAGAAATGTTTAGTGGAGATAGGATGTCTAGTTAGACTGTTAAATGCTTAGGCATGCTTATGAGTTTCTACAGGGTACATCTGGTCAAGGATAACTAGAGAGAAGAGTTGAGGACTGTCAGCAGACAGGGTGTTTAATATTATTATTATGACGTGTATAACTGTAGCCTTAGCCACAATATGTTCTTATGTTTAAGTCACGACATGTTACTAGAGGTCGTGAGAATGTTTTTAGCTACACACCACTTAATCAACAGACACACACACACATGCACATTGATTTGCTTCATGTTTTGACTACTGCTATGGCCAGCTGCAAGGCTGGCAACAGAGACGTTTCGGTTGACATTTCTGTGTAGTATGGGGCTAGCCCAACCGAGGGGATATAATGTATAGGCCTGGTGGGTTCAGGGTCTTTCATCTTACATCTGCCTGCGAGCAGTTTGGAGGTGCAAGATACCTGAGCGTGTAATGTTAATTTTACTTGTGATCCTTTGAATAAATCAGCACTGTTTTGAAGTTACTTGGACTGTCTTGTCTCTCAGAGTTAGCAATGGTAACAAGAGCCATAATCCTACACAGAGAATGTATAAACTGTTATTTTTGTTGATTAGTTCTAGGCCATGTCCACATTAATGTGGATACATCCAGGGTGTTGACCTGAAGCTTGAGTTTTCTGTTAGTGACCCTTTTAAACAATGCATTACAGAGTGATTAGATTTGAAATGGCTGCTCCCATGTTGAAACCAAGCTTTTTAGAAATGTTGAAGTACACACATAGACAAGGACTTTTCTTGTAGCAGCATATGAAGAGTGAGTTGCAATCCAGTGGTGGCTGTAGCTCAGCATCGGCATCAACATCATCAATAGCAGACAACTTTACAAACAAAAACAAAAACAAGAAAACCATGCTTTATAGAACAAACTTGGTCAGTAACATTGCACTTAAATACAGTATCATCCTTTTGTGAAGCCCAGTGTTACGTTTGATGTTGGTAACGCTAATGAGAGAAATGAACTAGTAGCTATGTTTGTTTGAATAATGTTCAACAACTGGCCAGCTAGCTAGATAACTAGCCGTTAGTTTTACATTCATAACAGTAATGTGAGAAATTAGTAGTAGCAGCTAAATACCACATAGCTGGCTGGCAACAAGGCAAAACAAATGAAAAATAAAACTTACCAGGATGCGCGAAACACAATGACATCCACCATTGCCTCAAACATTGCTGTTGGTGAGTTCAGGGCCCCGGTCAATTGACATGCAGGCCTATTGCCAAGGGCCAACCCAAATAGGTCAAAATAAGGATTTTTCCATGGCCACCACTGTGACTTTGCAGTTCCTGTATTTCAGTTTCTTAAGTTTGTTGTTGATCTGTTTGATCTAGCCATCTCATGTTCTATCTATTCTAACCCAGGTTTTGTTCGCTTTCCTTTTCGCTTCTTTTTCTTGTAGGATGGTAGATTAGTACAGAAGCCAGTGCTGTTCTCAGTAGGACACTCTGGCTCATTTATTATCCAGCCTAATCACATAATAGTCTGGCTCTTATTAATATTTTTAATACATTTATTTTCCTT
>NW_018128063.1:150568-153812 GCF_001952655.1 Monopterus albus | reverse complement strand
TACCCACTCACACAAAATGGCCAATAGGATGATGAAGTGTGAATTGTTGTATCTTTGTTTAGGGCGGGCCTGGCCGAGCCAGATAAATGCATTGTAAAAACCCAACACGGGGTTCAGAGAATGGATTTCCTGCGGGAGCTTTATCTCTCTGATCCCAGCACCGTATGGCTCTAACTGTGCTTAGACTTCCAATTGTTAGGTATTTTTAGTCAGATAGATATTGGTCAGATACTTGTTGTATTAGGAATGTTTAGAGTAGACAGGATGTCTAGTTAGACATTCTCATGAATGCCGCAGGATGCTTAGGGTCTTTCATCTTTCAGCTGCCTGCGTGCATGTTGGAGGTGCAAGATGCCTGAGCATGTAATGTTAATTTTTACCTGCATTCATTGAATAAATCAGCACTGTTTTGAAGTTACTTGGACTGCTTCGTCTCTCAGAGTTAGCATGGTTAAAAGAATCGGAATGCTACAACTGGTGCCGTGACGACATGAGCCTGCTAAACTCTACAGACGACCGGTCCATAGTCCCGGACCAGCAGACGGTGCCGGACTTCCGTGCCAGGCTGAGCTGAGAATCTGACATTCGGTCCTATTTTGGCTGAGATTCTCCAGACGAGAGAGTGACTCGCTGGTTCTCTGTTGAGCTGTGTTGGCGTGTCCCACATCAACTAGGTCGACCAGAAACAACGAGGTAAGCGGGAACCTTTGTTTATACATAAACTCCTGCACATTGAACTTATGCCAAATTAAAGTTGATGTGTGGAACTGCCCACTCTAAATGTTTTAAATTGGATTCAAAACAGTAAGGATAAGAAAACACATTTTTTTTGTCAACTAGGTCAACCAGAAACAACGAGGTAAGCGGGAACCTTTGTTTATACATAAACTCCTGCACATTGAACTTATGCCAAATTAAAGTTGATGTGTGGAACTGCCCACTCTCGATGTTTTAAATTGGATTCAAAACAGTAAGGATAAGAAAACACATTTTTTTTGTTTTTGAATGATGTGCTGATTTGTTCTCTGTCACATGTAACAGTTAACAAAGCACATAGACGTATTCTTTTTGAGGGACAGTGAATGAGTGCCGTTGATCACAAAATTTGATATCAATAAGGGACGTAAAATTCACGTTTTATAAGTGAATCTCTGCTACGTAGTAGCAGTTGTCTCCCCAAATTTCCCATTTCTTTTTAAATTTCCCTCCGGCTGGAGCATAAGCAGAGAGTCATCTCAATTGAACGGATGCTCTTTGAGACATTCCATATGTGATAACAGCACAGGGAAAGCGCCAGCTGCTTTTATTATGTGTCGTGTATAGAATTAATTCACAGGGAGAATCATTGCAGTGCCAATCATCATTTATTGTACAATATATTGTAATAGAGGTTTTCAGAGGGCGAGACACAGGACCACCTTGATTTTTGGACCTCTGCAGGGGTTGGAGTTTTGTCAGGTCAGTCTTCTCAGGTCTTCTCATACACTCACACTCTCCCTCTGGTCAGCTCTGCAACTAGCTATAAGGCTATTTCCCAGCTTCCTGTAATTGTTCAGGTCTTGACGTCCATCGGGCCCCCACCCTAGTTGCACTTCTCTATTTTGGTAACCCCCTGCAGCCTGTACTGAAAAACAGGAAGCCTGACGCCCAATATTCTTGCAGAGGCCCTCACAAAAGAGCAGAGAGTTCATCTCTGACCATACTTCATATTTAACATAACTAACATTGGCCTATCAATTATGCTAATAGTTTGCTGTGACCACTACATATGAAATGTGTGGTTGGTTAACTGCACAACAGGCTGATTAAAACGCGATCCGCAGGCATATCATGGCTGATCATTTAGGTTCGGCTGTGAAAATTCTGTGTGGATTTAGCGTGCCTTGTACAGCAGTGTATGGTGTCCGGGTGGAAACAGGCTTAGTGGGGAAATTCCATATCAGCTTATGGTGGCTGCTGTCCCGTTGAGATAAATCAGTGTCTTTCGGCTGGGAATTAACCACCAGGACCTGCGCGCATCAGAAATTAGCTGATGTAGGAGCCTCGCAGGATGGCCGGGGGCACTGGGTCAAGAGTCTCTCATAACGGACAGCGTCACGGGTGGCATATAATTTTTTCATTATGGCTGATTGTGATATTATTCAGGTTTGGAAGAAATGCCCATCTGGCACACTAGGTGCTATTTTGTACCAGCTGTTAAACAAATGGCTTACCACACAGAGTTTAAACAAATATGGTAGTGAAACTAAGAGATTTTTGGCATGGTGTGAAAAAATGATGGAAAGAGGGTTCAGTGCCTATGACGAGGCGCCCCCAGAACAGGGAGCTGTAAGATTATTTATCAAACAAGCAGCTCATGCAGCGAACACAGCACGGTGGTATTTTGTCCAACATTCAGAGTAACAGGGCAACTTGTATTACAGCAACAAGGTGTTAAACACTGAGACATTTCTAAAGGACTGTCTCTGTTTTTTGGCTGAATTTGAGAAAATACAGAAAAATACAGCCAGTGGGAAGGAAGCGCACATCTCTCTCTCTCTCCTCCGGTGACACACACAGACACACGCCTCACAGACACTGATAAGAGCTCACAGGAATTTCGAGGTCACACACACACACAAACACACCCCGCCCCCTGCACGAGCCTCTCTGCAGGAAGACAGAAGTGAGACAGGATTTCAAAATAATGTACAATACCAAATGCCATTAGTTACTCCTGACGTGAGTAATCAAAATGTTTCACCCTTAGTTGTTGTGCATGGCAGGATTTTAGAGTCTGCGATACAGGCTGCTGTTACTCTAAGTGAGGAAGTGGGTGCTTCTGGACAGGAGAGCATGAAAAAATTGCAAAAAGCGTGTAGTCTTTCAGTGAAAACTCGTAGTTCAACTGATCATAACAAAGGGAAGATAAAGTGTGTCTGTCATGTCGCTGTGCCGACTATGACTGAAAGTGAAGCTTTACTTTAGTAGTGAGGAGGATAAGCCCTGTACTTCTGCTTTGAGACGTAAAAATAAAAGCAGAGGCAATATACACAACTGCTTGGAGTGACCTGCAACTCAAATGCCGCTTCTCCAGACGGAGACAGCGACGGGTGGAGTCACACTGACATACACGCTGTTCACTCTTCAAGACATGTCACTTATTAAAAGTCAGCTTCCGCCATTAGAGCAGGGCGGGGCGCCGTGGATCAAGGCATTTCTCACTGCATGCGCTGGCTGCCTGCCAGCGCTGGGTGATTTCAGA
>NW_018128063.1:149289-150406 GCF_001952655.1 Monopterus albus | reverse complement strand
ATGAGAGATAAAGTTAATCAGTACGATGCTGCTCAGCAGATGTATGCACAGCCTTCGGCTGCTTTACACAACACACAAACACCTGCACCTGGACAGCCGCAGTCCTGGTCTTGGAATTCACAACCCAGGAGTGGTGGCTCTCAGAATCGTGGCAGATCACGAGCACGTGGTCGAGGGTCCAGGGCAAATAGGAGAAATTTTGTGAGAGATGACACATGTCTAGTTTGTCACAAAAGAGGACACTGGGCGCGAAACTGCCCAGTTCTTTATTAACCTGAGCAGGATATGATCCTGCTGGTCCTGGCACCTGCTGATAATGTACTACCATATACACCTCAACCTCAGTATCAGGCACCAGGATCTAATCAGATGCCCCAACAATAGGGCTGCCGAAGGTCTGTAACAGGCGATTTTCTGAGTTCACAGACAATGTTTCTCGAGCCACTAGTCAAAGTGACTATTAATGGTCGAGATCATTTGTGCTTAATTGACTCAGGAGCAAGGTACTCTACTTTAAACTTGCCACTCCCACGTTCAAAGCGTACTACATCTGTTATCGGCTTCTCGGGTTTGAAAGAGGAGTCGCCGTTCTCTGAAGAAGTTCCTTGTAAATGGAATAATCTTTCATTTCATCATTCATTTCTACTTTCTCCATCTTGTCTCGTTAATCTTCTTGCACGTGATATTTTGTGTTCTCTGAATGTTACCATGATGATGTCATCGAGACGTGGACATCACATTTCCTGACGGTTCTGTTCAAACGTGTGCGACTCCAAAAGCCACATTCAGACAGATGTTGCAGACCACACCCTCTGGTGTTGACATGCATCTTGATCCTTCAGCTGATGTTTGGTGGGGACTTGTGAATTCTCCTGAAAACACTGATCTTGTACATACATTCCATTTATGGCTTCCATGGATTTCAATCCTTCACAAGTACACAGAACCAGTTGATCCCATGCATTGTACTTTTAATTATTCCTTGTGTGGTGATGAAAATGATGATTATGATGCTCTCTGGGACGACATTATCCACAGGATAGAGACGTCTGAGAGGAAAAATACAGTTGATGTGAAAAAACTGTATGTTGGGCCTGAAGGAGTGGCAGCTCTGATT
>NW_018128063.1:148373-149254 GCF_001952655.1 Monopterus albus | reverse complement strand
GAAAATTCTGCTCCTCACATCACTTTGTTAGTGAGAGATGGAGCTGATGCAAAAAATCTTGGCCCCATGATTCATAGCTGTTTAAAGGCTACTGATTGGATGTGCCTACAGAAGACACAGTTGCAGTTCTCTCCTCTGACACAATGCTATGCTGTTGAGCACAACTCACAGCTCACATTAACACTGGAGAAGGGTTTACTGAACAGAAATCATAACAGAGAAAACATTGATCATCCACTGACACAAACATTGTTGGACAGTTTGCCTCCATCTCTTTGGTTCGCTGCTTCTCAAGGGTCCCAACATTTTACTAGTCTACAAACAAAAGCATTTCAAAACCTGTGAGGATTAAAACTAATTATAAGGCAGTTATTTGTCAAATGCATACATGAGAATAAAATACTCCATCTGAATGAGCACATTTCCTGACAGTGTTTGCAGGAGCGTTATGGTGCCTCAGTTACATGGCGAACACCAGTCTGACAGATAAAACCTTCACAGAAATACTATCTTTAATCTCTACAGCCTCCAGTTCATCACAAACCCGCTATCAATTTCCAAAGCAGCATATCTGAATAACAAATAAAAAGCCTCCTACTCTGAAGCTTCTGTAGTATACTGGGCAAATGCTTTTTTCTCTGTGCCCCTGTCCAGAGACTCACAGAACATTTTTGCTTTCACGTATAAAGGACAACAGCTTGCCTACAGATGGTTACCTATGGGCTTTATTGACAGTCCATCCATCTTTAATCACATTCTGTGGCAAAACATGAAAAATCTCACTCTCCCAGCTGGAGTCTGTCTTCTTCAGTATGTGGATGATTTGTTGTTAGCTGCTCCTGACTCAGAAAGCATAATGACTGCCACAGGCACATTGTTGA
>NW_018128063.1:137327-145537 GCF_001952655.1 Monopterus albus | reverse complement strand
GCGATAAACCAGTGTTTTGACAGGGGGGCAAACACTTGTTCACACAGGGCTATATAGTTTTGGATTTTGTTTTCCCTTAATAATAAAAACCTTCATTTAAAAACTGCATGATGTGTTTACTTGTGTTATCTTTGACTAATATATAAATTTGTTTGACGATCTGAAACATTACAGTGTGACAAACATGCAAAAAGATAAGAAATCAGTAAGGGGGCAAACACTTTTTCACACCACTGTATACACATCATAATAATATTAAACATCCTGTCTGCTGACAGTCAAACTTTTCTATCTAGTTATCCTTGACCATAAGCATCCTGCAGCATTCATGAGAATGCCTAACTAGACATCCTGTCTACTCTAAACATTCCTAATACAACAAGTATCTGACCAATATTTATCTGACTAAAAATACCTAACACAGTAAACTTCCTGTTGATTTTAAGCAGTCCTCTCCTGTCTTCACTTCTTGTGCTTTCAATAAAAGAATTTGGGTAAAATCTAACATTCCTCTAGTTTATTTTGAATTTCAGTGGTGAACCACACTGCAGGGAGACAGTTTGTCTCTTCCACAGTCCACTGCTGCTTTGATGATCACCTAGAATACCTACGGACGGCGAAGAGACTCCACCCTAGGCAGGCAAGGTGGGCACTATTCTTCGACCGCTTTGACTTTTCTCTTTCATTTTGTCCAGGACACAAGAACGGCAAGATGCCCTGTCCAGGCAGTGCAACAAAGAGGTCGAGGATTCGACACCTGTCTACGTCCTGCCACAAGCCGCTCGGATTGGGGCCATGCAACTCGGCCTTGAGCAGGAAATGGTGGCTGCCCAGACTAATGACCCCAGCCCATCCACCTGCCCCTCGGGTTGGTTGTTCGTTCCTGCACCCGTCAGATCCCGGGTTCTTCAGTGGTGCCACGCTTCCAAGTTCTCCTGCCACCCGGGCACAGCCTGGACCTGCCATGCCGTCCAACAACGATTATTTTGGCCCACTCTACGCCAAGACGTCAGAGCCTTCATAAACACCTGCTCAAACTGTGCAATGAATAAGACCTCATCCAGTAAACCCGCCAGGCAACCGCTCCCTGTTCCCTCAAGACCTTGGACCCACATTGCCACGGATTTCGTCACTGGCTTGCCTCCCTCCAAAGGTAAAACCACCATACTAACTGTTATTGATCTTTTCTCTAAAATGGTCCACTTCATTCCCTTGCCCAAGTTACCTTCTGCCAAAGAGACAGCACAGCTCCTGCTCCAGCATGTTTTCCGCCTACACAGCCTACCAAGAGACGTGGTGTTGGACCGAGGACCTCAGTTTGTAGCACATTTCTGGGCCGAATTCTGTCGCCTCCTGGGATCACCATCAGCCTGTCATCGGGGTTCCACCCCCAGACCAATGGCCAGGCAGAATGCCTCAACCAGCAGCTGGAGACAGGGTTGCGGCTCCTGTGCGGCCGAGACCCCTCCCTGTGGGCGGACAACATTGTGTGGGTAGAGTACGCCCACAATTCTCTAATTCTCTTCCTGCCTCCGCCACGGGGATGACCCCTTTTGAGTGTACTTATGGTTACTGTCCCCCTTTGTTTCCCAGCCTGGACCCGGAGATACAGGTTCTCTTGGCCGGGACATCAGGTGTGGCTCTCGACACGAGACCTGCCCCTGAAGATGGAGTGCCGTAAATTGGCGCCTCGCTTCGTGGGGCCCTTCCCAGTGGCCAAAAGGCTTGGCCCAGGTTCTGTCATGATCCTACCCCTCCCTGCCTCCAGTTCACCCAGACACCTGGTAACGTCACCTCATCTAACACAGTGGTTTCACCTGTGCCTTAATCCTGCACACCTGTTTCCCACAGTATATACAGTAGCAGCTCCTCACTCTGTGGGGAGCTGCCAGATTGTTCTATGCCCCATCTAGACTTTCCAGCGTTACCCACTCTTGTGCCTGACTACCTGGAGATCGACACCCTGCTTGTTATACTGACCTGTGAGTTTGCCTCTCCCCTCTTGTCCGCCTGCTCTCCTGATACCAACATCCTGCCTGTTAGATTGACTTGTGATCCTGCCTTGCTGGAGATTACGACCTCGGACTGAACTGACCCTGCTTCCTGCCTTGTCCCTGAAAGACTGTTACTGTTACTGCCTGTGTCAAAGAGATATTAAAACCAGTTCTACTGTCACAGCTTGCTGGCTCTTTAATAGTGTTCACACACCTACCTCCACAAAAACTGTGCACTCCAGTTCTGTGACAGAAGTAGAAATTGACTACTTTAACTTCTGTGTAGACATAGTGTTTGAATTCATGAGGTCCTGCTTTGTCCTTGTCGTGGCTAGTGTGATGCCGACTAAATTAATTCAGACAAACCATCCCAATTTAAGTGATCATTTAATATTACAATTATTCTGAATATAGTAGTATTCAAACAGATAATCGTGTAGTTAGGGAAACAGAAAACAGATGGAATGGATACAGTATTAAAGAAGAAGATTGTCAGAGCGCCAGTCAGTCTTAGTCAGCAGTCAGTCTTAATTCAGCGTTCCCCCAGCCGGCTGGGTTCCCTACAAAGTATACTCTCCCTGTCACAGTAGCATTGTTATCCTCTCTTCTTTCTTCTTCTGCTCTAACCCAGCTTTTTATCGGCTCGCACTTACACAGCCCTCCATGGCCTGAGCCATGAAGACGCGGTCCCATGCCAGCTACCCACACACACCTTCTTCCGAGCATTGTCTAAGCTGTCCAGTACATGAATAACCCAGTTTTTTATCGGCTCGCACTTACACAGCCCTCCATGGCCTGAGCCATGAAGACGTGGTCCCATGCCAGCTATCCACACACCTTCTTCCGAGCATTGTCTAAAAATGTTCAGGGTTTGGAGTTTCGCAATGAGCCTGAGATCTCCTGCATGGTCGCATTGACCTAGCGCACATTTCCCTTTTCTAAACCTGAACAGAGCACACGAATAGTTCACATAAGGCTGCAGCTACAGTATATCCATTCCCTATCTGAGGAGGAAGTCACTTGGGATGTTGACCCATAGGTTAAACAAGGGGGACATAGCCCAAGATATTCTTGCCTGCGCCAGAAACAGATCAAGCTTCCATACACACTTAGCTCAGCCTTACATCCTTTACACAACTATTACAAATAATATCTAAATATGAACTACATACTGTTCTATTACATATTACCTCTGGAACCTTGTTTATTTTCAACCACTACATCCTGTAATAGCATTACACAGACAGGGGGTCTACAGCGCAGATGACCCATTGTTCAGTTGCTGCCTGGAAAATCACATCACAACACACACACACACACCTGGTTTTGATCACATTTCAGCAGGCAGGAGTTAACCTACTCACGCCAAATGACCAATAGGATTACGAAATGTTGATTATAGTACCTCTGTCCAGGGTGAAGCAGCCCAAGAAGATAAATGTATTGTTAAAACATAATTCATGGTTCAGATGACGGATCTCCTGCGGGAGCTCTGTCGCTCTGATCCCAGCGCTGTAATGACTTCACTGTGCCCAGACTTTGAGTAAACTTCCTGTTGATTTTAAACAGTCCTCTCCTGTCTTCACTTCTCGCGCTTTCAATAAAAGAATTTGGGTAGAATCTAACACTTCGAACCAGCCCTAGAACTGCCTTGGCAGGAAAGGGTTAACAAACACCTTCCTGTCACCTCAGCCTCTGTGTAATTGCTCTGTTAGTGAGTTGCAGCTAATGTCTGATGACTGTGTGAGTGTCAAATAGTGACTTGATCAAAAGTCCTGCTGCAAGCCAGAAACTGCTGTTAGGCTTGTTTCGCAGAGACTCATCATATCCTGATTGTATGTGGTTGTCTGGCAACAAAAACAGAACTACTGAATGAAGTGTGACATTATAGTGAAATGCAAACACATAATCACAGAGTCACAGATGACTTTTAAGGGCTATAGTTTGGTTAAAAAATTGGTGTACTGGGGCCATCGTATACATCTAACATTAATTCATGCCTGATGGGGGCTACTGTATAATGCAACACCTTGGTGATACTGAAGAAGAGACTATATTATCATCTGAGGCGTTGTCACATCAGTAAGCAAACACTTCAGCCTATACAAACCACATAATATGTAACTGTTGGTCTTGTAATACCCCAGTTCTTTTATTGGACAGATCTGAGTAAGGAAGGAGTCTGTCTTTCTTGATTTTAGTGTTGGTTTATTAAAAAAAAAAAAAAGAATAAAAATTACAGAACACAATCGGGGTTGTTCCTTTCTCCAGAAACACACACACTCTGGCTGCTAGCAAGCGAAACTCCCGGAAACACAAAACCTAATAATCAGTTAACCCCTTACACAGATGAAGTCTGTCCAGCAGACGGCAAGAGCTCCACAGGCTTGGAGCAGCTGCATGTTACCTAGTCATAACAAAATGAGGTAGCTCGATGTGTGTGGATGTTGTTACGTGGTGCGTAACTAAAACAATCATCCAGACATAAATCTAATACAAGATTAATACAAGAAAACAATTGGTGTCATGGCTTACTGCTAACCTTGAAACAGAGCAGACTAGAGCAGACTTTGAATCTTACTAAATTGCATTACTAATACATTAAAGTCTAAGACATTAATATCTAATAATTATCTGTCTAATTTATTAATTTCTAACAGTCTTAATGACTTGCTGGCACAGATGACCTACTGAATTATTTTTTACAGGACAGTCTATGCACACTGTTTTTAAATTTGTAGAAAGAAATTCTTGATAAAATGATATAGTGCTATGTTATGTATTTGCAAAACTGTTCAAATAATTGTTTAATCTGTTTGACCTTTGGAAAGACTTGACCTGTGCTCATGAAATGCTTGTGAGTAGGTGCAGAGAAATTCTAGGATTGACATTATAATCTGCATTAGCAAATACTGTATATCTACATGTTTACTTTCATATCATATGCATTGTAATAGTATCATATGCTTTATGATTTACTTTTGCTTTAACCAGTTCACTTGTCTTCAAGAATAGAGGAGATATGTGTAAGGCTGTAAGAGCAGACAGGAAACCACATACAGGAAGTAGACCAGGTTTCCTAGCAACGCTGGCGCTCTTCCTGAATCTGCAGACAACAACTAACTGTTTATAAAGACGTATGTAGGAGGGTAATGTCTAGGTCAAAGGTCAGGATATGTTGTACTGAGAATTCAAAATCTGCCTGGCGACAAGATCACCAAATGAGGGGTCAGAACGAGGTCAAGAAACCAATCAAGGAACAAGGATGAAGGACAGCACGGATGACGTCAGATCTACCATCCTGACTGTATTATAAATTCTCTATGCAGAGGAAACTCGGGGTTCCGCCTTCCTGCAGCAGCTATGCACTATACTTCTGTGTGATAGGGCTTCAGATGGATTTGGAACCCAGAGCTCTGTATTGCTTGTCTTGAATATTGTTTTCTTCATCAAGATTGTAATAAATATTTTAAAGGTTGTTCTGACTTCAACCCTTCCTCAGAAATGAACATGCAGGACGCTTAGGTCCTTCAAGTTACATGCAATAATTAAATCCCACTTCTTTCTAAATTGAGGCTTACATTTCAGTACCAACATGGCCTTACATACATAGCCAAAATACATTGTTTTGAGAAGTGTCCAGTCTCAAACCATAAAAAGATATGACACACAACACTAACCTCAGGACATGCAACTTGTGTTGCAGTGGAGGCAATATTGGAGGAGAAGTGAGGCAGAGTGGAGTTGCTTCCGCCTTTTGGTTTAAGTGTGAGAATTTGAGGATTGTCAAAGTGAAAATGTGATGATCATGCCAGATGGCGAGTTTTCCATGTCACTTCAAAGAGGCAGGGACAACACTTTGTAGGCATTCTGCAGAGTGCCTCTCTTTTTATGTGCAGGTCACAGGGGGTCAGCGACGCTCTGTTTGAGCCTCTTCATTAGACTCCTGTCTGCTTCATTATAGACTGTGCTTTTATTTGTCTGTAGGTAATGTACACATATTGTACTTCTGCCAGATCTGAGTTTTGCTTTGCATCAACACTTTGCTTGAGAAACAAAATGGTGCAATTTATTTTAAAAAGTCTTTTACGTGACCAGTGACATTTCTCACTAGCTGGTATGGCATCTGGCAGGTAAACAAACTTAGAAGGCATGTTACTTTTTTCAGAATGAACAATTGACAGTTTGCTCATCATTATACAGTGTAGTACAGTATAGCTGTGTGAGAATTTCTCTCAGGCTCTGGGCCTTTAGCAATGCCATACATGCACAGATTTTTTAAGAAAAGAACATTATTATGACCACTTACCAGCTGTCTGGCATAGTTAGACAATCCTGCTTCAGGAGCTGCATCTATAAATTTGTGATATACAGATGGATATTTGGATATTTATAATATTCTGGATATTTATTTTCAATTGTATTTTCAATATGGTACACACACAAAAATATCATAAAGTGAGAAAAATCTACTGAGGAAGCCTTTTGGATGAGAGATGGCAGATCTTCTACCTAAAACTAAGTCCAGATGCCTTCTTCTAAGTTTTTCAGCAAAAAACTTGCTGCCCCCTAAACTACAAGTGAACAAGCTATTCCTCGTTTTAATGCATTATTTATGGAAAACAAGATAGGGAGGAGGAGGAGGTGTGAGTGGAGCAGTGTATGGAGGGCAGCTGAGTTGTATGTGTGCTGTATTGTCTGTGATGTCCTTTGTGTATTATTCATGACTGCTGCAGTGTTCCTGTCTGGTTAACATACTGTAGCTCTGCATACAAGACTCACTGAGTTGTGCTGGTCAGCGAGAATACAAGAGGAATCAGGTCATTTTGTCTTCTCTATTGTATTGGTCAGTGTAAATGGAAGGAAAAAGCATCATATTCATCATACTAAAAATGGACACTGTGTTGACTGGACAATATTTCAATTTTTTTATATTAAAATATTTAAATAGATCTCAAGTCAAATGTATATTTGATGCTAAGAGAAAACTCTTTTGTAAGTTTCTTTTTTAAATAGTTTTTAGTGTCGTGTATAGAATTAATTCACAGGGAGAATCACTGCAGTGCCAATCATCATTTATTGAACAATATATTGTGATGTGAATTCAGAGGGAGAGAAACAGAACCACCTGGACTTTTGGATCTCTGCAGAGTTTGCGGTCTTTGTCTGTCTTCTGAAGTCCTCACATGCACCCACACGCTCTCCAAGTCTAAGTCTGTCTCCTTCGCTTTGCAGCTTCCTATATAGCTATCTATTTCCCAACTTCCTACAATTGTCCAGGTCTTGACGTTCATCGGGCCCCCACCCTGATTTCACTTCTCTATTTCGGGAACCCCCTACAGCCTGTTACTGAAAAACAGGAAACTGGACCCCATGTTCATGCAGAGGAAAAAGAACACAGAAGAACAGAGAGTTCTGTCCATACTTAGGATTTAACTAATATTGGCCTATCACCTATGCCAATAAGTGTTAACTATATTAAGTTTGCTTTTACCACTACATTAACATAAGAAACTGCAAAATAAACAGAAAAAGCCAGAACAGACCAATAAGTCACCAGAGGAAATACACGTTCATACATAATATAGATCAGGGGTGCCCAATACGTCGATCGCAAAGGTAGTGTTGTTAGTGTTAGAAAATAACCCGATTCTTTTGTTGGAAGCACGAGAAGTGAAGACAGGAGAGGACTGGTTAAAATCAACAGAAAGTTTACTGAATGTCTGAGCACAGGTAGGCCTTACAGTGCTGGGATCAGAGAGATAGAGCTCCCGCAGGAGTTCCATCCACTGACCCCGAATTTAGTATTGTTAGGTATTTTCTTAGTTAGGTAGATATTTAGGGATTTGTTGTCTAGAAATGTGTAAGGCAGACAGGATGTCTAGCTCAGGCTGTTGGGTGCTCAGTTCATTGTCATGAGTTCTGCAGGCTGCATCTAGGCCAAGGTCAACTAGATTGAAGAGTCTGCTGGCAGATGAATATTGCTAGTAGCATGATATGTTCAGCCGTAATCTTAATCATAATATCTTCCGAGGCTTACTGTTCGGACATGTCCCTGAATGTCCTGTATGTTTTTAGATACACACCACATAATCAACACTCACACACACATTGATTCTCTCCATGTTTTGACTACTGCTACGGCCAGCTGTGAAGCTGGCATATCAGGTGACGTCACGGTTTGACGTGGCCTGTGTAGGATGGGGCTAGCCCAAC
>NW_018128063.1:112910-120327 GCF_001952655.1 Monopterus albus | reverse complement strand
CAGGTTGTAGCCCCTGGCCTCTGCAGGACATCCCAAGACAAAGCAAAGCTTGGGATATGCTAAGTGGGTCAAGGTGTGAGTGTAAAACAGACCTTTGCTAAAATGTAAATAGGCTGTCTGGTCACAAAGAGATGCAGACATCTAGTCTCTACACAGAACTTAACAGCATTCAAAGTAAGCAGTTTTGGGACCAGATACTTTTCACCACGTTAACTCTGAGAGACGAAGCAGTCCGAGTAACTTCAAAACAGTGCTGATTTATTCAATGAACACAGGTAAAAATTAACATTACACGCTCAGGTATCTTGCACCTCTAACATGCACGCAGGCAGCTGAAAGATGAAAGACCCGTGTTGGATGGGGCTAGCCCAACAAAGTGATTAAATTGTATAGAGATCTTGGGTTCAGGGTCTTTCTTCTTCCGGGCTGCCTGCGAGCAGCTTTGGGGGTGGAAGATGCCTGGACGTGTAATGTTAATTCTTGCCTGTGACCCTTTGAATAAACCAGCGCGGTTATATTTTTTATATACAGTGCCTTGCGAAAGTATTCGGCCCCCTTGAACTTTGCGACATCCTGTCTACTCTAAACATTTCTAATACATCCAATATCCAACCAATCCATCTAACCAATATCTATCTGACTAAAAATACCTAACAGCAGGTTCTACTTTATTACAGTTATAACATATATAAGCAAGGGAAATAAATGACTGAAATAACCAAAGCTTAATAGTTCTGGACAATCATCAATATGGCTGTAACATGTATAAACAAGGAAAATAAAGTTATGAAAAGTAACTCAAGGGAACTACAGGTATGAGAAGTAACTAAAGCTGATAAAGTAACTAGAGTCTATAAGACTCAAATCTTACAGTAGATCGTGTGCCATTCAAAAATAAATTAGATATATCTGGCGTAAAACACGTGCCAAATGTTAACATGCGAATGGTCAGTGTGACGATTCGCTGTGGTGACCCCTAACAGGAAAAGCAGAAAGTGACAATCAGTCATATATAGCCTATCATCCATCCTCCCTATGGCATTTGCTACTTGATTGACATGCAGGGCAGCCAGTCTGAGATCTTGTCTTTTCTGACACACGAGTCACTAAGCATGCAGAGTCAACCGCACAAGCCACTGCAAAACTCCAGTGAGCGAACTACCTTGTCAGCCTTCGAATTAAAGGGTATAAAATGAGTGGGGGAGATGAATCAAGTGAGAAACCGAAAACGTACCGAAAACATTCTATGTGGAATGGGAGGACATTTTTTCGCGACGTTATATTGAGAAGATAAAGACATGGTGTGACAGTAATATACTATCTCTGAATTTGGATAAAACTAAATTTATGGTATTTGGGAATCGTAGACTAGATAATGAACTTCAATTGAAAATTGGGGGAGCTAATATAAAACAAGTATATGAAATTAAATTTCTAGGTGTCATAGTTGATGACAAATTCTCCTGGAAATCTCATTATGTATGTAAAAATGTAAGTAAATTTTTAATGGATAAAATAACCGTTTTTGGGCCAACAGTCTACACTCAACCCATAATGACAACGTGAAAACATGTTCTTTGCGAAAATCAATCACTGTATGGCTCCTATGCCTGCAGGCAGGAGCAGGGTGAGGTAACTAGTTAAGTCAGGAAACTCGCTAACAGTTGTGAAACTATGGGGTCTGGAGAGGGGCTGGGGGGAGTTTGTGAGGCTGAGGGGGGGAAGACAGGGAAAAGGGACAGGCGAGCAGCTGTGACAGGGATGACTCCTGTCCAGGAGTTTGATTGTTCAATCCCCGGCTTCTCCGGTCCACATGCTGAAGTGTCCATGCGCAAGACTCTAAATCTCACACGTCAACCCCCCACCCCTATCACCCTTCTGTTTCTACAGCTGGCTGAAAAGATCATCAGTGATGACCAGAGCTAATGCTTTAAAGGTCAAGGAGCACATTCTGATGTACTAATAAATTCAAAGCCCAGACATTGTCAATCTACAGTCTGTAAGCATCAAAACTAGTTAGCAAATGAGGAATTGGTGAGGAGGTGTTCAGTGTGAGAAAGCACTATGTGGATGTTATACCCCAGTTCTTTTATTGGACAGATCTGAATAACTAAGGAGTCCATCTTCCTTGATTTTACTTAAAAATAATAAGGGTTTATTTAAAAAATAAAATAAAACAATGATTACAGAATACAACCTGGGTGGCTCCCTGCTCCAGACAACTGCTGGAAGAAAAAAGCCCCGGAAACACAGAGCCTAATACATTTATCAGTTTTGGGCTAACCCATTACACAGATGAAGTTCGTCCAGCAGACTCCATCTCTTATCTAGAGCTCCACAGGCTTGGAGCAGCTTCGTATTACCTAGTCATAACAAAATGAAGAATTCCATGTGTGTGTATGTTGTATGCGTGATTTGTAACTAAAACATTCATTCAGACATAATTCTTACACAAGATTAATACAAGAAAACAACTGGTGTCAAGGTAAACTTCTCAGAATCAACATTATCTTCTAACCCAAAGCAGACTAGAGCAGACTTTGAATCTTACTAAATTGCATTACTAACATATTAAAGTATAACACATTAATATCTAATAATTATCTGACTGATTTATTAATTTCTAACATGGACAAGTACAAGACAGCAACAACAGGAGGCATTACAACAAAACAAAACACAGAGCCCAGCCAGTCAAGCCCTCTCAGATCTAATCCTCTGTATAATGCCTGAGTCATTTGGTGGGAACTGGAGGAGGACAATATTTTCAGAGATGTGTAATGATTTGCTTCTGCGAGTGTCTAGGTAAAGTCACAGGAACTCTGTAATGATTAGCAGGCTGAGAGTGGAAACAGTAGTAGCAGGCATTAGTTGTGTTTGCACAGCAAGTACTCAGTCTCAGTACTCAATGCTACCTCAGTCCTCTGCTTTGGAGGCAGGGCCTGCAAGCTGCAAGGATAGTAACGCATTGGCTTTAGTCACTTCAGTCCTCCCACTGTCATAAATTTGAATTTAAAATGAATGTTTTTCTCAGTCTATTTGACTCACTAGCTGTGACATTCTTCTTCAATCATTTACTTTTGTAAAGGGATACATTTTCATCACTCGATCAGCAGTGTTAGGCATACTAATGACAAATTTTTTATTTAAAGCTGCATCCAGCCATAATTCTATATATACAATGGATAAAATGACTATGTACAAGGTCAAAGGTGTTGACTTTGGAGTATTTTATATTCTTCTACTTCATTGTTTTGGTTTTCTGGACCTCAGAGTTAACTAACCTTGTTTCATTAGCAGTAACAGCTTGGAAGTCCCATGGCAGATGGTTGTACACAACAATTTATACAACAGTGTTTATACTTTAGTTATTATAGTGAAACTCGGATATGATTATGGAATGCTAATAGTTTCGGTTTAGGGACAAAACTACTTGGTTAACTTTACCCATCATTGTTACAATAACAAACACATGGTTAAAGTTGTGAAATGGTCATCTGCTCCTCCCCCTCTGACCACAGACTGCCCTGTCTGCACTGAAAAAAAGGATTCACCAGGTCTTTGGATTTACACAAATTATGATAGTATATGCAATGCAATTCATTCATATTTCCTCTGTTAACATTATTCAAACAAGTTAACACCTAAAGACAATTATGTTGGTTTTACACATTATCATTGTGTGGGACCGATGTACACATTACAATCAAGTAAATCCAACAAATCCTTTTTTTCAGTGTGTGATTTGAGTGAGAGCAATATCTGTCCCTGACTTTCTCTGAAATGCTTGTACTGTCTTGTTTTTTGGGTATTCTCGAATTGTTTTTAAAGATTCTTGATTTGTTTTTAAGAGATCCTTGTGGTGTTTGCTGTTTTGAAATACGTGTGCCGTCTTGTTTTTGGCTACTCTCGAATTGTTTTTTTAAGACGCGCCGCACAAAGCGGCAGCGAGTTCCAGTAGCTCTGTCCTCTTTTGAGGTTTTTTCTTTCCGTGCTTTCTGAATTTGTCTATCAAGATCAGTGTGTGGTATCTTTTCTTATGGTGTCTTGTTGCTTGCTCTCTGTTGTTTTTGTCCCTTACTGCTGCTGGAACACTGGAATTTCCCCACTGTGGGATCAATAAACTTCTACCATACCCCTACCCTAGATAAAAAAAAACCAAAAAACCAAAAAAAAAAACAAACAAACACTGAATGTTCCACTGTTGGGAAATATATTTATTGGTTTCCTCAACCAGTATTAAAATAGCTGTATGCTTATATTTTAGGTGCCAGGTCCATATAAACAGAACAAATTAACACTGCTGCATCTGTATTTTTTACACTAGTAAATCCATAACTAGATTTTTTAAAAAGTATGTTGGTGCAATATTTTATGCATCTGACAGTAATTTAGCAACAGGTTTAGTAACTATCAACCTATACTGTATGCCTTGTTACATTATCAGCCATCAAGTGGCCATTGTAGCCCTGCTAACCTCAAATAAATTTTAAAAAACAGAAATTGGAAACCAAATGATATGAAGTTGTTCAGCTGTTGGTTGTTTTTGTCATTGAAGTAGGCTATATTTTCAAAGTAGTAGCACATCAGTATGTACACTGAAAAAAAGGATTTGTTGGATTTACTTGATTGTAATGTGTACATCGGTCCCACACAATGATAATGTGTAAAACCAACATAATTGTCTTTAGGGGTTAACTTGTTTGAATAATGTTAACAGAGGAAATATGAATGAATTGCGTTGCATATACTAGCATAATTTGTGTAAATCCAAAGACCCAGTGAATCCTTTTTTTCAGTAGTCCACATTATAACTTTTCATTCTATCATTTCTCATTGAAGTAGAGCTAATACTTCCAACCAGAGAAATTAACCTAACAGATGTCATATAAATTAGCTTACTGTGAGAGGAACACAGCAAATTATGATACAGTAAGACATGGTCCTAGGGAATTTACTGTGTGAATGTCATAATTTTTTTCTTTGGTAACTCTAACAAGATTACTGAAATTGACATAGTAAATTACTTATTAAAATTTATTACAGCAATATGCTGTTCAGCACCAGCTCTGGTCCCCTGTCATCTTCCTCACACTTTGCATAGATTTTATTATATATGAGAATATCCTTCATTTATTGACTTTTGAGCTGGTTTTCATCTAATGGCTATGACATGGAGGGTGGCTCTCTGCATGGTCTGACACCGTCTGTTTTAACTAATCTGGCTCTGTACCGAGCCACTAATGAGACACTGGGACATCGATATCAGGGTGTGTAATGACTCAAAGAGGGAAATGGCCCATCATGAGAATTGTTATTGTTCTCATTCCACCTCTGAGCCAGACAGTTTAGTTTTTCTCAGTCATTCCCTTACTAAAAGGTCGGCAGTTCGATTCCCGTTCTCCCCAGTCCACATGTCAAAGTGTCCTTGGGCAAGACAATGAACCCCAAGTTGCCCCTGATGGCAGGGACAGCGCTGCCATCGATGTGTGTGTGTGAGGTGGTGCCTGAGACAAATTCCTGATGTGTGTAACATACTTGGCCAATAAAAGTGATAATAATTATTAATTTCCCAGAGCTGCTGTAATAAAAGGACTTGCTGTCAAATTTTGGTCCATTCCAACTCATATCGTAGCCAAGAGGGTGACATTTCAAGCTAGGAAGTATTGAGATGAGCAGGACAAAAATAAAAGGAGGTGGAGTTGGGGTTGTGTGATAGAAACAGATTGGTGTGCTAACACCACTGTCCTGGCGTTCCTCCCTGCTGATGGGGGGATAAACAGGAAGCGTTGTGGTAAATTCTGCCTGAAGAGTGTGATTGCTGACAGGCCTGACCCCTCTGCTCTCGCCATGTTTCCCCATAACTCACAATTAATGCAGACATTAGAGCATCCTGAGACGCTCGGATAGTTTTTTTTCCCCTCCCTGCCAGAAACTGAGCAGCGGTAGTAACTTATCTAGTGAGAGAGCAGTAGCAAGAGGACAGGATGCAGGGAGGGGTACCCTGAGCATGCTTTGGGGGTTTAGGGTTGTTATGGATATGGCTCTGGTAATTACTCAGCGCTTGTTATTGCCCACGCTGCCACACCTGCGCCCAGCAAAATGCCGGTACAGTGCCGGAAGGGGTCAAAAAACATCTGAGGAAAGTCAAAGATGGCATCAAGATGGATTAGCCGGTGTACACAAGCACTGTTGAAGGAAAAAAAGTTTTATTTACATTGCTTTGTAATCACACAAACCTTAGCAGTTGAAGCCTTTATATTATTATGTGTTATTTTGGACAGGCAAGTTTTGGCACAGGCCTTTTATATGGGAAAATAAATGAGCACCTGTTCTTCGACATGCCAAACTCAATCTCATGGCTCGTTAGTGGGGCCCCTGCCCAATAACCCAGCTTTAGCACCGCTTTGGCTCCTAATTCCCATCTCTGGGCTGTCACACAGTGTCACCACCACAGTCATTCATGTTTTTATTCATTTCACATTTCATAATTTATTTATCACCTAGCCTGGCTGGCACGCTAACACCAGGACCTAGGACAGCAGGTATTGAGAGCATGACAGAAGACAACATTATTTCACTGGAAAACCTGCTGACCACTGACAGTGAAGGAACCAGAAGAATCAACCTAGAGGTTTCACAGCATTCTTTGTTTTAATATGTAGCCTCCTATAACTGTGATACCATTTTAAGTTGAGTATGAAAACTGTAACGCTGCACTGGAGCCTGAATCTGATTTAATTCCATGTACACAAGAAGTAATATGATCATTTTGTTTTAGCTTGATTTGTAGCATTGTGTTAGTCTGGAGTAGTCACTGTAAGGAGAATGACACTCACAAATGGAGTTGAGGTCCAGAATGTGTTTTTGTTGTAGAAGATATTTAGATAAAGGTCTTGGTAAAGTATAGAAAATGTCAGGGACCTCTGGCCACCTACACTATATTGTGGTAGTTCATCATGTGAGCATGAAAGTGTTAAGAGATGTGCATGGCAGCACTGTAAATTTTTTGTGTGAGATCATGTAAGCAGAGAGGTTTGTGATACTGATCTCAGACGCAGTAGTGGATGAGCAAAGATGTGGAAAATTAGCTAGAGATACAAGAGCTACACTCGGTTTTGAATTTCTAATATTCATTTGGTTGTCATTTTTGTAAAGTTTAAACATCATCCCTGTTTGCATCATTGTGTTCCACTGTTACCATTGTAGCTGAGGCTGTCAGCTTGCTGACATTTGCTAATCAGCACAAAGCTACAAACTGCTGAGGTTGATATGTCACTGTGTTTTAATTCATAAACCAAAGTATTGGACAAAATGAAATTTTGACCTGATATAAAATAATTATTGCACCAACAGTTACTGAGACATTTGGTGGTAAGTAAAATCACTAAAATAAGTCAGGTCACAAAAGTCAGCA
>NW_018128063.1:108827-112899 GCF_001952655.1 Monopterus albus | reverse complement strand
GGTAAAAACATTAATGGCAATAATCAATATACAATGTTTTCATAAATTTATTTGCTCCTTTTTTTATTTCATTGTGTCTTTCACACGGTATATCTTTGTAAACATTTGCTTATACTATCAAGTAAATGTGTGCTCAAGTGTCCACTGTGGCCTGTTTCTGTGTGTGGTGGTTTATGTTGGATGTTTGAGTGTTGGAAGGGCAGTGGATGCCCTTTACTCCCCACATCCTTCCTTCCACCTCCCACCCCGGTAACAGAGCTGTCACCCTGTTCTTAAGCAGATCTGAAAGCATTAACACCCTCACCCTAGATGCTGTCTCTCAGGGGTCCTGGGCCATGGATGACAGCAGCATTGCCCTCCAACTGCCATTTCTTTGCCAGTGCTGGCACAATAAGATGGGCTCGGCGGGGCTGCATGGCGCGGACTTGCATGCGTTGGCAGCCGTACCTAAAGTCACTCAGCAGGCCCTGGCATGGAGCCAGTCAGTTGAGCCAAGGCCAACAATAAAAAGACAACCAGAGATATGGTCAGGGTACAAGGAACAGTTGATGAGAGAGAAAACCAGAGCAGCATTTCCTCTTTCATTTAGTCATCCAACTGTTTTTCTTTCTCCTTCTAAGTGATGGAATAAATGCACCTGCAATTGTAGGGCATCACATAAATGAGTTTTGGTGCCTGTAGTGACACCAGAGGTAGAAAGTTGGCAGCAGGGGGGCAAACCAAAAATCAACTGCTCTAGTGTATCCAGTTTTTCTTTTAATTAATTCTACAGCTACAACACAATTGTTTTACTCAACAGTGTCAACAACTGAGGTCTACAGCGCAGGTCAGTAAGCTACTAGGGTTTTGGTTCACAGACATTACAGTGAGGACACAAAATTATTGTTTTTAGACTATAGGATTTGTGAATAATAAAAATAAAATAAGAAATAAAAAAACAACAACTTAGGCCCTGATCAGATAGAGTGCTATTTGCAGGTTGCAAAAGGTAAGGCACATCATACTGCCTTTTTTATTGAAGCCTACAGTTTTAAAAAATTGGAACTTGCTACACTTTTTTTATTATTAATAGGCAACCATCTAATCACTGTTCTTGTTAAATATCTATTTAACTATTACGCATTCACCATTTATCTAAATGTAAAAAAAAAAGAATAAAATTATTCTTATTATCTAAGCATACAAAATGGACAGGCAGGGGGCACTTGCTCCGGCTTTGACTGAGGGCAAGAGGCTGTTCTCAGATATGTCAGACACTGAGAAATGGAGATCTACAGTATGTGAGTACATGAGACCCTCACAAACCGGTAATATCACAAGGAGTGGTCTTTCACTGGTCAGTCCAGGAGCTTCGCCCTCACCAGGGTCACATTAAGGCTTATTGTAGGATGGGTCATGGACAGTTTGACAATCTGCTGTCAAACATTGGGCCTTGCATCAACAAAATGACCACCACCTTTAGGGAGTCCACTGGCCCTGCCGAGCAGCTGAGTATTTCTTTGTGGTAGGTCAACACCAGCGCAAGTTTCTTAATGGCATCAATGTTTCCCTTGCTTGCATCTTTCCCAGTGTCTTAGTCCTGCCCACATAAGATGCGGGGAAATGATGCAAGGAGAAAATGAGGAACCATGTTTAAAGAGGCATGAAATGTCCTTTGCTCCAATCCTTCATCTGAAGCAGCCAATCACCAACTGATTGATAACGAAGGGGCATGTCAGTTTATAAAAGATTTCTGCAAAGAATGCACTTGTGTATTCTCACTCATTTCTCTTCCAGTAGCCTCCTCTTTGATCCTTGCTCCTCAGAGGGGAAATAAGAGCTCTGGAACATCATCGATCCTCACTTGACCATAACAACTTCCTGGTCAAGCAAGAACTGAAAAGCAAGGAATGATAAAATAAGGGAGCTGAGATTTACCATATACTTTGGATCACGACCACAGAAGGAGGCCTCTCGGTTCTTCTGATTTGCTCTATGCTGAGGTTTTTTCAACTTTCAGCTTCAGGGCTCTCCTACAAAAAAGACAAGACATATATGGCAGAGAGGGGTGAGATGCTCTGCAATGCAAAGCAGCGAGCTAAACGCTTCACTCTCATTGAAAACAATTACAAAAACCCAGCCCAGAAAGCCAATCACACTCTGTCTGACTGGCACCTCATGCTTTGTACAGTGATATTTCTGATCTATCAGATTTTGTAATTTCTAATCTCAATCTGAATGCAGATATGCATCAAAATGCACAGTGAAAAGAAACAGAATTGAACTCTGTAGTTGCAAAAAAGAGAAGTAGACCCTGTGTACATGGAAAATGTACAGAATATAGCTAACATTTTTGGAGATTATAGAGATGTGTTGAGTGCAACATTTGGTGAAATCTGGATGATACTGAAAAGAGTCATGAATTTTGCAAAACTTTCTATAAGGCAGAAAATTTATGTCTGGAAATATACAGGTCATACTGTAAATACCAAGGACCAAGGAATCCACGGAAAAGAATTTTGCTTCTGAGTTTATGATTTACTGTATATGCAGTGCACAAGCTTTAAATTCAGCATTAACATATTATCACTTATATAGTTGTTATATCTAACATGTTAGCAAAGAAATGCCTCCATTCACATTCAGAGGACACAGAGCAACATTGGCAACATTTTGAGTTTTGCTTCCAGCATTCATCCTCTTTTCAGGTTTGTTTTGGTTTCCACCAACTTTGTAGAAAAAAAATGGCTTTGTAGCTGCTGTACAGTGGGTTTGTCAATGATCTTTGCTGAAAACAGCAAAATTTAGAGAGCAGTGAGGTGGGATCAAAATGACAAGTCACTTACCTGAGAGTTGTTCAGTAGTTAAAAAAAAAAATCAATATACAGTTGCTTCAGAAAGTCTTTAGAACCCCTCACTTTTTGCACACTAGAGTTTGTTATGGATAAAATTGCCATCAGTCAACACTCAATAACTCATAATGACAAAGTGAAAGTATGTTTTTAGAATTTTTTGCAAATGTATTAAAAAAGCTGTAGTCTCTCATACTGATTTAATTCCTGAAGGATTAAGAGAAACAAAAGCCGTCGGTGAGCGGGATGTGACGGTTCTGACATGTGTACAGAGGTGACGCAGACTAAATATCTGACAGATCAACGACGGCTGTGAATGTATTGATGCAGTTTCATATCAAATCGAGCCTGGTCAGCTCAGATACAGCAGTAAACTGATCTGATGATGCTTTGTAAGAGAAACGTGGCCCAGATACACGTTCGGACACAGTATGTGAGTAACAGTATTGTTATGGCTTAGTCCCCCTCGCCAGGAGGGTTAGGGAAGAAAACCCCATAGCAAAAAGAGCAGGGAGGGAGGAGGGGGACCCCAGAAGGTGGGACAAAGCCCACAACAAAAAACAACCCCTGCAACACAACAAAAACAAAGAAAAATGGCCCCAAAAGCAAAATATCAAAACCACACAAAACAACAGGTCCAAAAACAGCAAAAGCTGTCCAAAAAACACAAAATCCAAAATCAAGCCGCATAGTCAAAAATGAAAAAGGCAGGGGCAAAAAAGGGCAGTTCCAAAACGTGACCACAGCACCAGACTTGGGAGCGTGGGCACCAAACTGGAGGACAATCCAGACAGGGCACCGGAGAAGCGCCTGACCTCGGCACCGGTCAGAGGATGGCTGGGACGGCGATTGCAGCTGCAGCTGGAGGTCGGGCTGAAAGGACAGATGGGGAGCCGGCTGTGGAGCTGGTAAAGGATGCTGCCGGCGGGGAGCCGGCTGTGGAGCTGGTGCAGGAAGCAGGGCGGCCTCGCCGGCGAACCCCACTAGTGCAGGAAGCAGGGCGGCCTCGCCGGCGAACCCCACTAGTGCAGGAAGCAGGGCGGCCTCGTCGTCACCGACCCACTCGGGAACCGGAGGCAGGAGAGCGGCCTCGTCGTCACTGACCCCCTCGAAGACCAGAACAGGAACTGAAGAAAATGGGGTGGAGTCGGCCCGCCCGGCGACAGAGTCTGGTTGAGGCGAAGGAGGCTGTGGCTGGGGGGGGGAAGGCAGGTGCGGCTCGGGGGGTGGTGGGACGGGGG
>NW_018128063.1:105344-108056 GCF_001952655.1 Monopterus albus | reverse complement strand
GGAAATTAGTGTAGCGCGTAGGTAGTGTGGTAGAGTCAAGCCAAAACGCACAGTGTCTGTCAGCGTAGCATTCTACCAAAATGTGTAGGGTAGTGGGAATTAGCGTAGCGCGTAGGTAGTGTGGTAGAGTCAAGCCAAAACGCACAGTGTCTGTCAGCGTAGCATTCTACCAACATGTACAGTCCGCGTTACTATGTAAATGTTCCGGCCAAGACGGAGCGTCTGCCAGAGGTTTATATAAGTAGGTGAAGGTAATCATTGGGATGCACCCCAACTGTGTGCATCGACAAACCAATTGCTAATTACTGGAATGCAACACAGCTGAGGTGCAGAGCCCACATGATAGAGAGAGCAGAGGAGAGAAAGACGGAGGAGAGGCAGCGGCCGCCGAGCGGCCCTGACAAGTACTGAGGCGCTGCTCTGCGACACTCCAAGCTGTGGCCAGGTGCTTCCTGTCTGTTTTCATTTTCCTTGAGATCAGTGGCTCTTACTAAGTTTTCACACCTAACAAAATCTCAATGCTGCACCCTCTTTATAGTTTTTCAACACTCCACTGCATATACATGCCTGCATTTGCAAAATAACTTGGCACTGCTGTCACTTTCATCAGCCTCTTTCCTTACACATTACAGTACTTAGTTTTTAAAACTGTAATATTAAGTCTAGTCTTTAAAGTCTTCAAATACTTTAGTTGTGACTTGAGATAGAATTTCAGTTAAAGTTAAGTGGAATTTTAAAAAGGGGCAAGTGCTTAGTGTGTGTCCAAGTGTGTGTTTATGCATGGTATGCAAATGTGTGAGTATATACTTTATGCAGTTATGTCCATGTGTGTTCAGACGTCTGTGTTTGGGGCGGGTGGGGGTGGACTGGACAGATTCCGACGCATAATTTAAATTTAATTGGACTGGGCCTGACTGGCTAGGGTCAAAATGAAGAGAAAATCAGTCACATTAATCAAGATAAAATTATCAGCTGATTAATCAGTGTTCTAATTATGGTGCCAGCGCTTCTCTTCTTTGCTCTGTTTTAATTACTCTGCTTCATTGTCTTTTCCATATGGCCAGCATGTCCCCCTCAAAAATGCCCAGTGAGTACACAGACATGGAGACTCTCTCACACACACACACACACACACACACACACACACACACACACACACTTACACATCACCACTAACAGCAGAAATAATTAGTGCATGTTCAAATATGTGAATTGCTATGTAAGGACTCATTTTAAATACAAAGTGCCCCACTTTCCACTCCCTTCTCTCTGTCCTACACATTTCAGCTTGTCAGGATCTTTACTTTCAGGCAGCATGTCTTATGAATGCAAGTTTAAAAATTTACATATTTCAATAAAACCTTTACCTCTCTGTAGTTTTACATGTTAAAATCACAGGTTTAGTGTTGATTGTTAAAACCTATCTTTTCTGATTCTATCATGCACTGACCAATTTTAGAATCTTTGCTTTATAGAGTCCTCATGAAGAGGAAAGTAGACAGAAGTAAATGCATCTGTAAGAAAACAGACAAACAATAAAAAATAGAAACAAAGAATGCCAATACTGGGTGATACTTGCAAAAATGAAGAGCCTCAGGTAGTTATTCTGAGGACAGATGCTGAAAGGAACTGACTGTTGTGCCAAAAACAAAATAAAGCAAAACATGTACTTCACTATTTATGTGTAAGTTGTAAAATCAGAAATACTTAAAAAGCACAGTTGCTCTTTGCATTATGGGCTAAAAGTTTTGGACATACTGTTGCAATAAAGAGACAAATTAAAAGTTAATAGAAGAACTAGGAATAATGATGTTAAAGCTGGATTTTATTGTCTAATATATATTAAAATTATACAGTATTTTATGAGGTATTTTATTTTTGAGTAATAAATGGGATAAACTGAATTACTCATTAAAGTTTCAAAAATAATAGTACACATGCCACTTAATTTGTAGCTTAAAAATCAGAAGTTCATACCAAATATGAATTTAAAAAAATTATGGCTTTTACTAAGCAGTTTTTAGGGTTTATTGGTGTGTTTTAAGTTTTCCTAATTACAACCAAACCTGAACTGCAAAAAACATCTTTTTTAGTGTGATTCACTTTTCAAACCCCCTTAAGCCATGCAGGTAATTTAATCATATAAAAAAAAACACATCAATCATATTTTTTAATGCCAGTAGTTATACTTTTCCTAATATGACTTTGGTTTGCTAATGCTACTAAATCAATCTGTTAGTGGACCATGATGTGTAAAGTACTTGGTGCAGTCATGAAGTAACTTTAATAATAATGCATAATATTTATTATCACACCAGGAAATATATATGTAGGCCAAGCCTTCTATTAGCTTGCAGTTTACTCTGTGTTATTGGCTTATGAAGCCAATCCTGCCATGGCACCATTGCTATTCTGTGCTAACAGTGAATATGGACTGGGATGTAATTAGTTTGTGAATAAAACATGTTCTGTTGCTCCACATTAGGTAGGGCAATGTGGTGAGTAGCCAACACATCAGTCTCTGCACTGTAATTCCCATCACCACTTCTAACTGTTGGTCTTTATGGCTCGTGTTACCATTGCTAACTCTGAGAGATGAGGCAGTCCAAGTAACTTCAAAACAGTGCTGATTTATTCAAAGGATCACAGGTAAAATTAACATTACACGCTCAGGTATCTTGCACCTCCAAACTGCACGCAGGCAGTTTGGAG
>NW_018128063.1:100565-101450 GCF_001952655.1 Monopterus albus | reverse complement strand
GATCTCAGTCCCGAGTCAGTCAGCGTCTTCCCCAGCCGGCTGGGTCCCCAAAAGATACATGGTTTACTGTTCACAGCAGCATGGTCATCCTCTCTCTCCCAGGCTCACTCCTGACTATATAGCTATTTCCCAACTTCCTGGAATTTGTCAGTCTTGACGTCCCTCGGACCCCCACCCTTCTCACTCCTCTATTCTGGGAACCCCTTACAGCCTGTACTGAAAAACAGGAAGCTTGACCCAATGTTCCTGCAGAGGCCCTCACAAAAGAACAGATAGTTCATCTCTGACCATACTTGGGATTCTCCTAAGATTCTTAGAACTATGCTAATAATTATTAACTATATTAAGTTTGCTCTGAGATGTACTTCGAAAACAGGAAACATCTTGACCACTTACATAAGCCCATTGTCCAACTCACATGAACTTAATGAACCCATAACCACTCAGCTCTCCCTCACACAAGCTACTAACAAATAAGGTCTATATGAGCTACATACTGTTCTATTACATATTTCTTCTGGAATCGGGTTTATTACTAACCACTACAACTACAATGTTGTTTTAAACTCTGTGTGCCAAGCCATTTGTTCAACAATTGATACAAGATAGCACCCAGTGTGCCTGATTTGCAGTTTTTCCAGTCCTGAATCACATCACAGTCAGCCATCATGAAAAATTAATATGGCACATGTGACGCTGTCCGTTTATGAGAGACTCTTGGCCCGGTGGAAACTGATCAAATTGTGAAACTTCTACAGCAGGCTAACCCCTGCTGCGCACAATTTCTGGGGGTTAATTCCCAATCAATTCCACCGTTTTATCTCAACAGGACAAGCAGTCACCCTAAACTGATGCAATTTTTCCCACTAATCCTATTTCCCACCC
>NW_018128063.1:92889-99781 GCF_001952655.1 Monopterus albus | reverse complement strand
TCATAATAATAATATTAAACATCCTGTCTGCTGACAGTCATCAACTCTTCTCTCTAGTTATCCTTGACCAGATGTACCCTGTAGAAATTCATAAGCATGCCTAAGCATTTAACAGTCTAACTAGACATCCTATCTCCACTAAACATTTCTAATACATAAAGTATCTATCCAATATCTATCTGACTAAAAATACCTAACATAACATTCCGTTTTTCTCCATCTTTTTTACTCCACATCTATTTAGTCCATGTCAATCCTGCCTTTGCTTTCTCTTCTTTTCTTTATCCAGACAACATTAGCCACTACTGACATAACATGCCTGAATCTCTGAAGTATCTATTAGTGCCTGAGTTACACTGTGGGTATTGTAGGCACCAGGTTTTGCCAAAGATGAACGCATGCAATGAAGCATATGATATTTTTGGTTCTGCTGCAATGATTTGATCTTTTTTGTTTAAACTGTCCATTGTAAGTCTGACAATGTTTTGGAATTGGTGGAGTCCTCTGAGTCAGAAATATTTGTAGATAGCAAGCCTATGAATTGAAAGTTGATGTTAACTCATGTATCATATGAATGTATCGGAACCTAATGAGTGGCATACCCTGTACTTCCCTTAACCATCACCAAGCATAGCTTCTGGGGTTGATGCGGACCATCTTGCTTTGTTTTTCCACTCTATTTTCTCTCTGCCGGTCTCTGTTTAGAGAAGGGAGGGGCTGCTCCCCTCTCACACGCGCAGTCAGCTCTGTGTTTACACATGGCGCTTGTAATGCTAATGCTTGAGGTGTGAAGACATGGACATTTAACCAATCACCAATGACTGCTCTACCCACATGCACCCCTTCCACCCTCAGGTTCCTGGTAATTCATTTTAGCACTGCCTCCTCAGGGTGTCGAAATTTAGCTCCCAGAACGCACCTTCAAAGCAGGCGCACTGTAGTGGAAACCAATGACAAGTGTTACTCTACTCTCTTTTGGTAGGTTCCTATAATGGAAAAGTGCCTTAAATGTTTTCAAGGGTTTAGGGTTTTCATAGCAGTGTCTTACCATAACTCTGAAATTACTAGTCAGAATGGAAGGTGTTTTTACAGCAAAATGACAATAAAAGAAAAGAAATAATCCCACAAAAGAAAAGAGCATCTTCAGGTTCTAGGAAATCAATTTTTTACCCTGAATGCTACAGCAGCTTGTCCCACTTTAAATATATTATTAAACAGATTAATATATACATCTATTGATTTGTGTCCAGATATAATGACATCAGCAGTGAGTTGAAACGCTGCAGTTTGTGCTTTACTGAGAGTGTTTTGAGTTTAATCAAACCACTCACACCAGCACAGGCGACCAAACCTCTCTGAATGTAATTAGCTGCAGCAGTACGGGTGTCTCATGAATATTCATGATCTTTTTAATTAGGTGGGTCTCTTCACAGCTAGCCGCCACAAAAAGTTACCTCTTTGTCACACACTGTGCATGTGGTGTCTGTGACAGTATTCCTGTGTGTGTGTGTGTCTTCTCAGTCTTTAACTACTCGTATGAGGAAACCTGTTAATAAATTAAGAAAAAAATAAATAAAAAGAAGGGTAAAATGTGACAGCAAGAAAAATAAAAGAAAGAAAGGTGGCTATTCTATCTGTGTTTTTGTAATATATTTCAACACAGTTTTTAGTTTTCTATTGGGGGAAGGTCCAAAACAGAGGCCATGTTCATGGTGGTGGTTTTAGTGATGGAACACTCTTGCAAAAGTTGCCCCAGTCCATTTTCCAGAGGTTCCCACCTAATGTCTATTATATCTACTTATGTCTGCTAAAACTAATTTGCAAATAGTGTTTACAGAATTTTGAAAAAAAAAAACTGAGATTTTAGAGGTGGTTACAGTATATCCTGAAACTATTTCTTGATAATTACTCGTTCAGCACATCTGTAATGCATCTCCATCTTTAGCATTAGTTGCCAAAAAGTACTGGTTTTAATAAAGGTTGTTGCACATGTATGATGGTGCATACCAGACCTGGCACCTCAGGCTCTGAGAAGCTGTGCACAGTCATTGCATGGCTCTTGAAATTTTTCCACCATGTAACTCTTGTGTATTGGCAACAGGTAGCCTGTTTTTAGTCTTTAAGCTAAGTTAATTTAACTATCGGTCCACTTTCAGCTTTATTCTAGAAACACACAGACAAGATTAATATCAACTGTGTCACCCAGAAAGACCGTAAATAAGTGTATGTTCCAAATTTTGAACTGTTTCTTTCACAGTAAATGTGTCCTTGAGCAAAGCAACTGACCTGCAATATGCCAGCAGCTAGAAGTTAAGGGCTGTAATTGAGGAGCTGCCAAGTGATAAATGTACAATATAATGCTTAAAGAGTTACTTGCTTGAATAAAAAAGGTCACACTGTATACAAGATCTAAAGGTTAGCTTATTTTCTAAAGTGGCCAGTTGAGAACATGAATGCTAAATTGAACAGAATGATTATGACTTGAGTCAAACTACAGTACAGTCATATTAAACATCTAGTGACTGACATGTCTATGACTGTCACAAGGAAGCGCTGCTGGATATCACCAACATTCAATCTCTTAAGTGATCCATAGAGGTAGGGATGATATCAGTATGGTGTTTGGAGAAGTGATCTTTTATAGGCAGCACTGGTGATGTACATGTACATGTTGAGTGACACATCTGCCCACAAAGTAGTGGCGGTTTCTAAAGAATCTGTTGTCTCTGCATCAAATGGAAGCAGCTAGATTTACTGATCCTTAAATAACTCTAATGTTTCTCTGAGCATGGCTTTTATATAAAAGTGCAGCATTTCACTGGCATCAAGATATTACTTTAAGCTTTTGACAAGATTTGATAGTTTTAGAATATCTTCTACTCTCTAGACTGAAGATGGTTTAGTGGTGAGTCATTTACAATATGGCTTAGTCACACTCTGCTCAGATGAATGATGTTAACTGTTTATTGATTATCATAAAAGATGAATTATAATTTCTGCCTTTCATTTATTGTACAATGTGCAATATGATTAGAAATTCTTTACAGCTGGATCAGGCAATGAGAGTGCTGTAAGGTTCAGCTTCTACATTCAAATACTGACAATTTTGTCGCTTGACCTGCACAAGGTGATGTCTTTTTCTCAGTCTTACTTGTCGCTCTCATAGTTTCTCATAAAGCACTAACACAGTGACATGCCTCACTGTAGCTCAGTACAGAGTCAGAGATCCAGCCTAAAGGCAGGGCAAGAGCAATCTCTTCTGGATATCCAATGCCAATACAACCAAGAGGAGAGGGACATGTCAACCACAGAAAGGACTTAAAATGTTCAAGTGAGATCACAGCTAATTAAAATTTTAATACCTGAAAATTATGTTGTATCATATAAAATCTTCTACCACAATAGATTCAAATGCACTTTTGGTTGGATACTATATATTCAGTGACTGAGTACTAGACATAAGGCACTATATTCATTAATTACATGACAGGAAATGACATCAGTCCACTAATATGATTCTATTTAAAGTTTTCAAACATATTTGTGACAAAAAACTGAGCAGAATGAGTGGAAGATGGAAATGCAGGATGAGAAAAGCAGCAACAGATTAGACTCTACTTCCTGAGCTTACATTATCCTGACTGAGCAAAAGGAAAGCAATCTTTATTTATAAAGCACCTTTATAAGCAGAGGTTACAAAGCACTTCACATACACACAAACTAAAAAAAAATGCAGATAAATGTAAAATCACAAATTAAAATCCCAGAATAAAATACAATACACTTATCACATGAAAACACAGTGGGAGTGGGAGAATCCTCCATCTGTACCCATGTTGCAAAAATGTGTTTTCAACATTGTGCAAAATGGCCATATTAGGGGCAGATATAATGTCAAGAGGTAGGCTTTTCCATAATCTAGGGGCTACCAATGCTCTGTCACTCCAACATTTTCTCCATGATTTAGGACCACTCACCATGTAGAGCTTTAAAAACTAATGACAAATGTTTAAAAACGATCCTTCGACAAACAGGGAGCCAGTGAAGTGCAGCTAAGACTGCAGTTATATGCTCATGTTTGCGAGTGCCTGTGGCGAGTGTTTGCAACAGCAAATAATTATTCCTATTTCTGAATGATAGCAAAGTAGCAAAGCATGAGACTTTGACAAAGGATACCATTTTTGCCCTATCTACTTCCAGTCGTTGTTGCATTCTTTTAAATGTGACCACAGTGTTTCCCTAACTTCAACCAAGTGTGCCAGATGTTTTTGTTTTGTTTTGTTTTGTTTTCAAAATAGCACACAATGACATTGTTTCAGTTCAGGGGCGGCACAGTGACGCAGTGGTTAGTGCTGTTGCCTCACAGCAAAAAGGTTCGACCCAGTGCCTTTCTGTGCGGAGTTTGCATGTTCTCACTGTGCCTGCATGGGTTTTCTCCGGGTGCTCTGGTTTCCTCCCACAGTCATGCAGGTTAGATTGGAAGGGCATCCAGTGTAAAACATGTCAAGTTTGGCATTTGCATTGTCAGTTGGGTGGCATCTGATTTTCGATGTGGCAAAAGAAGAAATAGACTGTTTCAGTTCAAACCAAGCTTTAACCATTCAGGCAGAAGATTTCAAAATGGTTTTCTTATTCATTTTAAAATCATTTATTGTTGTAATAATTTGCAGACAAGTGGGCCTGACCTGAGTTAGACCACAGTAATGAACCTAATTACTTTAGACTTGACTTTAAACAACAAAATTAAAATACTATAAAAACCTAACTGAAGAGAACAGAGGAAAATGATTTACTGTGAGTCAATCTGACAGCAGCCAATCACATTGCAGGAGCAGGAAGGTAAGGTGTGATTAGTTAAGCATCAAGGTAACAAATGATACCTGGGAAAACCTCATTTGGATATAAGATGCCGTGACCAGCAAAAAAAACATAATTGCAATTATGTCATAAAAATAACACAACACCTGCTTATTGAACCTGTTTAAATATAGTATAATATCTTACAGTGGGAAAAGGACTGGAGCACTCTGATGAAGACACAGCAGCATTAGTTTGCATTATTACAAGCCACAAATCAGTCTGTGTGCATCAGGGGTTTATTTTCCCTCTGACATCTCCTGTCATCATTCTAAAGAGCATGTGATTCTGCTACACAATGCTGGAAGGCCTATAAAGTTTACAATGCATGCAGTTATTTCTGTATAATTACCATACTATACTGTTACTCTGAACAGTCTGAATGGGTGCATTATGATGTTGTTTGGAACTTGAAACACAGAGTTTAGGACTTGAGAAAACTTTTTTAAGAAGAGTGACTGTGTCCCATACACCGTGAATTGCAGTGGTTTTGACATACACTGACGAACAAGGTCATGACCTATTTCTTATTCCATTAGCCCTTGTGTGGCATTCACTTTTTGGACCGGAGGTGTGTGCTCCTCCCTGGGTAAAGTGGAGCAGAGGCTGGGGAGGTGTCAGTGTGAGGGCCCAGATAGGGGCATAGGCTGCCCAGAGGTGTGTGCCGGCGTTTGGGCAGACGGCTCCTCCGGCCTGTGGATTTGCCTCTGTGGCCGGGAGGGCCCCCGGGCCCCTTCCTCCGCGTTCCTCCCAGGTAGTTCAACTGGTAGTGAGACTGAGAAGCCCTGTCTGCCCCAGAGGTCCTACAACAGAGCCCCAGACATGTTGCCCACCCAGAGGGGGTCTCCAATTGGCCTTTATCTGGTTTTCTGCCTCCTAATGATGATTTTTCACACTTTGAAGCTTTTTCCTCCCTTGCCCTATTTGCTTCTGTGGCTGTAAGGGCACGCACGGAGGGGGGGCGCTGGGCCCATTCCTCCGCGTTCCTCCCGGTCTGCCAGACTGCTAACGAGACTGAGAAGCCCCATCTGCCCCAGAGGTCCTACAACAGAGCCCGTCATGGGGTCCCGGCTCCCACAGCACAGCCACCCCCCACCCCGCAGCAGCGGGCCTCCAGCGAGCATGACGTTTCTCGATCTGTCGGCCCTGAGCTTCGCCGACCAAGCTCAGCAGGTGTAAAAGGCTCACACAGAGTATGCAGACGCCGGCCGGGTGCCTGAGGGGGCTACCTGGTTGATCCTGCCAGTAGCATATGCTCGTCTCAAAGATTAAGCCATGCAAGTCTAAGTACACATGGCCGGTATAGTGAAACTGCGAATGGCTCATTAAATCAGTTATGGTTCCTGTCAGGGCCGCTCGGCGGCCGCTGCCTCTCCTCCGTTTTGTCTCTTTGTTTTCTCCATCTTATGGGCTCTGTGTGTTGCATTCCACTAATTAGTAACTGGTTTGTCAACGCACACAGCTGGGGTGCATCCCCATTGATTACCTTCTCCTTATTTAAACCTCTGGCAGACGCTCCGTGCTCGCCGGAACATTATCGAACATAATCTAGCTAACTGATAACTTAACTATCAATACAAACATACCTACCTAACACAGCGCCGCTTTATGTATGTGCGAATGGAATGCTACGCTGACAGACAATGTGCGTTTTGGCTTGACTCTATTCACACTACATAGGCGCTACACTACACACACACACATTAACCTTTTTCGTGCCCACACAGCGCCGTTTTATGTATGTGGGATTGGAATGCTACGCTGACAGACTCTGCGTTTTGGCTTGACTCCTCTCACACTACATACTCTATTCCCACTACACCACATAGTTTTGATTCGTCTCCGCAGCTTTGCTACATGTCTAGTTCGATACTTACCCTGTTTTCGATCGTTAGTTTGTGTGTGCACCTGTTCCTGGTCTCCGTCGTCATCACTCCCCTTCGTTTGTATGTATTCTGGACACTTATGTTGTTGCTTTGTTGTGTTGTTTAACATTAAACCTTTTGTTTTGTACTAGCACCTGGGTCAGCAATCT